>NW_027361784.1:0-7500 GCF_039654945.1 Dendrobates tinctorius
ACAGAGAAAGAGACAGGAAAGAGACAGGGAAAGAGACAGGGAAAGAGACAGGGAAAGAGACAGGGAAAGAGACAGGGAAAGAGACAGACAAAGAGACAAAGAGACAGGGAAAGAGACAGGGAAAGAGACAGAGAAAGAGACAGAGAAAGAGACAGACAAAGAGACAAAGAGACAGAGACAGAGAAAGAGAGACAGAGAAAGAGACAGAGAAAGAGAGACAGAGAAAGAGACAGAGAAAGAGACAGAGAAAGAGAGACAGAGAAAGGAGACAGAGAAAGAGACAGAGAAAGAGACAGAGAAAGAGACAGAGAAAGAGACAGAGAAAGAGAAGAGACAGAGAAAGAGAGACAGAGAAAGAGAGAAAGAGAGAGAAAGAGAGAGAAAGAGAGAGACAGAGAGAAAGAGACAGAGAAAGAGACAGAGAGAAAGAGACAGAGAGAAAGAGACAGAGAGAAAGAGACAGAGAGAGAAAGAGACAGAGAAAGAGACAGAGAAAGAGACAGAGAAAGAGACAGAGAAAGAGACAGAGAAAGAGACAGAGACAAAGAGACAGAGAGAGAGAAAGAGACAAGAGACAGAGAGAGAGAAAGAGACAGAGAGAGAGAAGACAGAGAGAGAGAAAGAGAGAGAAAGAGAGAGAGAGAGAAGAGAGAGAGAGAGAGAGAGAGAGAGAGAGAGAAAGAGAGAGAAAGAGAGAAAAGAGAGAGAAAAGAGAGAAAGAGAGAAAAGAGAGAAGAAGAGAGAAAAGAGAGAAAAGAGAGAAAAGAGAGAAAAGATGAGAAAAGAGAGAAAAGAGAAGAGAAGAAAGAGAGAAAGAGAGAAAAGAGAAGAGAGAAAAGACTGAGAAAAGACTGAGAAAAGAGAGAGAAAAGAGGAGAGAAGAAGAGAGAGAAAAGAGAGAGAAAAGAGAGAGAAAAGAGGAGAGAAAAGAGAGAGAAAAGAGATTTTTTGTCCGGCACCCGGAAAGAATTTCGGGTTAAATGAGTGTCTGGAGGATCCGCCAGAGAAAAAAAAACGTTGCAAGCTCCATTTTGAAATCTTTGAGGATGGTGACGGACAGGAACTTTTGGCGGATCCTCAAAAAAAACGGATGCAACGGTCAGCAATCCGTCACAATCCGCCATTAATGGAAGTCAATGGGGGAAAAAAACGGATCCTCAAAAGAAAATTGAGGATCCGTTTTTTTCAAAACCTGGCGGATTGTGACTGATTGTAAAAAACTGAAGTAGTGAAAGAGGCCTAAGCTTCTGGTCTGAACTGTAGGTGACGTGATATTTTCCTATGTGATTAATAGGAAATGGGCTGCGATTTAATCTCTTATTTCTTCTTTACTTCCACTTGGTGTCTTGAATATGTACAATATACTGCAACCCTAATGCAATGCATTGTCCTGGCAATGATCTCCTATCAACGCCTTAACATGGCAGTTACAAGGGGCTTCATTATGCTAAAATGACAACCATCACTCCCCCCATTTAAGCACTTCGATGCTGAGTGACAGGATAGATCCCATTCCAAAGCAGGCAGATCCAAGCTAACACAGAAGGCACCCGTCCTGTATGGAGTGGCCTCAACTCCTAAGCCCACCACATGCAACGCCTCCCATCATCAAAACGGGGGTGGTCCCAGGAGCACAGCCTGTCCACAGACCCCAATATGTCGGAGAGGACCCTCTTATGCACCAGCAAAGTGATACCAATTCTTCCAAACACCGCACGTATATTGACAGCCACAGCTTCATTTATCTTTAATAAAACAAACCCCTATAAAGGCATCCAGCTGCAGCGGGTCCTTGCTCGCCAATATTAGAATATAGAAAGCTTAATGGAGTTGTCCAGAATTATAAAGACTCTTATCCTTATGAGGAGTGTACGTGTGTACCAAGACCCCATCTTTTGCGCTGCATCTTTTTTTTTTTTTACCTAACGTTTATATATAAAAAAAAAAAAAGACCAAAGGAAAATCCTAAAACTCACCATCGACCCTTTAAAAAGCCTTGCCATATGACTTGGCATAAAAAGCCAAACCAGAATCTTTATTTGCAGACACGTGTTTCAGGGTGTTTGCCCCTCATCAGTGTAAAGTATGGGCTCCGATCTGGCTAGATGAGAGGCTAATGCTGGCATCTAAAGGGTAATGTTTCTCCACAGGAAATAGCGTTTTGGATGCAGTGTATTTTCGCTGCCTCCCTAAAGCTGCGTTCTAATCATCAAGTTAAATCTGCATGTGTTCAGTGAACCATTCGGATTTACCGCATTAATTTACCGCATGATTTACCTAATGAGTGGCTATGGGTGAAACTAAGACGACTCTTAAGAGACATTTGTATATTTAATTTCCCAGAAGAGCATTGCATGGCCTATAAGTCTCCTTACACAGGCATGTCACTTTCCAATGACAATTAAGCTTGCTACTTCCAATATGTGGCACTAGATTTCAGGTCCTCTTCCTCTCTGGAAACAATTTGCAGATTTAACATTCTTTTACCAGGAACAATATGTGGTGGCGGTCGCTGGTACTGCAGTTCTCATATCAAGTAAGGATATATACAGAAAATAGCTCACATTCAGTGCATACTGCTTATTTCTGTATAGATCCTTAATGAATTGTATTTTTGCACTTTAAATAGATCATTTTTTTTATCCAATGAATACATTTGTTGTGTGTTTCAATTTATACGAGACCTTACAAGATCACGTCCTTGAATATATATATATATATATATATATATATATATATATATATATATATATATATATATATATATATACACATACACACACACACACACATATAAAACGTTCAGTCACTACATGTCATTCATTATTCAGTCACTATTTTTATTCTTCTGGAAAAAAAAAAAAAAATAGGTGACTTACACGCTGGCTCTTCACATTGTCAAGAAATTAAAATCACGATAAAAAGAAAAAAAGTTTTCACTTGAGAATGACAAAAATCTATAAAGTTGGATATAACACAAGAATATAATGCAAAGAGTTGATGTTTTTAATCTGGAATGACAGACAAATATAAAATAAAAAAGTTTACAAAAAAACATAAGAATTGGAAACAAGCAATACTGTAAAGACAGTAAAAAGTCTCAACCGGGAGCACACGACAGGAACGAAAGCAAGTTTTTTTTCGTTTTGTTCGTGAGATAGACTTAAAAAAGGAGTTCCCGTTGCAAAAGTTTATCGAAACAAGCCGTGTGTGCGGCAGCCGGGGCAGACGTTGGTCGCCAGTCGCTGGCCCGGCCACAGGTGTCCAGGCCTAAACCAAGAGACTAGTGTGCATGTATGAGCCTTTTTTGAACTCAGGAGACAGTAAGGCCGGTCATTGTGGACGGACTACAAAGTACGGCGATGTATCGTACAGGTGCAGACCTTCCAATAATCTGAACGACCTGATGGGCATCGGCCGACGCAACGTCATCAACGCAGCTCACCTCTCGATGTGATAACCACGGATAGCAATCATACGATAATATCAGATGCAAGAACGAGTCCATAGGTATTAAAGCCCAAGGCTGTACTACTGAGAGATCCCGGTGACGTCGCCCTATATCAGGCAGGTGCAGCGTTCTTATAAACACCAACTCATCATCCACGTCATTATTTATATATATATATATATATATATACACACTCACTGGCCACTTTATTAGGTACACCATGCTAGTAACGGGTTGGACCCCCTTTTGCCTTCAGAACTGCCTCAATTCTTCGTGGCAGAGATTCAACAAGGTGCTGGAAGCATTCCTCAGAGATTTTGGACCATATTGACATGATGGCATCACACAGTTGGCGCAGATTTGTCGGCTGCACATCCCTGATGCGAATCTCCCGTTCCACCACATCCCAAAGATGCTCTATTGGATTGAGATCTGGTGACTGAGGAGGCCATTTGAGTACAGTGAACTCATTGTCATGTTCAAGAAACCAATCTGAGATGATTCGAGCTTTATGACATGGCGCATTATCCTGCTGAAAGTAGCCATCAGATGTTGGGTACATTGTGGTCATAAAGGGATGGACATGGTCAGCAACAATACTCAGGTAGGCTGTGGCGTTGCAACGATGCTCAATTGGTACCAAGGGGCCCAAAGAGTGCCAAGAAAAAATTCCCCACACCATGACACCACCACCACCAGCCTGAACCGTTGATACAAGGCAGGATGGATCCATGCTTTCATGTTGTTTACGCCAAATTCTGACCCTACCATCCGAATGTCGCAGCAGAAATCGAGACTCATCAGACCAGGCAACGTTTTTCCAATCTTCTACTGTCCAATTTCGATGAGCTTGTGCAAATTGTAGCCTCAGTTTCCTGTTCTTAGCTGAGAGGAGTGGTACCCAGTGTGGTCTTCTGCTGCTGTAGCCCATCTGCCTCAAAGTTCGACGCACTGTGCGTTCAGAGATGCTCTTCTGCCTACCTTGGTTGTAACGGGTGGCAATTTGAGTCACTGTTGCCTTTCTATCAGCTCGAACCAGTCTGCCCATTCTCCTCTGACCTCTGGCATCAACATGGCATTTCCGGCCACAGAACTGCCGCTCACTGGATTTTTTTTCTTTTTCGGACCATTCTCTGTAAACCCTAGAGATGGTTGTGCGTGAAAATCCCAGTAGATCAGCAGTTTCTGAAATACTCAGACCAGCCCTTCTGGCACCAACAATCATGCCACGTTCAAAGGCACTCAAATCACCTTTCTTTCCCATACTGATGCTCGGTTTGAACTGCAGGAGATTGTCTTGACCATGTCTACATGCCTAAATGCACTGAGTTGCCGCCATGTGATTGGCTGATTAGAAATTAAGTCTTAACACACAGTTGGACAGGTGTACCTAATAAAGTGGCCAGTGAGTGTATATATATATATATATATATATATATATATATATATATATATAGTGGCAACACAGTGTAAATTTTCATGAGGACAGTGATTAAAAAAAAAAAAAAAAAATCAGACGTGTACATGTTGTCCTCAGGCCTGTAACTTAAATGAGGACTAAAGAAAATAAAACTCAGGTGAGCTACGCTTTCATACTTTCAATAAATCAACAGTACATGGGAATATTAGAAACTTTGGAATATATTTTGAGAGCTCTAATTCTTATGCCACTTAGGAGCCACTTCTCTCTCTGTGTCCTAATCCAACCAGACACTCTGGAGGGGGGGGGGGGTTGCGGAGAGGGACACCTTAACCGACTGCCATTGCAGTGAGGAGTCAGATTACACCTCCTATTATGATTGAGTGAGAAAACAGTAGGAGAGATTGTGCAGAGCTTTATAGCAAGTGTCTTCCTCACTCCAGAGCTGGATTCAGAGACAGCAATAGTATGGTCTGTATGACTGACTTGTAAATACTCTCAATTAATATATGACCAACTAGCAAAGAGAAATGTTATGATTAACACATAACTTTTAATCTGAAAGATGTAAAACTGGACAAACCATACAAAAAAAAAAAACCACAGTGATAAAGTGCAAGTGCGAAAAATTTACCAGTACTCAATATGAAATGGTTTGATCTCACCATTGCTGTAGAGCTTCACTGCAGGCATACAGAAGGGAAGATGACCATGTAAGCAGAGGGGGGCAAAGTTTCTATTATCCCCTGTCGTGCCCATGCATTGCTCCTGCCTTTACAAGGATAGTCCCCAAGTAAGGTTACTAAGATGTACCCACCAGATAAGTAGGGAGACCATAACCAATTTCCTCTCTCCAGAGCCTGTGAAATAAGAGCCTGCTACAGGCACGAACTGATGGGCATCGGCTGACCCAACGTCATGCACCAGGCTCTTATTTCACAGGCTCTGGAGGAAGGAAACAAGTAGGGAGACCATAACCAGTGAAATAAGAGCCTGGTACATGATGATGGGTCGTCCGATGCCCATCAGGTGGTGCGTGTACCAGGCTCTTCTTTCATAGGCTCGGACAACTTCAGTTGGGACTGACATGTGCGTTACTTGCCAATGCAGGAAGCCTTAGGGTGTGTGCACACTGCGGATTCTGCTGCGGTTCCGCAGTGGATTTGGCCGCTGCGGGTCCGCAGCAGTTTTTGCTGCGGTGTACAGTACCATTATTCCCTATGGGAATAAAAAACCGCAGTGCAGACGGTGCGGATTTTTCAGCACGGTTTTCCTGCGGTTTTGAAACCGCAGAAAGAATTGACATGTCAATTCTTTCTGCGGATTCCGCTGCGGTTTGCCATCTCCTCCATTGTGGAGATGAAAAACCGCAGGGCAGAACCGCAGAGCAATCCGCAGGTAAAACCGCAGGTCTTTTGACCTGCAGATTTACCTGCGGATTTTACAAAATCCGAGCAGCCAAATCCGCCCCCCAATCCGCAGCGTGTGCACGTAGCCTTAGCTTTCCCACACACTACTTTACTCCCCTGATAAATCCCTCAACTGGGGGAGGAAATGCATAGGGAGACCATAAACTATCTGGTGGGTACATCTTAGTAACCTTAATTGGGGACCGACCTTGTATGGTCAGGAGCAATGCATGGGCACGACAGGGGATATTAGAAACTTTGCCCCCCTCTGCCTACATGGTCCTCTTTCATTCGCCTGCATACCTGCAGTGAAGCTCTACAACAGTGGAGAGATCAACCCATTTCATAATGAGCACTGGTAACTTTTTCGCACTTGCACTTCATCACTGCGTTTTTTTTATATGATTTATCCAGTTTAACATCATTTAGATTGAAAGTTATGTTTTAATTATAACATCTCTTTGCTAGTCAGAGCTGGATTCACATCTACAATGCTCAGTAGTGATATATAATGTTCTCCATGCTGCTGCTTCAGTCTGTATGATGTGTATGAGAGACGTCAGAGTAGCTCAGAGACAATTTTAAGACCCCGGCATAGGAGAAAACAGGTAAAAATGCAGAATACTCATAATGGCCTGAGATCGTGTTAGTCCTCATGAATACAGATTCTTCTGAAAAGTTACTTGAAAGTACAGGTGTCATTTAAAAGTTTACACAAAAAAATGCATAGTGATAGACACACTTAAAGTAGGAATCTGTTCAGGGTTCTCTTTTGTGTAGAATGCAGAGAAATTATAAACAGCAACTTTCTCAGGAGGGACTGTCCTCCATCAAACACAACCCACATGGACACAATGTAATGCTTAATTTTCCCACTGGAGGCACTGCAGGGAAAGTGGACACTCGCTGGTGGACTCCAGAAGAACTAAGCGAGACTCATCTATCAAACATGGGATCTCCAAAGCAGAGAACCCTTTGAAGCATTACATGAGTTTGGTAATTTTTTATTGTGTATTTATACCATTAGACATTTATTCTTTAAAATAGGGTCTCCGGAGCCGCTCGGTACAACATAGGGAGGTGAGCGATGCTGAGGACACCACGCCTATAGATAGCTGTCAGGACGCATGAATGAACGATCGGCAGACGTGGGCTACCAGTCCTATTTCATTAGAGACGATGCAGAAGTGAGCGGCGTCGGAGAACCACTTTATGAACCC
>NW_027361784.1:12500-507500 GCF_039654945.1 Dendrobates tinctorius
AGGCCGGCGCGGGTGCAGGAGGTCAGGCCTGTCCTCCCTGGGGGCCCCGGGCCGGGCTGTGGCCCCTCTGCGGACACTCGGGCCACACGGCATTCATTGACTCAGGTGAGAAGCCGGCGATAGAGCGGTGCCCGCAGCGCCGCCCGGCGCACACTCCCCTGCCGGGGCCCCGCCGCGCTGTGTACAGGCTTTGTCTCATTTGCATAATGCTAGTCCTGCAGCCAATCAGGGCGCTCGGACACTTAGGTCACGCCCAAGGCTCAGGCTGCACTGTAAGCTCGGCCTCGCTGGCTGTGCGCGCCCCGGGGGATTGTGGGGCGGACGTGACCCTCACACCGGCCATAGCAACCAGCCCTAGCAACGGACGGACGGCGGGCTGACAACAGACAACACATCCGCACGATTATTTTTCATCACAGCTCTACAAAACCCCTTTATTTTTTGTCTTACCGTCCACATATCGGAATAAGGACTTGCTATTTGTGGGACACATTGCCATTTTATTTCAAGGGGCTGTCCACTTTCAGGACAGTGTGTAAAGTAACATTCACAGAGGAAGACTAGAACTCTAGCGCCACCTATTGGAAGTAATAACCCTAAAAGAGACTATCGACTCTTACACTATACCTTTTAAGATAAAAGCCAAACCAGGCGCTCAGTTTGAAGACACAATGTTTTGGGGGTGTTGCCCCCTCATCAGTGCAAAGCAACAGGTCTGAACTGGCCTCTGCCTGGGGTCTAAGGGGGGGGGGGATGGACGCTTCTTATGGAGCTTGACACCTTAGGGTAAGGAGACTTATAGGCCATGCAATGTTCTTCTGGGATGGAGGGAGTAGCAGTGCCTGGCCTATAAGTCTCCTTACACTGGGATGTCACTCCATAAAAAGCGTTATCCCTCACACTGTAAAACAACAAGCACAGCAGGTAAGGCCTGTTTCACACTTCCGTTTTTTCAAATCCGTCAAAATCCGTTGGTTTCCGTAAAAAAACGGATCCGCCATTTTTTTGCAGGATCCGTTTTTTTTGTCCCATAGACTTCCATTAGTGGTTACCGCGGATCCGTCAAAAAAACGGATCAGTTTTTTTAAAAACGGATCCGTTTGCATCAGTTTCCGTCAAAAAAACGGAAACGGATCCGTTTGGCGGACACAAAAACGGAAGTGTGAAACAGGCCTAACTGCCCTCCCTGGGCCCAGCGCAGTCCTCCCCGCCCCTGCCCCGGTGTGAAGACTACAGCAGTGATATAACATAAACAGCCAATCACTGAGCTTTTCGTGTACAGCACCATGGAACCAATGGTGCTTTATAAATCTGAATGTGTGTGTGTATCACCAACCAATCATGAAGCAGCAGAGTGGGACACCAACCAATCATGAAGCAGCAGAGTGGGACGCGGTTGGATTGCAGGGCTGAGGACGGATACCGCAGGACAGTGCATGGGGAGCGGGGCTGTGAGGAAGACAGGCTTCAGGACAGGCCGAATAGTGCCGGCACCCTCCTAGCCCTGTCCCGGCTCAGTCGGCGCTTCCCGTCGCCAACTGCGTTATCCCCCCTCTCCCCTGCAGCTTCCCGGCCTAAATTTAGTCCCCGGCTTCTACTGCAGCCTACTACAGCGCTAGGCTATCTATGTGTTTTCAACTCTGCAAGCTTATATCTGGTAACCAGCTTTTCCAATCTCTGCTCTGAATCCACTCCTGTGTCTCCATTCAATGTCAGCAAGCAGTTAATCCTGAATGCTATCTATGTGTTTTCAACTCTGCAAGCTTATATCTGGTATATAGTTATTTCAACTTACTCTGCTTGTCCCCTTATGTTGTGAGGTCAAGAAACTTTTCAAAGTGCTTTATGATCCATGTAGTGCTGGACATGTGTTTATTTGACCACAACATTTTATTGGGTCCTGGTGTCTCAATTTAGTGTGATTGATTAACGAGAAGAGAGAGCCCAAAATAAAAAAAAAAATAAAAAAACTTAGCCGTAACCTCCTATATATTCAGACCTAGCTAGGGGGAGCATTTATGCAGGGGTGGCATTTATGCACATGTAATCAAAGTACATGTATCAAAGTACTTCTGGCAGTTATAACATGGCAGTTAGACAGGGCAGGAGACAGATAAGACATTTATATACATCTACTCTCTGTACATTTGGAGTACAACAAATATATACCATATGCATTTGTGTAATTTTTATCCTGGCCGCTGCATTCACACACATCCACCGCCCTGGCATTAACTCTCCACACTCCATCCATATTGGCCCCTCGCTCCTTTCCTCTCCTATGTATAGCACTCATGCTCTTTTCACATTGTTAAATTGCACAGATCCAGCCAGTCCCACCATTCAACACCAGAGACGCTCTCACAAATCACTTAACCATCTGCTCACTCTTTCTATCCTCCTTCTCCTAGTTGCAGGAGACATTGCTCCCAACCCTGGTCCCCCATGTTATAGAAAGTCAAAGCCCCCCACTGCTACACTCAGAAACACCTCTAATCTTATTAATATTCCCGGCATGCCATCTGTCTCTCTTAATTGTGCACTTTGGAATTCTCGCTCAGTGTGTAACAAACTCTCCTTCATTCATGACTTCTTCCTTTCTAATTCTCTTAACCTCCTGGCTCTTACTGAAACCTGGATCCAGCAGTCAGACACTACAGCTGCTGCTGCTCTTTCATATGGTGGACTACACTTCTCTCATACCCCAAGATCAGACAATAGAGCTGGTGGAGGCGTTGGTCTGCTCCTATCACCAAAATGTACCTTTCAGGTTATCCCTCAAGTACCCTCACTTGTCTTCCCTTCTTTTGAGGTCCATGCCGTCAGACTCTACACCCCCTTCTCCATGCAAGTGGCGGTGGTATATCGTCCTCCCGGCCCCTCCCATCAGTTCCTGGATCATTTTGCCACTTGGCTTCCACATTTTCTCTCCTGTGACATCCCTACCCTCATCATGGGAGATTTCAACATCCCCATTGCTCTTCCCCTCTCCCCATCTGCTACTCACCTTTTATCTCTAACCTCCTCATTTGGCCTTTCGCAGCTTACTAATTCTCCAACGCATGAAGACGGAAACTCCCTCGACTTGGTCTTCTCTCGGCTTTGTGCAGTGGATGATTTTGCAAACTCCCCTCTCCCGCTCTCTGACCACAATCTTCTTTCATTCTCTATAAAGAACTGCCAGGCTGCTCAGGTCACCCCCACTGTCCAGACTTATAGAAACACACAGGCCATTAACACCCAGAAACTTCTGAAGAACTTGCAGTCTTCATTGGCCCCTATCTCCTCCCTCTCATGTCCTGATTCTGCATTGAAGCATTACAATGAAACACTTCAAACTGCCCTGGATGAATTTGCACCCCCTATAAATAGAACACCACAACGCAGACGGCGACAACCCTGGCACACGGTGCAAACACGTTTCCTGCAGCGGTGCTCCAGGTGCGCCGAACGTCTGTGGAGAAAATCCAATCTACACGAAGATTTCATCCATTTTAAGTTTATGCTTAGAACATACAACACTGCCCTTCACCTCTCCAAACAAACCTATTTCAACACCCTCATCATCTCACTGTCCAATAACCCGAAACGTCTCTTTGACACTTTTCATTCTCTACTCAATCCAAGAGTACAGGCCCCAACCACTGAGCTCCGAGCTGACGATCTGGCCAATTACTTCAAAGAAAAAATTGACCAGATCCGACAGGAAATTATCTCCAAATCCCCTCATACCATGCACTGTCCTCCCTCCCCCACTGCATCTAACTCACTCTCTGATTTTGAACCAGTCACAGAAGAAGAAGTAAGCAGGCTCCTTGCATCTTCTCGCCCAACTACTTGCACCAGTGACCCATTTCCGTCACATCTCCTCCAGTCCCTTTCCCCTGCTGTCACCCCTCACCTAACTAAAATATTTAACCTCTCTCTCTCTTCTGGTATTTTTCCCTCCTCATTTAAGCATGCCATCATACATCCACTACTTAAAAAACCATCCCTCGACCAAAATTGTGCCGCTAACTATAGACCTGTCTCTAATCTTCCCTTCATCTCTAAACTCCTGGAACGCCTGGTCCACTCCCGTCTTATCCGCTATCTCTCAGAAAACTCTGTTCTCGACCCTCTCCAATCCGGTTTCCGCTCTTTACACTCCACTGAAACTGCCCTCGCTAAAGTCTCTAATGATCTGCTAACAGCTAAATCAAATGGTCATTACTCCATGCTAATTCTCTTGGATCTCTCTGCAGCATTCGACACTGTGGATCATCAGCTCCTCCTCACTATGCTCCATTCCATTGGCCTCAAGGACACCGTTCTCTCCTGGTTCTCCTCCTATCTCTCCGACCGCTCCTTTACTGTTTCTTTTGCCGGTTCCTCCTCCTCTCACCTTCCCCTTACTGTTGGGGTTCCTCAAGGATCGGTTCTAGGCCCCCTCCTCTTCTCCTTGTACACTGCCCCTATTGGTCAAACAATCAGTAGATTTGGTTTCCAGTACCATCTCTATGCTGATGACACCCAATTATACGCTTCTTCTCCTGACATCACGCCAGCCTTTCTAGAAAACACTGGCGATTGTCTAAACGCTGTGTCTAATATCATGTCCTCACTATATCTGAAACTGAACCTGTCAAAGACTGAACTCCTTGTGTTTCCTCCCGCTACTAATGTACCTACACCCGACATTGCCATTTCCGTCTGTGGTTCCACTATTACTCCCCAGCAACATGCCCGCTGTCTTGGGGTCATACTTGATTCCGAGCTTTCCTTTGCCCCCCACATTCGATCACTGGCTCGCTCTTGTCATCTGCACCTCAAAAACATTTCTAGAATTCGACCTTTTCTTACTTTTGACTCTGCAAAAACTCTTATTGTTTCTCTTATTCATTCTCGTCTCGACTATTGTAACTCTCTTCTAATCGGTCTCCCTCTTACAAAACTCTCCCCTCTCCAATCTGTCTTGAATGCTGCAGCCAGGATCATATTCCTCACCAATCGTTACACCGATGCCTCTACCTTGTGCCAGTCATTACACTGGCTACCCATCCACTCCAGAATTCAGTATAAACTTATTACCCTCACCCACAAAGCCCTCCATGGCTCAGCACCACCCTACATCTCCTCCCTTGTTTCAGTATATCACCCTACCCGCGCCCTCCGTTCTGCTGATGACCTGAGGTTAGTATCCTCAATAGTCAGAACCTCCCACTCCCGTCTCCAAGACTTTACACGTGCCGCGCCAATTCTTTGGAATGCACTTCCCAGGTCAATACGATTAGTCCCCAATCCCCACAATTTTAAGCGTGTCCTGAAAACGCATTTATTCAGACTGGCCTATCGCCTCAACACATTAACCTAACCTATCCCTGTGTGGCAGAGCCAAAAATTTTACCATAACCAGGTTCCCAGCATCATGTTCCCACATGCTTTATGCATCCATTAGCCCTCTGTGTCTGTACTGTTACACACTTAACATTATGGCTGGTCCATACAATCAGGGCAACTGTTACCACCCACCTTTCGTGTCTACCTCTTTCCTCATAGACTGTAAGCTTGCGAGCAGGGCCCTCACTCCTCTTGGTATTTGTTATAATCTACTGTATGTGATTATTGTTATGCTGTAATGTCTATTGTCTGTACAAATCCCCTCTGAAATGTAAAGTGCTGCGGAATATGTCGGCGCTATAAAAATAAAATTTATTATTATTATTAGGCCACGCCCCACAGGCCGCCCAATCACACGCGCTGCAGCTCCGCTCTAGCTCCATCCACTCCAGCAAACTCCAGCCGCCCGCGCTAGGCTACGCCCCCCGCAGGCCGCCCACTCCGAACGAACAATCTGCGCACCTCTCCTGGTCCCGGCGTCACCACGTGTGGTGCATGGAGAGCGGGGCTGTGGAGGAAGGAACACAGCGGGGCTGTAGAGCAGGGGTCTCAAACACGCGGCCCCTGAGGCAGGCATCTGCGGCCCACCACGTCTCACTCCCTGAGGCAGGGGGAAGACACGTATTCAGGAGCGGCGATGGCATTGGCTGTTGTGTGTGCACACTGCACAGGACCTGTGATCAGGTCACAGGAGGGGGAGGAGTCAGGAGTCACATGATCAGGGGCCTCAGTGTGTGCAGGACAGACACTGCTGTCTGGTACTAGATGAAGGTAAGTTTATGAGTGGGGTCAGGAGGGGTTTACAGGGTGTACGGAGCGGAGCCCTGTGTGCACGAGGTGTACGGAGCGGAGCCCTGTGTGCACGAGGTGTACGGAGCGGAGCCCTGTGTGCACGAGGTGTACGGAGCGGAGCCCTGTGTGCACGAGGTGTACGGAGCGGAGCCCTGTGTGCACGAGGTGTACGGAGCGGAGCCCTGTGTGCACGAGGTGTACGGAGCGGAGCCCTGTGTGCACGAGGTGTACGGAGCGGAGCCCTGTGTGCACGAGGTGTACGGAGCGGAGCCCTGTGTGCACGAGGTGTATTAAGTTTGAAAGGAATGCGGCCCCCCAGCCCAAATTTTTTTTTATGTGCGGCCCATTTACTCTGCCGAGTTTGAGACCCCTGCTGTAGAGGGAGAGAGCGGGGCTGTGGACGGGGAGAGCAGAGCGGGGCTGTGGACGGGGAGAGCAGAGCGGGGCTGTGGACGGGGAGAGCAGAGCGGGGCTGTGGACGGGGAGAGCAGAGCGGGGCTGTGGACGGGGAGAGCAGAGCGGGGCTGTGGACGGGGAGAGCAGAGCGGGGCTGTGGACGGGGAGAGCAGAGCGGGGCTGTGGACGGGGAGAGCAGAGCGGGGCTGTGGACGGGGAGAGCAGAGCGGGGCTGTGGACGGGGAGAGCAGAGCGGGGCTGTGGACGGGGAGAGCAGAGCGGGGCTGTGGACGGGGAGAGCAGAGCGGGGCTGTGGACGGGGAGAGCAGAGCGGGGCTGTGGACGGGGAGAGCAGAGCGGGGCTGTGGACGGGGAGAGCAGAGCGGGGTTGTGGACGGGGAGAGCAGAGCGGGGCTGTGGACGGGGAGAGCAGAGCGGGGCTGTGGAGAGACACCAGGACATGGATGTAGAGAGCGGCTGCAGAGGGATAGAACGGTTGTTGCTAAATGGAGCAATGTGAGGGCTTGTACTTTCCCGGGGGAGCTGTAGTGTTTACTGTTATTATTTGGGGCTGCACACAACTAATTTTACCAAATATATTTATTTTGTTATATTTAATTTAGGGAATGGGAAAATAAGTGTAAAGGACACGATTTACATTTTCTTGTGTAGTTCTATGGGATTTCAACCTGGTATCACTTGATCTCGGGTACAATACACAGCAACCATCTCAAGGTGAACAATATGGAGACGTACGGGCGCATTTAAGAGGTAGCAAGTGGGCGTCATGTGTAGGACACAGCCGGCACCCACTGGGTGCTCCACTCCAAACACAAGCGCTGGACATACACAGTGAACTCCACACGGGCAACATGATAAAGAGGGGAGATCTATGGAAATGGAGGAGTACCACATGGCTGGCAGGTAAAGAGCTCATTGGGGTGCCAACAGAGGATGACTGACCAAACGAGGTGGGAAGAGGTTTCCTCATCTTATAAAAGTAATGGCATAATACCACACCATGGAGTTATGGTCATGGAGGTCCTACCACCAATCCAGAGAATGAAGGGACTGTGGCGCTGTGCTCCCTACACAGAGACCCTACTAGCCACCTGACTGCTGGGTACTGGAAAAAAAATCTAATCTCTCCAAGGTGCCAGATTTGTACATTTATTCCTTTTGTCCTGACCTGACTAAAATATTTAACCTCTCTCTTCAGGTATATTTTCCTCCTCATTTAAACATGCCATCATAACCCCTTTACTTAAAAAGCCATCCCTGGACCAGAACTGCACTGCTAACTACAGACCTGTCTCTAACCTTCCCTTCATCTCTAAACTCCTGGAACGCCTGGTCCACTCCCGTCTAATCCGCTATCTCTCGGATAACTCTCTTCTCGACCCCTTACAATCTGGTTTCCGCTCTTTACACTCTACTGAAACTGCCCTCACTAAAGTCTCTAATGATTTAATAACAGCTAAATCGAAAGGCCATTGCTCCCTGCTGATTCTCCTGGATCTCTCTGCCGCATTTGACACTGTGGATCACCAGCTCCTCCTCACTATGCTCCGCTCTATAGGCCTCAAGGACACAGCCCTCTCCTGGTTCTCCTCCTACCTCTCTGACCGCTCCTTCACTGTATCTTTTTTCGGCTCCTCTTCCTCTTCTCATCCCCTTACTATCGGGGTCCCGCAGGGCTCAGTCCTAGGCCCCCTCCTCTTCTCTTTATACACTGCCCCTATTGGACAATCAATCAGCAGATTTGGGTTCCAGTATCATCTCTATGCCGATGACACCCAATTATACACTTCTTCCCCTGACATCACCCCTACCCTAATTCAAAATACCAAGGATTGTCTGTCTGCTGTCTCTAACATCATGTCCTCCCTCTATCTGAAACTAAATCTCTCTAAAACTGAACTTCTTGTGTTTCTCCCCTCTACTAACCTCACTCTACCTAACATCGAAATAACCCTGGAGGGTTCAACCATAACTCCCAAGCAGCATGCCCGCTGTCTTGGGGTCATATTCGACACTGAACTTTCCTTTACTCCGTACATCCGATCACTCAGTCGCTCTTGTCACCTGCATCTTAAAAACATCTCCAGAATCCGACCTTTTCTCACCTTTGAAACTGCTAAGACTCTTACTGTCGCTCTTATTCATTCTCGTCTGGACTACTGCAACTCTTCTGATCGGTCTCCCTCTTACCAAACTTTCTCCTCTCCAATCCATCTTGAATGCGGCAGCCAGGGTCATATTTCAGTCCAGCCGCTTCACCGATGCCTCCATCTTGTGCCAGTCATTACACTGGCTACCTATTCGCTACAGGGTCCAGTATAAACTCATCTCTCTCACCCATAAAGCTCTCCACTGTTCTGCACCGCCTTATATCTCCTCTCTCATCTCTGTCTATCGCCCTACACGTGCCCTCTGTTCTACAAATGACCCAAGACTAACATCCCCCGTAATCAGAACCTCGCACCTCCGTCTCCAAGACTTCTCTCGTGCTGCTCCAGCTCTCTGGAATGCACTTCCCCAGATGATCAGACTGATACCTAGCCCTGACCTATTCAAGCGCGCTTTGAAAACCCATCTCTTCAAACAAGCCTACCACATCAACTACTCAGCAAGCTAACTTTGCCCTGTTCCCTCCTTCCAAATATTATTCTGAATCTGCACCCTACTATTCATCTGTCTCCACACCCTTCATGCACATAACTGCACTTGATACTTGTCTATTGCACTTAAACACACGGGCTGATGACCGGATCATGCAGCTTTATATGAAAATCCCTATTATAATTGCCAGACCTGAATTAACAAGCATTTCTCACCTACTGTGTCCCCCCATTTCCTTGTAGATTGTAAGCTTGCGAGCAGGGACCTCACTCCTAATGTCACTGTTTGAATTGTCTTAACTTGTATTGAATTTATTGTCTGTACATGTCCCCGCTTAATTGTAAAGTGCTGAGGAATATGTTGGCGCTATATAAATAAAAGTTATTATTATTATTTGTCCAAAGTCCATCATCTTAGCAACGTTTTGGCCAACAAACTGCTTTTTTCAGGGATCTGCACTTGTCCCTTTCTCCGCAGGTGAAGACCTGAATGGGGGAGCAGCACTACACCAGCTCCATCATTGTCTCCTTTACTCTTGGACCCACACGGTCATAAAGTTATGGCGTACCCCAATACTGTTCCTTCACGGTAGGAGATGGAGAATAACCCTTCATAGAGCGGGGGGCTGCCGACTTAGCTACTCCGCTTACCTGGACTGCAGACCCCCACCCTTCCCATTGTATCAAAGTGCTGCGACACTTCAGGGACTGGAAACCCCTTCAGGCTATGTTCCCACGATGAAGATTTGGTCATGCAAATTTTCTGCACGTATTATGTAAATTAGGTTTGTTTTTCATTGCGATTTTGTCTCTTTTTGGTCTGTCAAGTTTTAAATAAAGCTGCTTTGTTTGTAATACTTCCTGGTATTTGGCTTTGGCAAAACTTTATTGATACAGTCTTGTGCGGATTACATGTTTTTACTGCAGATTTTCCACATCAAATGGAAGTCTATGAGGAAAATCCGCACATAAGACTCAGCGTACCCACAAGAGAAATTGGCATTTTGCGGATTTAAAAAACGCACCGAAGGTCAGGTTACACTGCGTATAAAAGCACAGAGGGCAGACGATTTATAGAGATCCCATGCACGTTGCTGGAACTAGAAGATGCTGCGTTCTAACGCTGAGTGCAGTCGGAGTTTTTGGCCCTGCGGATTTTTCCGTGCAGAATGGAAGAAAACCGCAGGTCAAATGACCTGCATTTTTCCTGCGGATTTCTTCCATTTTTCACGCGGTTTTCATGCGGTTTTTGTGCGGTTTTCCATTGCGGGTTTCCCCCTGCGGATTTGGTGACAGGGGAGATGGAAAACCGCACAAAAGAAGTAACATGCTGCGGATTTTTTACCGCGGGAAAACCGCGCGGAAAAATCCGCAGCGTCTGCACAGCGTTTTTTTTTTTCCCATTCATTTTAAAAGTACTGTACATCACAATGCGGATATGCAACGTTTCTGCGCGGTAAAATCCGCTGCGGAAACGCTGCAAATCTGCATCGTGTGCACATGGCCTTAAGCAGTGAAAATACAAAGAACGAACAATCGTGCTGTGTTTGAAACCACCTTAATCCCTTCAGGACATATGACGTACTGTATATATATGGCATAGGTCGTGGCCCTGACTTTGATGCAGGCTCTGATTCGGAGCCTGCATATGACAGCTGATTTAATCAGCCACCATGTCCCTTTAACAGCCGTGGGTAGATCAGAGCACCACTCAGAGGCGTTAACCAGTTAAATCCCGTTGTTCATATCGGACAGCGGGATTTAACACGCGTTGGCTGTCAGCGCGTCATTCATCCTGCCCATCAGTGAGTGCCTCTGTTACATGATTGCAGAACACCCCTGTGCCTGTCACTGCGATCCTCTTGTGAATGCCAGCTCGTGGCCGACATTCATAGGATATCATGATTTTATCAAGCCCTGCTATGTACAGCACAGACGATCACAGCTTCAAGTCTCCTAAACTGACTTAAAGTGAAAATACATTTTTTTTTTTCATATTTTTTTTTTAAAAAAAGTTCAAATCGCCCCCCTTTTGCCACATTGAAAATTTAAAAAAAAAACATTTGGAATCGCTGCATTCAGAAATTTCCAATCTACCAAAATATAAATTATTCAGATCGGTTAATAGCGTAACGAGAGATTGAAACACCAGAATTACATTTTAAGTTTCACAGCAACATTGTAATAACAGGAGATCAAAACATCGGATCTACCCCAAAATTAATCAAATCAATAAAAATTAAGCGCTCAGGGCACAAAAAAAAAAAATAGCCCTCAACAAGCCCCAGATCCTGAAAAATGGGTACGGCGCTAAGGGTCTCGGAATATGGCCACAAACGCAAAAACTCTCACAAATTCCGGGAATTTTGTCTTTTACCACGTAAATAAACTACATGTCTGGTGTCTATGAACTCGTACTGACCTGGGGAATCATAATGGCAGGTCAGCTTTACCATATAGTGAACATGGTAAGTTTAAAAAAAAAAAAAAGCTAAAAACAATTACCGTATTACTATTGCACTTTTCTTTTTTGCAATTTCACCAAACTTGGAATTTATTTCCATTTTGCAGTGCGCTATATGGTAAAATTAATGACGAAATAACTCTTTCAGCAAAAAGTGAGAGTCGGGAAGTCTCCATACACATTAGACTGATCCAGATGTCAGAGGTTTTGGCTGACGTTAGTATACTGTCTTTGTAGGACTTTAGCCCTCACAAAGGCCTGAGAGGCAGAAGCTCCAGAGACCAGACATTTCAACCTTGGGACTGTACCCGCTCCTTACAGATCTATATATATATAAAATTGACTGTATGTGTGTATGACCAACCAATCACGAAGCAGCTTTCATTTCACCAGAGCGGTTTAAAAGAAGCTGAGCTGTGATTGGTTGCTATGAGCAACAGTTTTTGCACTCCACAAAACCTCAGTAGACACTGACCGGGTAGGGGAAATCTAGCATCCCCGGGAACATAAGCTCTCAGCCGTTGTCTGCCCCCCTGAAAGGTCAGAGAGCACATGACAAATTAATCACTCCCTCCCATGCCCATATACCCATCACACATCCTCCATCCCATAGGCACATCTTCCCTTTTAAAGGGATCTCCGGTATGGAAGGTAGGGCAAATCCCTCAGTGCTCTGATACTGACCCCAGTCTTCTATTAAAGGGATCATTGGTATAGAAGTGAGGGCAAATCCACTCTGCGCTGATTCAAACCCCCAGGCCCCACTTAAAGGGATCCCCAGTATGGAAGTAAAGGCAAATCCACTCTGCGCTTTGGTACTGACCCCAGTACTCTCTTAAAGGGATCTCCGGTATGGAAGTTAAGGTAAATCCCTCAGCACTCTGATTCTCACTCCAAGCTTCTATTAACCCCTTCACGACCAATGACGCCACATAGGCGTCATGAAACCTGGTTCAAATCTGACCAGTGACGCCTATGTGGCGTCATGACTTCAAAGCCCCCCTGCGGGTCGGGTGACCGGGGTCACTGAAAGGTCACCCGACCCGCAGATACAGGGGGCTTTGTAATTCACCACAGGGGGCGTGGCTTCGCCCCCACGTGGCTACGATCGCTCTGATTGGCTGTTAAAAGTGAAACAGCCAATCAGAGCGATAGTAATATTTCATCAATGAAAATTGATGAAATATTACAATCTAGCCATGTCCGACACTGCTGTAGCATCGGACATGGCTGGAGACACCGATTCCACCCCCCCACCGGCGATCGCCCCCCCGCAACTGAATGACAGCGGCGATCTGCCGCCGCTGTCATCATCTGCCCCCCTCCCATTCCCTCTGCTCCCCGCCAGCCTCCGATCCCCCCCTCACCCCCCCCGGTACCTCCTGAGTCCCCCCCGTCCCTCCCGGTGTCCCTCGGGTCCGGATGATGGGCTCCGCCATCTTTGAAAATGGCGGGCGCATGTGCAGTGCGCCCGCCCGAATCTGCCGGTTGCAGATTCCATTCTTTCATTTTGATCACTCTCACAGTGATCAAAATGAAAGAAAAAGTAAATAAACCCCCCGATTATCACCCCCATAGGTAGGCAGAACTAATAAAATAAAGAAAATATTTTTATTTTTCCATTAGGGTTAGGGTTGAAAAGAGGGTTAGGGTTGAAAAGAGGGTTAGGGTTAAAAAGAGGGTTGGAAAGAGGGTTAGGGTTAAAAAGAGGGTTGGAAAGAGGGTTAGGGTTAAAAAGAGGGTTGGAAAGAGGGTTAGGGTTGAAAAGAGGGTTAGGGTTAGGGTTGAAAAGAGGGTTAGGGTTAGGGTTGAAAAGAGGGTTAGGGTTGAAAAGAGGGTTAGGGTTAGGGTTGAAAAGAGGGTTAGGGTTAGGGTTGAAAAGAGGGTTAGGGTTAGGGTTGGAAAGAGGGTTAGGGTTAGGGTTGGAAAGAGGGTTAGGGTTAGGGTTGGAAAGAGGGTTAGGGTTAGGGTTGGAAAGAGGGTTAGGGTTAGGGTTGAAAAGAGGGTTAGGGTTAGGGTTGAAAAGAGGGTTAGGGTTAGGGTTGGAAAGAGGGTTAGGGTTAGGGTTGGAAAGAGGGTTAGGGTTAGGGTTGGAAAGAGGGTTAGGGTTGGAAAGAGGGTTAGGGTTGGAAAGAGGGTTAGGGTTGGAAAGAGGGTTAGGGTTGGAAAGAGGGTTAGGGTTGGAAAGAGGGTTAGGGTTGGAAAGAGGGTTAGGGTTGGAAAGAGGGTTAGGGTTGGAAAGAGGGTTAGGGTTGGAAAGAGGGTTAGGGTTGGAAAGAGGGTTAGGGTTGGAAAGAGGGTTAGGGTTGGAAAGAGGGTTAGGGTTGGAAAGAGGGTTAGGGTTGGAAAGAGGGTTAGGGTTGGAAAGAGGGTTAGGGTTGGAAAGAGGGTTAGGGTTGGAAAGAGGGTTAGGGTTGGAAAGAGGGTTAGGGTTGGAAAGAGGGTTAGGGTTGGAAAGAGGGTTAGGGTTGGAAAGAGGGTTAGGGTTGGAAAGAGGGTTAGGGTTGGAAAGAGGGTTAGGGTTGGAAAGAGGGTTAGGGTTGGAAAGAGGGTTAGGGTTGGAAAGAGGGTTAGGGTTGGAAAGAGGGTTAGGGTTGGAAAGAGGGTTAGGGTTGGAAAGAGGGTTAGGGTTGGAAAGAGGGTTAGGGTTGGAAAGAGGGTTAGGGTTGGAAAGAGGGTTAGGGTTGGAAAGAGGGTTAGGGTTGGAAAGAGGGTTAGGGTTGGAATTAGGGCTAGGCTTGTGGTTAGGGTTATGGTTAGGGTTGGGATTAGGGTTCGGGGTCTGTTGGGGTTAGGGTTATGGTTAGGGTTGGAATTAGGGTTAGGGATGTGTTGGGGTTAGGGGTGTGTTGGGGTTAGGGCTGGAGTTAGAATTGAGGGGTTTCCACTGTTTAGGCACATCAGGGGGTCACCAAACGCGACATGGTGCAACCATTGATTCCAGCCAATTTTGCGTTCAAAAAGTTAAACGGTGCTTCCTCCCTTCCAAGCCCCGACGTGTGCCCAAACAGTGGTTTACCCCAACATATGGGGTATCAGCGTACTCAGGAAAAATTGCACAACAACTTTGGGGGTCTAATTTCTCCTGGTACCCTTGGGAAAATAAAAAATTGGGGGCTAAAAAAATATTTTTTGAGGAAAAATTTTTTTTTTAATTTTCACGTCTCTGCGTTATAAACTTCTGTGAAGCACTTGGGGGTCCAAAGTGCTCACCAGGCATCTAGATAAGTTACTTGGGAGGTCTAGTTTCCAAAATGGGGTCACTTGTTGGGGGTTTCTATTGTTTAGGCACATCAGGGGCTCTGCAAATGTAATGACGACCGCAGACCATTCCATCAAAGTCTGCATTTCAAAACGCCACTACTTCCATTCCGAGCCCTTACGTGTGCCCAAACAATAGTTCCCCCCCATATATGGGGCACCAGCGTACTCAGGACAAACTGTACAACAACTTTTGGGGTCCAATTTATCCTGCTACCCTTGTGAAAAAAAAAATTGCTGGCTAAAAATCATTTTTTTTTGAGGAAAAAAAAATATTTTTTATTTTCACCTCTCTGCGTTATAAACTTCTGTGAAGCACTTGGGGGTTCAAGGTGCTCACCACACATCTAGATAAGTTCCTTAGGGGGTCTAGTTTCCAAAATGGGGTCACTTGTGGGGGGGTTCCACAGTTTAGGTACATCAGGGGTTCTGCAAATGTAACATGATGCCCGCAGACCATTCCATCAAAGTCAGCATTTCATAATGTCACTACTTCCCTTCCGAGCCCCGACGTGTACCCAAACAGTGGTCCCCACCCACATATGAGGTATCAGCGTACTCAGGACAAGCTAGACAACAACTTTTGGGGCCAATTTATCCTGCTACCCCTGTGAAAAAAAAATTGCTGGCTAAAAATCATTTTTTTTTTGTGGAAAAAAAATATTTTTTATTTTCACGGCTCTGCGTTATAAACTTCTGTGAAGCGCTTGGGGGTTCAAGGTGCTCACCACACATCTAGATAAGTTCCTTGGGGGGGTCTAGTCTCCAAAATGGGGTCACTTGTAGGGGGGTTCCACAGTTTAGGTACATCAGGGGCTCTGCAAATGTAACATGACACCCGCAGACCATTCCAGCATTTCAAAATGTCACTACTTCCCTTCCGAGCCCCGACGTGTGCCCAAACAGTGGTTCCCCCCCACATGTGGGGTACCAGCGTACTCGGGACAAACTGGACAACAAATTTTGGGGTCTAATTTATCCTGGTACCCTTGTGAAAATAAAAAATTGCGCACTAAACAATAATTTTTTGAGGGAAAAAAATGTTTTTTTTATTTTCACGGCTCTGCGTCAAACTTTTGTGAAGCACTTGAGGGTTCAAGGTGCTCACTACACATCTAGATAAGTTCCTTAGGGGGTCTAGCTTCCAAAATGGGGTCATTTGTGGGGGAGCTCCAATGTTTAGGCACACAGGGGCTCTCCAAACACGACATGGTGTCCGCTAACGATTGGAAGTAATTTGCATTTCAAAAAGTCAAATGGCGCTCCTTCCCTTCTGAGCCCTGCCGTGTGCCCAAACAGTGGTCCCCCCCCACATATGGGGTACCAGCGTACTCAGGACAAACTGGACAACAAGATTTGTGGTCCAATTTCTCCTGTTAGCCTTGTGAAAATTAAAAATAGTGTGCTAAAAATCATTTTTGAGGAAAAAAAATTATTTTTTATTTTCACTGCTCTGTGTTATAAACTTTTGTGAAGCACTTGGGGGTTCAAAGTGCTCCCTACATGTCTAGATAAGTTCCTTAGGGGGTCTAGTTTCCAAAATGGGGTCACTTGTGGGGGAGCTCCAATGTTTAGGTGCACAGGGGCTCTCCAAATGCGACATGGTGTCCGATAACGATTGGAGCTAATTTTCCATTCAAAAAGTCAAATGGTGCTCCTTGCCTTCCGGGCCATGCCGTGCACCCAAACAGTGGTTTATGACCACATATGAGGTATCTGTGCACTCAGGAGAAATTGCTCAACAAATTTTAGGATCCATTTTATCCTGTTGCCCATGTGAAAATGAAAAAACTGAGGCTAAAAGAAAATTTTTGTGAAAAAAAAAAGTATTTTTTTTTTTTTTACAGATCAATTTGTGAAGTACCTGGGGGTTCAAAGTGATCACTATGCATCTAGATAAGTTCCTTGGGGGGTCTAGTTTCCAAAATGGGGTCACTTGTGGAGGAGCTCCAATGTTTATGCACACAGGGGCTCTCCAAACACGACATGGCAACCGCTAAATATTCCAGCATATTTTCCATTCAAAAAGTCAAATGGCGCTCCTTCCCTTCTGAGCCGTGCCGTGCGCCCAAACAGTGGTTTATGACCACATATGAGGTATCGTTGTACTCAGGAGAAATTGCCCAACAAATTTTATGATCCATTTTATCCTGTTTCCCATGTGAAAATGAAAAAATTGATGCTAAAAGAAAATTTTTGTTAGAAAAATTAAAATGTCCATTTTTTCTTTCCACATTGCTTTAGTTCCTGTGAAACACCTGAAGGGTTAATAATCTTCTTGAATGTAGTTTTGAGTAGCTTGAGGGGTGCAGTTTTTAGAATGGTGTAACTTTTGGGTATTTTCTGCCATATAGACCCCTCAAAGTGACTTCAAATGTGAGGTGGTCCCTAAAAAAAATGGTTTTGTAAATTTTATTGTAAAAATGAGAAATCGCTGCTCAACTTTTAACCCTTATAACGTCCTAACAAAAAAATATTTTGTTTCCAAAATTGTGCTGATGTAAAGTAGACGTATGGGAAATGTTATTTATTAACTATTTTGTGTCACATAACTCTCTGGTTTAACAGAATAAAAATTCAAAATTTGAAAATTGCAAAATTTTCTAAATTTTCACCAAATTTCTGATTTTTTGACAAATAAACGCAAAAATTATCAACCTAAATTTACCACTAACATGAAGCCCAATATGTCACGAAAAAACAGTCTCAGAATCGCTAGGATCCGTTGAAGCGTTCCTGAGTTATTACCTCATAAAGGGACATTGGTCAGAATTGCAAAAAATGGCCTGGTCATTAAGGTCAAAATAGGCTTGGTCATGAAGGGGTTAAAGGGATCATTGGTATGGAAGTCAGGGCAAATCCACTCAGCGCTCTGGTTCTGACGCCAGGCTGACGGGATGATGTGGGATATTAGGGGTAGTAGTCCGGTGGTTTTGATGGGATGATGTGGGATATTAGAAACTAGAATATAAGACATATTTTCAGTTGTTTCACACTTTTTTGTTCAAGATCACGTCGTTGAATGGGGCTGTGATCTGAAGAAAATAAAATATACAGTAGACCAAAAGTTTGGACACACCTTCTCATTCAAAGAGTTTTCTTTATTTTCATAAGTATGAAAATTGTAGATTCATTCTGAAGGCATGAATACTATGAATTAGCACATGTGGAATTATATACCAAAAAAGTGTGAAACAACTGAAAATATGCCTTATATTCTAGATTCTTCAAAGTAGCCACCTTTTGCTTTGATTACTGCTTTGCACACTCTTGGCATTCTCTTGATGAGCTTCAAGAGGTAGTCACCGGAAATGGTCTTCCAACAGTCTTGAAGGAGTTCCCAGAGATGCTTAGCACTTGTTGGCCCTTTTGCCTTCACTCTGCGCTCCAGCTCACCCCAAACCATCTCGATTGGGTTCAGGTCTGGTGACTGCGGAGGCCAGGTCATCTGGCGTAGCACCCCACTCTCCTTCTTGGTCAAATGGCCCTTACACAGCCTGGAGGTGTGTTTGGGGTCATTGTTCTGTTGAAAAATAAATGATGGTCCAACTAAACGCAAATCGGATGGAATAGCATGCCGCTGCAAGATGCTGTGGTAGCCATGCTGGTTCATTATGCCTTCAATTTTGAATAAATCAACAACAGTGTCACCAGCAAAGCACCCCCACACCATCACACCTCCTCCTCCATGCTTCACGGTGGGAACCAGGCATGTACAGTCCATCCGTTCACCTTTTCTGCGTCGCACAAAGACACGGTGGTTGGAACCAAAGATCTCAAATTTGGACTCATCAGACCAAAGCACAGATTTCCACTGGTCTAATGTCCATTCCTTGTGTTCTTTAGCCCAAACAAGTCTCTTCTGCTTGTTGCCTGTCCTTAGCAGTGGTTTCCTAGCAGCTATTTTACCATGAAGGCCTGCTGCACAAAGTCTCCTCTTAACAGTTGTTGTAGAGATGTGTCTGCTGCTAGAACTCTGTGTGGCATTGACCTGGTCTCTAATCTGAGCTGCTGTTAACCTGCGATTTTGAGGCTGGTGACTCGGATGAACTTATCCTCCGCAGCAGAGGTGACTCTTGGTCTTCCTTTCCTGGGGCGGTCCTCATGTGAGCCAGTTTCTTTGTAGCGCTTGATAGTTTTGCCACTGCACTTGGGGACACTTTCAAAGTTTTCCCAATTTTTCGGACTGACTGACCTTCAATTCTTAAAGTAATGATGGCCACTCATTTTTCTTTACTTAGCTGCTTTTTTCTTGCCATAATACAAATTCTAACAGTCTATTCAGTAGGACTATCAGCTGTGTATCCACCAGACTTCTGCACAACACAACTGATGGTCCCAACCCCATTTATAAGGCAAGAAATCCCACTTATTAAACCTGACGGGGCACACCTGTGAAGTGAAAACCATTTCCGGTGACTACCTCTTGAAGCTCATCAAGAAAATGCCAAGAGTGTGCAAAGCAGTAATCAAAGCAAAAGGTGGCTACTTTGAAGAACCTAGAATATAAGACATATTTTCAGTTGTTTCACACATTTTTGTTAATTATATAATTCCACATGTGTTAATTCATAGTTTTGATGCCCTCCGAGTGAATCTACAATTTTCATAGTCATGAAAATAAAGAAAACTCTTTGAATGAGGTGTGTCCAAACTCTTTTTGGTCTGTACTGTATATATATATATATATATATATATATATATATATATATATATATATTTTCATTATAATTTGCTATAACTAACCGTAGTTAGTTACTATGCCCGGGCAACGCGGGGCTCTGCAGCTAGTATCTTATAAGCAGAGGGCTCTGTACTCAGGATAGGTAGCGGACAGACTCTCCCAGGGAATACTTCATTATAAACCCCTTACTGTCCCTTATAATACACTTGTCCTGCGTGACCGGACAGGTGGAGCACACTGGCAATACAATTCCCAAAACAAGCAAACAAGATGTACCAGATCTCTTATTGTCCATTTGACACAGAACGACCTATTCCTGGCAACAGTGTCAGCCCGTGCATTCCCTATTCATCCATGATGTTAGATTGCATGGTGGAACGGGAATATAGGATCAACTTAAAGACGCAAATAATTATTTTTTCTTTGCCTTTTTGCATCTTGGTGGCAGAACTTTTGTTTTAGTTTTCAGTGACTAACCGACATCTTCTGACATATCTCTAAATCATTGTGGTTTACATAAAATTTCATATATACCGTATTTATTTATTTTTTTTAACCCCTTAAGGACCAGGGTTATTTTCGTTTTTGCGCTTTTGCTTTTCGCTCCCTTTCTTCCCAGAGCCATAACTTTTTTATTTTGCCGTCAATATGGCCATGTGAGGGCTTATTTTTTGCGGGACGAGTTGTACTTTTGAACACCACCATTGATTTTACCATGTCGTGTACTACAAATCGGGAAAAAAATTCCAAGTGCGGTGAAATTGCAAAAAAAAGTGCAATCCCACACTTGTTTTTTGCTTGGCTTTTTTGCTAGGTTCACTAAATGCTAAAACTGACCTGCCAATCTGATTCTCCAGGTCATTACGAGTTCATAGACACCAAACATGTCTAGGTTCTTTTTTATCTAAGTGGTGAAAAAAATCCAAAGTTTGCTAAAAAAAAACAAAAACAAAACAAAAAAAAAAAAAAAACACAACACCATTTTCCGATACCCGTAGCGTCTCCATTTTTCGTGATCTGGGGTCGGGTGAGGGCTTATTTTTTGCGTGCCGAGCTGACATTTTTAATGATACCACTTTTATGCAGACACGGTTCTTTTGATCGCCTGTTATTGCATTTTACTGCATTGTCACAGAGATCAAAAAAACGTAATTCTGGGGTTTTGATTTTTTTTCTCGCTACGCCGTTTAGCGATCGGGTTAATGCTTTTTTTTATTGATAGATCAGGTGATTCTGAACACGGTGTTACCAAATATGTGTAATTTTTTTTTTTATTGTGAATAGGACGAAAGGGGGGTGATTTGAACTTTTATATATTTTTTATTTTTTTCATATTTTGTAAATTTTTTTTTTTTTTTTTTTTTTTTTTTAATTTTGTCATGCTTCAATAGCCTCCATGGGAGGCTAGCATGCCATACTTGATCGGCTCTGCTACATATAGGAGATGAGCAGATCGCCTATATGTAGCAGAATTACTGCATAGCTATGAGCGCCGACCACCGGGTGGCGCTCATAGCAAAACGGCATCAACAATCATAGAGGTCTCCAGGAGACCTCTGGTTGTTATGCCAATGCATCACTGACCCCTGATCACGTGACGGGGGTCAGCGATGACGTCATTTCCAGCCCGGTGTCCGGAAACGCCGGTTAAACGCAGTTGTCAGCGGCGTTTAATGGGTTAATAGGTGCAGGTGGATCGTGATTCCACCTGCGCCTATTGCGGGCACATGTCAGCTGTTTAAAACAGCTGACATGTCCCGGCTTTGATACGGGCTCAGCGCCAGAGCCCTCATCAAAGCAGGGGAGAAGTCCAATGACGGACTGTGTCCGTCGTTGGACATTAAGGGGTTAACTAGAAGAAGCACAATTTAGCAAGAAAAATTTTTTTGCTAAAAAGGTGTGTACATCTTATAGTCCAGAGGCAGCATCCTATATTTGAGAACGCTGACGCAGCGTCCAAGGTCTCTATCCTCCTGCCCGACACTGATCAGCCTGATCAGTGCAGGGCAGGAAAGAGAGCCACCAGAACTGTACATCACCGATGGCTCAGGTCCTGAACAGCTGCGATCAGTCACATGTCTAGAAGGAACTTCAAAATATGCTAGTGTATGCAGCGTAAGTGTGTAGCAGAGTTATGCACATGTACATGTAGCAAATCTGAGGGTGCATATCTGCACTGCAGAGTGTACATAATGCACGTGCTGTAAAGGTTATATGTGTATACTGCACTTGCTGCAGAGAAATACTAACATCAGCTCTATCTCCTCCCAATTCTACCCTCATGCATTCAAATTTATGGTTTAGACCCCTCCACATCCAGCAGGGCAGTTGTACTTTGTAGAAGGTATGTTTTTCCTTTTTTCTGATATTTAAACCTGTGGTGCGTCTTATAGTAAGGTGCATCCTATAGTCCAAAAAAAAGCAAAAAAAAAAAAACAGTAATTTCTACATGCAAAATCAGACATGCTGGATCAACATGGCCGGTGCCCACAAACACAATACAGTGTGATCCGAGCCCGTCAATATCAACAGGTTATGCCGACATTAGTTTACTTTGTATGGGGACCTTAAAGGTATTATAACAAGCCAGTCCTTAAAGCCTTACAATTATCACTGGACTTGGCAACTACAAAACTGGGGCTGACAGGGTTGTAACAAAGGGATCTACATTTTTAGTTGCCATGCTATAACCGGTACTGATCACCGCTTCTAAAAAAGTTAGGCGGCAACGTAGACTTCTGAAAAAAAAAAAAAAAAGCATATAACAGCGTCCATAGGGCCAATTAAGTACATATTCAAACCTAATCCTGATATAATAGGTACACAAAAGATGAAAAAGATGCAGTGCAGTATGGCCGCTGCAGCCAGACGTCGTACCAGAAGGTGGTCAAAGAAAAATAGAAAAATGTTCTCAGACATCAAAAGTTTAGAGAGCAACTGCTGATCACATCTCCACTCCAGGAGGTTAGATTAGACCAGGGGTGGGAAACTTTTTTCTGCCAAGGGCTATATGGATATTAATACCATCATTCAGAGGCCACACAAAATTATTAACTTAAAAATGTGCCTCTATGTTTAATCAAATATTTACGGTAATCGACTCCCCCCCAATGTGCCGGCTGGAGCCGCTTCTCTTTGGTTCTACTCGGCAACTGCTTTTCCAAATTTGCGTCGGTCTGGAGAACAGTCTACTCCGAGATAAGTTTTGTAAAGAACTGATTGCAGCAGTAAGTTGTTCCGAAGGTCTGCTGTATACATCATACAGGAGACACCGAGATCCTACAGTATACAGTTGTGCTCAAAAGTTTACATCCCCGGCAGAATTTTTGCAGAGATTGTGAATGATAACACCAAAACTTTTTCTCCATACATGGTTAGTGGTTGGGTGAAGCCATTTATTGTCAAACTACCGTGTTTTCTCTTTTTAAATCATAATGACAACCCAAAACATCCAAATGACCCTGATCAAAAGTTTGCATACCCCATTTCTTAATACCATGTATGGGTTTGACTGGCTACTAAAGGTAACAGTCTCACAAAAAGATATCCAAGGAATTGATAATGCCAGTCAGCAGCGTTCAAACTGTGATAAAGGGAAAATCAGGGGGCCTGTAAAAACAAAACCACGATCAGGTCAATAAAAGTATCATCCAAAACTGCCAGGAAAATTGTTCGGGATACAAAGAAAAATCCACAAATATCATCAGCTGAAATACTGGGACTCTCTGAAAACTAGTGTTGTGGCTGTTTCAAGATGCACAATAAGGAGGCACTTGAAGAAAAATGGGCTGCATGGTCGAGTCACCAGAAGAAAGCCATTACTGCGCAATGCCACAAAGTATCTCACCTACAATAAGCAAAACAGCACAGAGACAAGCCTCAAAACATCTGGAACAAGGTAATTTGGAGTGATAAGACCAAAAGTGAACTTTTTGACCACAACCATAATTGTTATATTTCGAGACAGGTCAACAAGGTCTATGATGAAAAGAACACCATTTCTAGTGTAAAGGGCCTGTCACACTAAGCGATATAGCTGCGTCTGATACTTACCTACAACCCGCTCCCCCGCTGGGTATCGCTGATTGCGCGAGAACAAGCTGGACTGTTTCTCGTCGTCAGCTTCCTGCTGTGACGACGAGCGACGCCTGGAGCCGGGCGGGAGGATGCAGGATCGCCTGGTGTGACAGGTAAGTAGCGACCCCCGTCCCCAGCGATGACGCTAGTGAGATCTGCCTGTGTGGCAGCTCACTAGCAACCACTTAGCGATGTACCAGCGATCCTGACCGCGTCATATCGCTGGTCGGGATCGCTGGTACATCGCTAAGTGTGACAGTACCTTAAAGCACGGAGGTGGATCGCTGATGTTTTGGGGGATGTGTGAGCTACAAAGGCACAGGAAACTTGGTCAAAGTTGAAGGAAAGATGAATGAAGCACATTATTTACAGGAACTTCCCCCAAGAAGAGTGGGCAGCTTTACCATCTGAGAAAATAAAGAACCTCATCCACAACTACCACAAAAGACTTCAAGCGGTCATTGATGTTAGCGGGGCAATACACGGTATTAATAGGGTATGTAAACTTTTGATCAAGGTCATTTGGATTTTTTGGGTTGTCATTAGGATTTAAAAAGAGAAAATACAGTAGACTGACTATATACATATACACACACACACAGCAGAGTCTTGTTGTCTCCTGTATGATGTATATACAGCAGGGTCTTGGTGTATCCATGTGATATTACATGGATACAGAGACCATGCTGTATATACATCATACAGGAGACAACAATACTATGCTCTATATATATCACAAAGGAAACATACTCTGCTGTATATACATCACATAGGAGACACTGAGACTACTGTATACATCATATAAGAGACCCCCAAGACTGCTGTATACATCACATGGATGCAGGACATACAGGAGACACAGAGACTGCTGTATATATATTGATAGACAGAGACTTATGTATATATCACATAGGATACACTGAGACTACTCTATAAACATCACAGTCACCGAGACTACTGTATATACCGTACATCACACTGGAAACACAGACTGCTGTAAACATCACCTAGGAGAAACTAAGACTGCTATATACATCACACAGAAAACACTGAAGTTACTGTTTATACATCACATTGGAAACACAGACTGCTGTATACATCACATAGGAAACACTGAAATATTGCTGTATATACATCACATGGGAGACATTAAAGCTTCCGTTTAGACATCACACAAGACAGGAGCGCAAAGAGCGCTAACTATGTCAACAAAAAACGACCTGAATTCTCGTGTATGATCAGCTTTAATATGAGCACAGTGTTCATGGCTTTATCGTGGCATGAAGATGAATGTTTCAGTTCTCCCTACCAGTATAGGAAAGGTCTGTCAGTGGGAATACTGTGCTTCTCAGGACGTAAAGTAATTTTCTGGCATAGGGACCATGCCATCAGCCTGTAAATTTACAATGGTGGGCTGGAAAGGGTTTAAATTGTGTACCTAGGCTTTCAGAAATGCAGTAAAATTAAATAACGTACAGTATAATGCCATCAAAATATAAGTAATAAAATGCCACCCTTACCAGTAGTCGGTCTGGACTGGATGGAAGCAGTGCCCGCAGGTTGCGCAGCTTCTACCTTAGTAGATTTTAGCACATCTCCACAGTTTTCTGAAGATATATTGACATTCTTGGGCTTTATTAGAAAAAGAAATACCATTAATATGGTTCTAAGAGGGGGAAAAATACATATATACAGTATATAGATGTATGCATATCATATGGGTAGTGTAATTTCTCATGTTTATTGTACTTGTCTATATTTGCCTCGTACACATGTAAAGCGCCATGGAATAAATAGTGCTATAAAAATGTATAATAATAATAAATAATCGTAATTTTTTCCCAAACAGTCTGATTTTTTTGGAATGGAGGATCTGGCTTCAAAAAGAATATATTAGGAAATGGATTTTAAAGGAGTTGTCCAGGCTTGGGGCTCATTCTGCACTCCTGATCAGCTAACACGGGCTCCTTTGGCAGCGTGATTTAAGAAACGAGTGGGGCAGGGCTAGAGCAGCGCGCCGGGCAGGGCTAGAGCAGGGCGCCGGGCAGGGCTAGAGCAGGGCGCCGGGCAGGGCTAGAGCAGCGCCGTACTGCTGCTGCTCAGCTCCTGTTCAACTGGATTCCTTTTCTGATATTCATGATAGTAGGCAAAAATTGGGGTCATTTTCCACCAGATTTGCCAGAGGGTAGAGTTTTATGGAGATGATGGAAATTGGGGCATCTTACTGCAGCAGGCTTTTCTTCCAGACTGGTGTATGAAACGCAAGTCATTGGCAAACATTATTTACAAGAAGATACTAATAGTGACATTTGGGAGGAGCGGATTATATTCTACAGGTCCATACAAAATACTCGAGCTTCACAGCAGACACCTGCCGTCATTACCTGTAATGCTGGTGTAACATTTCCCACATTTGGACATGTATTCAGTTTAACAGGTGGAACAAAACGCGGCCTTTTTGATACATTCCCGGCGAGTAGTTGGCTCGGGGCCGCTGAGCGCCTCATATTGAGATGATCTGAAATAAATCATAACAAATCAGTATACCACAGAGGCATTTATGCAATAATCCTACTTTGTACAAAGATGAATAATTGCATAGCTTAATGAAAAAGCAATGATTGTTGTTTTGTGTGTGTGTGTGTATATATATATACATATATACATATATATATATATATATATATATATATATATATATATATATATATATATATATATATATATATATATATATATACACACACGATTTCCACCTGCTATTATTTAGAAGGGATGTGTCAGATCAGCAATGCAAAATATAATGAGAAAATAGACAGCTAATCATTCGTGGCATTTTATTTTTTTTTTTTACTATGGACAAAGACACAACAAGGGTTTAATTATTTTCACAAGTCTAGGAGAAAACTGAGGCAGAGTGATCGTGCCCATGGCATCACCCAGACGTAACAGTATTTTGGGGCACAGGAAGGGTTTTTCAATAGTATTAGCGAGACCAAATCTGTTCCTTGTTTATAGGAAGCATATATGGGAATATATTACAGAAAACGTCTCACCAGAAAACAACCTATTGTTTAAATCAGATTTTTATGCTTCATCTGTATTAAAATGTTCCATTTTCCCCTCTCATGTCACTTTCTACCTTAATATTAAAATCTTTCCCTTATCACGCTGACCACTAGGCCTAATATTAGACTACTGCTTTTCGTTTTATCTGTGAAACCCAGGGACAGGACACATACGTGAAAAACAGAGGCAACAAGCAGCCCCATAAGTGACACACCGCTGGAATCAGGTTCTCAGCCCCTACCTTATACTGTTCTCAGGTGAGAAGCAAAAACCTGCTGAATGATTCTCCTTAAGCCATGCAATTTTTAGGACTCTAGTTTGGGGTCTATATTTGTTTAAGTGATATGGTCACAAGCCCGTATTTTTTTCTTTGTATGTTTGTTTCTTTTGGGAAATCAGTTGTTTTTTTTTTGTTTATTCCTTTAATGGTGTATATTTTTTTAGAAGGGGTATGTATTTTTACGTCTGGTGTGGGTGGGCTGTGATTTTTCTTTAAGGTTAAGTATAGGGTCTGCATTCGGCTCAGGGGCCTGGTCTGGGGTCTGCATTTGTCCATTTGTTAACCGGGTCTGGTTGTTTTTTTTCTTTTCTTTTTTTGAGTCAGGTATTGGGTCTGTATTTCTCTTTAGAAGTCAGGTTTATGGTCTCTACTTCCAGAATGCCCGTAGACTATAAATGTCAGGTCCGTCAGTGTACTAAAACATCACTGCATAATGGAGCAGCTGCATGTGATCGGGAGACTGTTAGACACATCCAATCTCCACATACAGAAGACACAGACTGTTTAATACAGCCCGCCTTCTCCATCCCTTCAGCACAGTGACACCAGGGCTGATTGGGCACCAGGCTCACGGGTCACAGCAACCTTACCTGAGCCCCAGGAACGCAAGTGCCAACACCGCTGGAACGGCTCAGGGACAGGAGGGGAGTATAAGTGTTTTTACTTTATCGGCCGCAAACATGGGGAGTGAGTAGTGGACAACCCCTTTAATTTAGGATGAGTGGGGTCTTGTCTGGGGTCCGGTTATTTTAGGAGTTCGGTCTGGGGTCTCCTAGTGTAAAGAGCAAGTACTGGGGTCTGTATCTGTTTAGCTGTTAAGTCTGGGGTCTCCTAGTATAGGGGGAGGGTCTTTATCTGTTTAGGGGTCAGTTCTGGGGACTCCTAGTATAGGGGGTCTGCATATGCTTAGGTGGGACTGGTCTGGGGTGTCCTAGTATAGGGTCTGAGGTCTTCTAGGGCAGAGGGTCATGTCTGGGGTCTGTATCTGTTTAAGTGGGGCTGATTTGAAATCTCCTAGTGTAGGGGGTCTGCATCTGTTTAGGTGGGGTTTGGGGTCTCTTAATGCAGGGGGTCTGTATGTTTAAGTGGGGCTGGTCTGGGCTCTCCTAGTGTAGGGGTCTGTATGTTTAGGAGGGGCTGATGTAACATAGCGGGTCTGTATGTTTAAGTGGGGAGGTTCTGGGGTCTCAGTGCAGGGGTCTGTATGTATAGACAGGGGTGGTCTGGGGTCTCCTACTGTAGGGGGTCTGTGTTTAGGTGGGGCTTGTCTGGGCTCTCCTAGTGTAGGGGGTCTGTGGTTAGGTGGGGTTGGTCTGGGCTCTCCTAGTGTAGGGGTCTGGGTGGTTAGGTGGGGCTGGTCTGGGCTCTCCTAGTGTAGGGGTCTGGGTGGTTAGGTGGGGCTGGTCTGGGCTCTCCTAGTGTAGGGGTCTGGGTGGTTAGGTGGGGCTGGTCTGGGCTCTCCTAGTGCAGGGGTTTGTGTGTTTAGGTGGGGCTTGTCTGGGCTCTCCTAGTGTAGGGGGTCTGTGGTTAGGTGGGGCTGGTCTGGGCTCTCCTAGTGTAGGGGTTTGTGTGTTTAGGTGGGGCTGGTCTGGGCTCTCCTAGTGCAGGGGTTTGTGTGGTTAGGTGGGGCTGGTCTGGGCTCTCCTAGTGTAGGGGTCTGGGTGGTGAGGTGGGGCTGGTCTGGGCTCTCCTAGTGTAGGGGTCTGGGTGGTGAGGTGGGGCTGGTCTGGGCTCTCCTAGTGTAGGGGTCTGGGTGGTTAGGTGGGGCTGGTCTGGGCTCTCCTAGTGTAGGGGTCTGGGTGGTTAGGTGGGGCTGGTCTGGGTTCTCCTAGTGTAGGGGGTCTGTGGTTAGGTGGGGCTGGTCTGGGGTCTTAGTGTAGGGGTCTGTATGGTTAGGTGGGGCTGGTCTGGGCTCTCCTAGTGTAGGGGTCTGGGTGGTTAGGTGGGGCTGGTCTGGGCTCTCCTAGTGTAGGGGTCTGGGTGGTTAGGTGGGGCTGGTCTGGGCTCTCCTAGTGTAGGGGTCTGGGTGGTTAGGTGGGGCTGCTCTGGGCTCTCCTAGTGTAGGGGTCTGGGTGGTTAGGTGGAGCTGGTCTGGGCTCTCCTAGTGTAGGGGTCTGGGTGGTTAGGTGGGGCTGGTCTGGGTTCTCCTAGTGTAGGGGGTCTGTGGTTAGGTGGGGCTGGTCTGGGGTCTTAGTGTAGGGGTCTGTGGTTAGGCGGGGCTGGTCTGGGCTCTCCTAGTGTAGGGGTCTGTATGGTTAGGTGGGGCTGGTCTGGGCTCTCCGTGTAGGGGTCTGTGTGGTTAGGTGGGGCTGGTCTGGACTCTCCTAGTGTAGGGGTCTGTGGTTAGGTGGGGCTGGTCTGGGTTCTCCTAGTGTAGGGGTCTGTGGTTAGGTGGGGCTGGTCTGGGCTCTCCTAGTGTAGGGGTCTGCCATTAGGTGGGGCTGGTCTGGGCTCTCCTAGTGCAGGGGTTTGTGTGTTTAGGTGGGGCTGGTCTGGGCTCTCCTAGTGTAGGGGTCTGTGGTTAGGTGGCGCTGGTCTGGGGTCTTAGTGTAGGGGTCAGTGGTTAGGTGGGGCTGGTCTGGGCTCTCCTAGTGTAGGGGTCTGGGTGGTTAGGTGGGGCTGGTCTGGGTTCTCCTAGTGTAGGGGGTCTGTGGTTAGGTGGGGCTGGTCTGGGGTCTTAGTGTAGGGGTCTGTGTGGTTAGGCGGGGCTGGTCTGGGCTCTCCTAGTGTAGGGGTCTGTATGGTTAGGTGGCGCTGGTCTGGGGTCTTAGTGTAGGGGTCTGTGGTTAGGTGGGGCTGGTCTGGGCTCTCTTAGTGTAGGGGTCTGTGTGGTTAGGTGGGGCTGGTCTGGACTCTCCTAGTGTAGGGGTCTGTGTGGTTAGGTGGGGCTGGTCTGGGTTCTCCTAGTGTAGGGGTCTGTGGTTAGGTGGCGCTGGTCTGGGGTCTTAGTGTAGGGGTCTGTGGTTAGGTGGGGCTGGTCTGGGCTCTCCTAGTGTAGGGGTCTGCCATTAGGTGGGGCTGGTCTGGGCTCTCCTAGTGCAGGGGTTTGTGTGTTTAGGTGGGGCTGGTCTGGGCTCTCCTAGTGTAGGGGTCTGTGGTTAGGTGGCGCTGGTCTTGGGTCTTAGTGTAGGGGTCTGTGGTTAGGTGGGGCTGGTCTGGGCTCTCCTAGTGTAGGGGTCTGTGGTTAGGTGGCGCTGGTCTGGGGTCTTAGTGTAGGGGTCTGTGGTTAGGTGGGGCTGGTCTGGGCTCTCCTAGTGCAGGGGTTTGTGTGTTTAGGTGGGGCTGGTCTGGGGTCGGTCTGGGTTCTCCTAGTGTAGGGGGTCTGTGGTTAGGTGGGGCTGGTCTGGGGTCTTAGTGTAGGGGTCTGTGTGGTTAGGCGGGGCTGGTCTGGGCTCTCCTAGTGTAGGGGTCTGTATGGTTAGGTGGGGCTGGTCTGGGGTCTTAGTGTAGGGGTCTGTGGTTAGGTGGGGCTGGTCTGGGCTCTCTTAGTGTAGGGGTCTGTGTGGTTAGGTGGGGCTGGTCTGGACTCTCCTAGTGTAGGGGTCTGTGTGGTTAGGTGGGGCTGGTCTGGGGTCTTAGTGTAGGGGTCTGTGGTTAGGTGGAGCTGGTCTGGGCTCTTAGTGTAGGGGTCTGTGTGGTTAGGCGGGGCTGGTCTGGGCTCTCCTAGTGTAGGGGTCAGTATGGTTAGGTGGGGCTGGTCTGGGGTCTTAGTGTAGGGGTCTGTGGTTAGGTGGAGCTGGTCTGGGCTCTCTTAGTGTAGGGGTCTGTGTGGTTAGGTGGGGCTGGTCTGGACTCTCCTAGTGTAGGGGTCTGTGTGGTTAGGTGGGGCTGGTCTGGGTTCTCCTAGTGTAGGGGTCTGTGGTTAGGTGGGGCTGGTCTGGGGTCTTAGTGTAGGGGTCTGTGGTTAGGTGGAGCTGGTCTGGGCTCTCTTAGTGTAGGGGTCTGTGGTTAGGTGGAGCTGGTCTGGGCTCTCTTAGTGTAGGGGTCTGTGTGGTTGGGTGGGGCTGGTCTGGACTCTCCTAGTGTAGGGGTCTGTGTGGTTAGGTGGGGCTGGTCTGGGTTCTCCTAGTGTAGGGGTCTGTGGTTAGGTGGGGCTGGTCTGGGCTCCCCTAGTGTAGGGGTCTGCCATTAGGTGGGGCTGGTCTGGGCTCTCCTAGTGCAGGGGTTTGTGTGTTTAGGTGGGGCTGGTCTGGGCTCTCCTAGTGTAGGGGTCTGTGGTTAGGTGGCGCTGGTCTGGGGTCTTAGTGTAGGGGTCTGTGGTTAGGTGGGGCTGGTCTGGGCTCTCCTAGTGTAGGGGTCTGCCATTAGGTGGGGCTGGTCTGGGCTCTCCTAGTGCAGGGGTTTGTGTGTTTAGGTGGGGCTGGTCTGGGCTCTCCTAGTGTAGGGGTCTGTGGTTAGGTGGCGCTGGTCTTGGGTCTTAGTGTAGGGGTCTGTGGTTAGGTGGGGCTGGTCTGGGCTCTCCTAGTGTAGGGGTCTGTGGTTAGGTGGCGCTGGTCTTGGGTCTTAGTGTAGGGGTCTGTGGTTAGGTGGCGCTGGTCTGGGGTCTTAGTGTAGGGGTCTGTGGTTAGGTGAGGCTGGTCTGGGCTCTCCTAGTGCAGGGGTTTGTGTGTTTAGGTGGGGCTGGTCTGGGGTCGGTCTGGGTTCTCCTAGTGTAGGGGGTCTGTGGTTAGGTGGGGCTGGTCTGGGGTCTTAGTGTAGGGGTCTGTGTGGTTAGGCGGGGCTGGTCTGGGCTCTCCTAGTGTAGGGGTCTGTATGGTTAGGTGGGGCTGGTCTGGGGTCTTAGTGTAGGGGTCTGTGGTTAGGTGGGGATGGTCTGGGCTCTCTTAGTGTAGGGGTCTGTGTGGTTAGGTGGGGCTGGTCTGGACTCTCCTAGTGTAGGGGTCTGTGTGGTTAGGTGGGGCTGGTCTGGGGTCTTAGTGTAGGGGTCTGTGGTTAGGTGGAGCTGGTCTGGGCTCTTAGTGTAGGGGTCTGTGTGGTTAGGCGGGGCTGGTCTGGGCTCTCCTAGTGTAGGGGTCAGTATGGTTAGGTGGGGCTGGTCTGGGGTCTTAGTGTAGGGGTCTGTGGTTAGGTGGAGCTAGTCTGGGCTCTCTTAGTGTAGGGGTCTGTGTGGTTAGGTGGGGCTGGTCTGGACTCTCCTAGTGTAGGGGTCTGTGTGGTTAGGTGGGGCTGGTCTGGGTTCTCCTAGTGTAGGGGTCTGTGGTTAGGTGGGGCTGGTCTGGGGTCTTAGTGTAGGGGTCTGTGGTTAGGTGGAGCTGGTCTGGGCTCTCTTAGTGTAGGGGTCTGTGTGGTTAGGTGGGGCTGGTCTGGACTCTCCTAGTGTAGGGGTCTGTGTGGTTAGGTGGGGCTGGTCTGGGTTCTCCTAGTGTAGGGGTCTTTGGTTAGGTGGGGCTGGTCTGGGGTCTTAGTGTAGGGGTCTGTGGTTAGGTGGGGCTGGTCTGGGCTCCCCTAGTGTAGGGGTCTGCCATTAGGTGGGGCTGGTCTGGGCTCTCCTAGTGCAGGGGTTTGTGTGTTTAGGTGGGGCTGGTCTGGGCTCTCCTAGTGTAGGGGTCTGTGGTTAGGTGGCGCTGGTCTGGGGTCTTAGTGTAGGGGTCTGTGGTTAGGTGGGGCTGGTCTGGGCTCTCCTAGTGTAGGGGTCTGCCATTAGGTGGGGCTGGCCTGGGGTCCTAGTGCTGGGGTTTGTGTGTTTAGGTGGCGCTGGTCTGGGGTCTTAGTGTAGGGGTCAGTGGTTAGGTGCATCTAGTGTGACATATGGGGTCTGCAGTATTTAGCAGGGCTGCTCTGGGGTGAGCATTCATTTCGGGGGTCGCTCTGTCTGGCAGCAGCCTTCTATCCCTCCCTGCTGTTGGTCTGAGCACTGGTCCCAGCAGTGACTACATGGGACACAGGACGCTATGCAGAGCAGTAGTTAGTGGCGATTTGTGTGTCGCCATCAGCCGTGTGGGAACATACAGACCCAGCCATACATTGGGTGCGGTGCCGCCATGACAGTGGCACAGTCCTGTGTACACGGCCGCGAAGCGCACTCACCGGGAGCAGCAGACACAGCTCCACCGGCCGCGGTCACCGCTCAAACCTCCCTCTCTCCCAGCATGCACCGCGACCCGCCAATTCCCTCAGTCACTTGCAGAGGAGGATTGCGCGCGAAATAAAGTTTATTTAAAAGAAAAAAAAAAACTGTGCTGCTAGTTACTATGGCAACTAGCTGCGGCGTGTGCGTACGGATCCCCCGCAACATAAAGTTTATTGGGGAGGGGGGGGACACCTCCGGTTACCATAGCAACGCACTGCGTGTGCGCAGAAAACTTTATTGTAAGCCGAAGCTCACAGTCCCTACATGGCCGCAATGCCTGGAGGGGCCACAGACGGACCGTGAAATGCCAAAAAAAACAGCCGGCAGCACAGGAACTTAATGGAATGCACGCTCCAAGGATCCCAGGACCCGATGGGATCAATAAGTGATGAAAGAGGAACAGCATCCACTCCAGGTGAAGAAATAAATCTCTTTATTCTGCCAGTGGTAGATACAACGTTTCGACCATACGGTCTTTATCAAGTACAACAAACATACCTCCCAACGTCTGAAGAAGGCAAAGAGGGAGAAAGGCTGCGGTGCGCGTAGTGCGCTGCGGCAAATTTTATGCCACGCCCCATAGCCACACCCATTTCAGTAGGCACGCCCATATCCACGCCCCAACCGCACCCATTTAGCCCTGCTGATCACACTGTGTCATAAACAATAATTATAAACAGAAAAAAAAATGGAGCGCTGCTGCCCCGCCGCCGCTTCTCCGTCCTCCTGCGGAGTCCCGAGCGATTACCTCCTCCTGAGGTGACATGCTCTAAGCTGACCGCCGGAAATAAGGTCAGCAGTCATTTCCGGCGGTCAGCTTAGGCCTCTTTCACACATCCGTTTGTCACCATCAGTCAAGATCCGCCGATTTGCAAATAAAACAGATCTGCCATTTTTCTTGGCGGATCCGTTTTTTTCCTCATAGACTTGCATTATCGGCGGATCTTGGCTGATGGTCATCCGTTCGATCCGCTATTGTATGGATCTGCCAAGATTTTGCCGTCCGCTAAGTGGATAGGACGGAGCATGAAACGTTTTTTTTCATGCACGGATCCGCATTTTGCGCTTGTCCGGGTGATTTAACCCTATATCCCGGCGGCGAAATCTCTCTCTCTGAAGGATAAAACACGATGTAACAGCAGAATAGTGAGTTCAGCTCTGGAGGCGACTGGAGGATAAGACACAATGTTATAGCAGAATAATGAGTGCAGATTCGGAGGTGACTGGAGGATAAGACACAATGTTATAGCAGAATAATGAATGCAGATTCGGAGGTGACTGGAGGATAAGACAATGTAACAGCAGAATAGTGATTGCAGCCCATATCGCGGGATAAATAGCTTCCCGGCTGGGATAGAGGGATACGGCCCCCAAATCGGGACTATCCCGCGAGAATCGGGAGGGTTGGGACCTATGCAACAAATGGCAAATGGAGCGACCATATATAGCGTGGAAAAACCAATCACCACAATGGAAACGCCCCTATATCAAAATACATACATAACATTTCAAACAAGACATCAAGTGTATAAAATAGATAATATAGTGTATAAAACATAGTATAGAATTGTACAAATCTGAGAAGTCACATCAGTATAGGAAAAAAGACATAAAAAAAGCGGGGCAATCTCCCAATCAGCTCATAGCATCATCATTGCTATGACAATGTCTCACCAATCCCCATTCTCTTAACATGGTCAATATGTACCAACCAATCAAGGCGCTGTACACCGTTAGCGCCAAAGTGTGACCAATCACTACAATCATTACAGAACGAACGGCAGAATAGCTGTCATAGATACCTGTATACGAGCTGACCAATAGCTGGCGGTGGCGCCGCGTAGCCACAGGAGACGCCGAGCCAAGGCGAAGTCTCGCGACAAGTCCACGTCAGGAGTATCGCGCAAGCGTGATCTCACAGACAGAACATCATCACCGAGAGCCCGTCTCGCTCAGCTCGCCCGCATCCACGCATGCGCACAGACCACCACCGTGTCATTAGGCCATATCCATAGCACAGACACATCGGCTCAGTGGAGGGTGCCATTCAGAGGCAGAACGATGTCACATGTGCCGTCATGTAAACAAATCCACTACCACCACCACTACCACTAGGGCAGAAAGTTTTACATCAAGGAGAGATACACATGTTCCTCAAGTTTTGTAATCTATTTGATCACTTGCCCTTGTGGGCTCATGTATGTGGGTGAGACGTCCATGGAGATCAGGGCGAGGATCAGTAAACATAAGAGTACCATCAGGACTAAACTTCTAGATTTACCGGTACCGAAGCATTTTGTTGATTGCAAACATTCAGTCAACCAATTAAGATTTAGAGTGACCGATGGCGTCCCATTGTTGAGACTTGGTGATGATAGGGTTAACCTTCTAAAGAAAAAAGATTTAAGATGGATTTCCACTTTGGATACATTACAACCGAGGGGTTTGAATGTGGATTATAATCTACATATATGTATTCGTTAAAATCCACCTACTCTCTAAAGGTGTTGACATCCTCTTTAATATCAAGTTTACCTATGAGGGAATATTTTTTAATTTTCTTCATTGTTTTTAATTGGTATATTTTTGTATTGCAGTTGGCGTTTGGGGAGTGATTGGAGGACATAGGGACTGAACAGTCCTGAAGGCATAGATGTGATTTTTGGGGGCCTGCTGTCCGGTCCCTGTGCCCTCTATTTTATTATGTGCCATTGCTGTTCTTTTTTATGTGCCAATGTTGTACTTAATAAGTGAAATAAAGATTGTTAAATTCTTCAAATATTTGACTGGCTTTCTTTGATACCTTATGTAATTTCATGCTTTTTGCATCTTTATAAAATGTTGTCATATTGAGCCTTGGATCCAACTGTTCGGTTCGGTTTGTGGATGCTTTTGTGGTGGTAGTGGATTTGTTTACATGACGGCACATGTGACGTCGTTCTGCCTCTGAATGGCACCCTCCACTGAGCCGATGTGTCTGTGCTATGGATATGGCCTAATGACACGGTGGTGGTCTGTGCGCATGCGTGGATGCGGGCGAGCTGAGCGAGACGGGCTCTCGGTGATGATGTCCCGTCTGTGAGATCGCGCTTGCGCGATACTCCTGACGTGGACTTGTCGCGAGACTTCGCCTTGTCTCGGCGTCTCCTGCGGCTACGCGGCGCCACCGCCAGCTATTGGTCAGCTCGTATACAGGTATCTATGACAGCTATTTTGCCGCTCGTTCTGTAATGATTGTAGTGATTGGTCACACTTTGGCGCTAACGGTGTACAGCGCCTTCATTGGTTGGTACATATTGACCATGTTAAGAGAATGGGGATTGGTGAGACATTGTCATAGCAATGATGATGCTATGAGCTGATTGGGAGATTGCCCCGCTTTTTTTTTTTTTTATTTATGTCGTTTTCCTATACTGATGTGACTTCTCAGATTTGTACAATTCTATACTATGTTTTATACACTATATTATCTATTTTATACACTTGATGTCTTGTTTGAAATGTTATGTATGTATTTTGATATAGGGGCGTTTCCATTGTGGTGATTGGTTTTTCCACGCTATATATGGTCGCTCCATTTGCCGTTTGTTGTACTTGATAAAGACCTTATGGTCGAAACGTTGTATCTACCACTGGCAGAATAAAGATATTTATTTCTTCACCTGGAGTGGATGCTGTTCCTCTTTCATCATTGGACTGTGAAATGCCGTCTGAACCTGGCCTTAGGCTAAGGTCACCCTCCATTTTTGGCTACTTTCCTGTGCATATTGAAGTTACTTCCAGCGGTGGCCACAGGCTTCATGGATGCGGTGGCTTACATATAACATATATATACCTTAGGGCCCATTGTAAAAATAAAAAGAAGCAAAAACCATTTCTGACGCGATATATATAGGTGCGGTACATTAAAAGAATATCAAAATTAAGAAATATACATTTATCATAAAAACCTGATTTTAAACAATAATCCATATTAAGATAACACATTTATCTCAGAGCAGCTATAAGGCTCCGCTATTGGCTTCACATATATCTTACCAATGTGTGACATATGGCTCACATCGGTAACTGGCCAATATGCTTTGCAAAGAAATTATACCAAGCAGAATATATATATATATATATATATATATATATATATATATGTGTGTGTGTACAAGAGCAGCACCAGCACAATTGGGTGCAATGCTTCCCAGGTACACACCAACTCACACATTTGTAGCAAAAAAGTATGGACTCAGCACACCATAATACGCGAGAATAATGAAGCTTGAGGAAGGCTCACACTTTGGAGCCAACAAGAGGTCATAAACTAGCATTTTTCACAGATTATTGTGTGCTGCTGTAGGAGGAAGAACAAGATTGGGTATAGCTCTCTCGCACCGGTTCCGGAACTACCGGGACTGTCACCAATGTTGCAGGGGGGAAGATTTTCAAAGGACGGAACCCTGCATGTGACTGCGGTAGGCGGGTCCGTGTTAAAAAGCGCTGTGTGCGGGAAAAGGGTCGGAGTTCAGGCGGGAAAGCTAAGCAGTCAGTCGGGCACAGTGCCGGCTGTGAAAGCAGAGCATCCATTTGATGTAGACCAACTTGACAGATCTCCTGTGTATCGGTCCACCGATGTCCGATGTCCACCTACGCTGTTTGGCGTTCGTGAGTGCGTTACCTTCCTGCAGCCTTCAGAGACTCCTCACCCTTTCTGTGGATTGGAACCCTGTCCCTTACAGACATCTCCGGGACGTCACGTGCCACTGTTGTCGGTGCCACCGCTGGAGAACCAAGACGCTACAGTCAAGAAGACTACAGACTGATAAGTGTTTGCCTTTTCCTCCTTACGAACTCTCATGCATCCCTGCTTTTTCCCCATCCAAACTCCCAGTTCTGCCCTTCTCCCTAACAACCCCCCCCGTGACCTTAATAAACCTGTTAACTCTTGATCTGCCTCCTGTCCATGACGACATCCCACATTCCTGCGATTCTACACTGCTTCCATACTTTTTTGATTATATATAATTTTTTTAATGGCCCACTAGATTGGAAAGTACTGTCTGCTGCGTTTGCTCTACACCAAAAGTCCCCGCCCTTTCTAACCTTGAGAGCCACATCCACATACTACCCCCTCACAGTACTGCACCCATTGCCCCCCATTACCAGTATAATGACAGCCAAAGCTTGTCTCTCCTTAAACCTGTGGTTCTTAACCGATTTCATCCTTCTCCTGGCCACACACCCCAGCCTGTTGGCTTGGGGGATGAGTTTGAGGTGAATGACATTTTGGCCATGAAGAAGGTAAGAGGGAGAACCATGTTCTTGATCGATTGGAAGGGTTTTGGCCCCGAGGAGAGGTCATGGGAGCCCAGGGAGAAAAACCACGCACCCCAGATTTTGTCTAAGTTCCTCTCCAGTTTTAGAAAGAGGGGGCGTAAAGGGGGGGTACTGTCACGCCGCGCTCACCTGGGGCGGGACCTCGGCTCCGACATCATCTCTTCCGGAGCCGCGGTCACTCCGGGGGTCCCGCCGCGCTTGCACGCTTTTCTCAGTTCGGTCTCCAGGTCAGTCCTCTCTATGGTACTGGAGGACTTGACTCGGAAGCTCTCGTGATCATGTGCTGTATCAGGCTACCTCTTCCTAGGGGAGGTGCCTGATTATTGTTGTGCTTCCTGGCTTGGTCAGCCGTGTCCCTGCCTGGCTGAGCGCTGTATTCAGGTCCCCTGCCTTGCACTCTGTTGTGCCTCTTGGCACCCGCTCTGAACCTGCACTCTGCCTTGTACTCGGTTGTGCCTCTTGACACATGCTCTGAACCTGCACTCTGCCATGTACTTTGTTGTGCCTCCTGGCACACGCTCTGACCCTGTGCTCTGTCTTGTACTTAGTTGTGCCTCCTGGCACACACTCTGATCCTGTGCTCTGTCTTATACTCAGTTGTGCCTCCTGGCGCACATTCGGACCCTGTGCATTGTCTCATACTCAGTTGTGCCTCCTGGCACATGCTCTGATCCTGTACTCTGTCTCTTACTCAGTTGTGCCTCCTGGCACACGTTCCAATCCTTCACTCTGTCTTCTGCTCAGTTGTGCCCTCTGGCACACACCCTGCTCCTGTACTCTGTTACACCTCCTGGCACACCTGCTGCCTGACTCAGTGCTCTGACGTGCTCCTTGCACGCATCCTGCTTCACTCACACCCGGACGTACGAAGTCTCTGTATACCACGTGTTCCCGTGTCCACGCTTTACACGTTCCTGCAGACACACTCACCCACTCGTGTCTCCTGTGAGCCGGCCGCCTGGTGCCAGCAGTCGTGGTACCTCACCCCCTGGGGCTTGCCCCTGACACTCCCTGTATAGGGGGTGGTCTTCACTAGGTCAGCTCGCCCTGGGAGGGTTGGCGCCACGACCCAGAGGGTCCACTCCAGGAGTCGTCACAACATACACTAGGTGTGGACTGACCTAGCACAGTATTTATACTAGTTTTGGGACTGACTTACCACAACATTTACAATACATTGTGCACCGACTGACCATAGCATGTACACTAAGGGTAGTCTGACTGAGCACAGTAATAATATCAGACTGTCGAATGACTGTTTATACAATTTACACTATTATGTGGAGTGACAGACCATAATATTCACTATAAATTGTAGACCAGCTCATCCCAGCATTTAGGCTGAGTTCACATGTGGCGTTTTTTTCGCGTTTCCGCGGCGGTTTTAACCGCGCGATTTTGCCGCGAAAACGTGAAAAACAAGCATCCCATGCATTCCTATGGGATTCCGCAATGCTGTGCTAATGCTGCGGTTTTAACCGCGGCGGAATCGCTTTGTGGTAAAAAATGCAACATGCTCATTAATTTTGCGGAATCGCGGCGATCCCTCACCCATAGGAATGCATTGTTCCGCTTACTTCCCACATGTGGCTGTGCACAACATGCGGAAAGTAAGCAGAACAATTGCGGATAGTACCCACGGTCCGGAGGAGAGGAGACTGTCCTCCGGGCTTTGGGTACCATATCCCTGTAAAAAATAGAATTTAAAATAAAAAATATTGTTATTCTCACCTTCCGACGTCCCGCGCAGCCTTCCCGCCTCTCTCCACGCTCTCGTTCCCAGTAATCCTTTGCGAAAATGCCCGCGATGGCGTCCGTTTTCGCGGGATCGCAAAGTTTCGCGGTCATTCGTGCGACGTTATCGCGAATGACCGCGAGACGTCGCGATCCCGCGAGAACAGACGCCATCGCGGGCATTTTCGCAAAGGATTACTGGGAACGGCTGCGCGGGACGTCGGAAGGTAAGAATAGCACCATTTTTTTTTTTTTTTACATTCTATCTTTTACTATTGATGCTGCATAAGCAGCCTCAGTAGTAAAAAGTTGGTCACACTTGTCAAACACTGTGTTTGACGAGTGTGACCAACCTGTCAATCAGTTCTCCAAGCGATGCTCCAGATCGCTTGGAAAACGCTAACATTCTGCAAGCTAATTACGCTTGCAAAATGCTAGTTTTTCCGCGGGAAAATCGCGGGAATTTAAAATGAGATTTTCCCGCGGAATGGAATTCGGGAATTCTCGCGGTAATTTCCGCGAGAGTTCCGCTACGTGTGAACCCAGCCTTACACTAGGTGTGGACTAATTAAACACTGTATTTATACTGGATGGAGGACCAACTGATTACAATATTTACTCTTCACTATGGACTGACAAAAACATTTAAGAGTATACTGTGGACTGACTGACTACAGCTTTGACAATAAACTGTGAATAGATTGACCACATGTATTATCTCTGAGATAAGTAATTTTGGCTCTAGTGAGTTATACTTATTGGTGTCTATAGCATGTAGCCGGAACATATTATCATACGTTTGTCTTTTTACAGGTTACTGCTCCCATTGACATATTGAAGTGTAAAATTTTTCTTTGTGAACTACAACAAGACAATTGGAAGAAATACAAAAAAGGTAATTAATTTTCAAATTAATTACTGATAATCATTGATCTAGGCTTTATTTCTAGATCTGCGGAGGTGTAATAACACCTTCCTGATACATGACAATATACTGTATGTGTTATTTTAAATGTATATCTTCTATACACAACTGTTTGTATAACACCACCTTATTTCAGGTACAGAGGTAGGGAACATTTTTTCTCATTATCATCTGTCCTCGAAATTGGGAATACCCTCTTATATTTCACAAAATACACTTGTTTCAGCGGTGAAACAATTAATACCGTGATTACACGAGACACAATGGGAACACGCTGGATACAGTAAAGCGCAGAGCATGCACTGGGAAGCACGTAGCGAAACAGGAGAACACAGAGCGTGCACTGGGAAGCAAGTAGAGAAACAGGAAAATACAGAGCGTGCACTGGGAAGCACGCTGAGATGCAGAGAGTGCAGAGCGCGCACTAGGAAGCACGCTGAAATACAGGAGAATACAGAGCGTGCACTGGGAAGCACGCTGAGATACAGAGTGCAGAGCGCGCACTAGGAAGCACGCTGAGATACAGAGAGTGCATAGCGCGCACTGAGACACGGTGTAGGACCTGAGCATATAAAAGCACCCGCACTGAGACCTGCACAGATGCGGAAGTAGTAATCAGTTGCTTCTAGCAGATAGCTTCCTGAAATACCTGTTGCTGTGGCCAAGAATGAGGTACTTCTGGGTCAGGCAGCATAATGATCGGAGGAAGTGCGCCGCCGCGGCCTAAGCAGCCGGGTGCGTGCTCCTGGTGGATGGGATCCCTGACATGCCCGCCAAGCCGGAAGTTGAAGAGAGACCTCCGGAAGAGCCCGGTCAGCGGCACGCCGAGTGAGGTAAGTATCCTGCTGCTGGGGGGCGTGCGGCGTTGTAACAGTACCTCCCCCTTTATATCCCCTCCTTTTGAAGCTAGAAAGAAACCTCTCTAAGATACGAGGTGCAGTGATGTTCTCCCAAGGTTCCCACGACCTCTCCTCAGGACCAAACCCTATCCAATCGATCAAAAAGAATGTTTTCCCTCTCACCTTTTTCATGGTGAGTATATCCCTCACCTCAAAAATGTCCTCATGGCTAACTGGATTAGGCATGTGACAGATAGAGGAATAATAGCGATTAAACACCATGGGTTTGAGGAGGGAAACATGGAAGGTGTTGGAAATACGGAGCGAGACAGGCAACGTCAACTTGTAGGCCACGTCATTGATTCGTCCCAAGATCTCAAAGGGACCGATGTATCGAGGACTCAACTTGTAGGAAGGACTTTTAAGCCGGATAAACTTGGAAGATAGCCATACTTTGTCACCGGGAAGGTACGGAGGTGGGTCCAAACATCTTTTGTCAGCATGTCTCTTCATCCTGTCACCAGCTTTAACAAGTGCTTCTTTGGTCTCCTCCCAAATTTTAGAGAACTACACGGACAAGGAGTCAGCTGTTGGTACACCCGAGACTGGTGGAACCGGCAGGGGCATATTAGCATTTTGTCCCGAGACAATGAAAAAAGGAGACTTGTTGGAGGAGTCACTAGGATAATTGTTATAGGCATAATTCGGCCCAAGGAAGAAGACAGACCCAATTATCCTGGTGAGCATTTGAAAAATGGCGAAGGTATGATGTCAAGATCTGGTTGGTATGTTCCACCTGACCGTTGGTCTGGAGGTGATAGTCCAAAGAAAAATTCAAAGTCACGTTCATAAGCTTGCAGAGAGCTCTCCAAAACCGAGAAGTAAACTGAACTCCTCTGTCGGAAACAATGCGTTACGGGAATCCATGAATGCTGAAGGTATGAGCAATAAAAGGCTTGGCCAATTCGGAGGCAGAGGGCAAACCCGGCAGAGGGATAAAGTGAGCCATCTTAGAGAACCGATCCACGACCACCAAGATTACCGTACAACCACAGGATCGAGGGAGATTTGTGATGAAATCCATGGCGATATGTTGCCATGGGGTTGAAGGTACCGGGAGAGGCTGCAGAGTACCAGAGTGAAGTTGCCTCGGAATCTTGTTCTTGTCGCATGAGGGACATGAAAATATAAACTCCTCGATGTCTTGGCGTAAAGAGGACCACCAATAGTGGCGAGATATGAGAGAGTTAGTCTTCTTTATCCCCGCATGACCGGCAATCTTGGATGAATGGCCCCAAAGCATCACTTTCTTTCTGTTATTCTCGGCGACAAACGTCCTCCCCGGGGGTAAGTTAGCAAGACTTAGGGGAGTCAACGTTATAATCCTGGAGGGATCGATGATGTGAGAAGGATCCTCCTCTGCATCAGCTGGCTGGAAAGACCTAGACAGGGCATCGGCCTTGATGTTCCTATGGCCTGATCGGAAGTGGAGTTCAAAATCGAAGCGGGCAAAGAAAAAGGACCATCTGGCCTGCCGGGGGTTAAGTCTTTGAGGCGACCGGATGTAGGACAGATTCTTGGGGTCGGAGAAAATTGCGAAAGGATGGGCCGCCCCCTCTAGAAGGTACCACCTTTACTTAAGAGTAAGTTTGATGGCCAACAACTCTCTGTCTCTGATGGAATAATTGCGCTCAGCAGATTAAAACGCCTTGGAGAAAATACCGCAGTTGTCTTAGAGACCGGAAGGGGATCTTTGGAGAAGCACTGCTCCAGCTCCCGTGGAGGAGGCATCCACCTCATGAAAGAACGGCATGTTAGTCTCAGGACCATGAAGCACAGGGGCGGTGTCACGATCCATTTTTGGATCTACGTCAGATTCTGGATTCTCTGATATATCCTTTTTTCCTTTCAGGCCATCGGGGGTTAATGTTAGTTTTTGCCCCCTGTGGCCGCTGGTGTTACTACAATTTTAGTTATTCTGCTGGTGGCTTTTCCCCCTCAGTGGCCGCTGGTGTTACTACATGTGCAGTTAGTCAGCAGGTGGTGACCACTCCCATTCCTATATAAGGTCCCCAGATGCTGCAGTTCTCTGTTGGTCATACTGGTCATTTGCTAACTAACCTTGGTGAATACTGGACCTACCTGGTGCAGAGGGGGTTCAGCTTATCTGGAGCAGTGGTGTTGCTGCTTGTTGCTGATAGGGTGCCTTTTTCTGCTGCTTGGAGCATTGGCAGCAGATAAAGCTAAGTTTTGCCTTTTAGTTTATTTCACCCTCCGGTGTCTGTGTTATCTTTCCTTTGGTTTTTGTTGCAGCACATTTCATTCCCTGTCTCACGTCCTGGGGAGGGGGTTGGGTGTTTCGCTCAGGGCTAAACAGGAGATTGGGACAGGTCGGGGACTTGGGCCTCACTACCATCAAGTGTACCCCCAAGTTAAGGAAAGTCAAGGCCCCCTTAGCCTGAGGAGCAGTTCAGGGGCCCAGGTTCCTCGTCCCCTGTGTTCCCACTACTGCCCCGTGACATTATTACCAACCCCCAACCGCCCATTTTTTTCTGGTGAGCCATGGCCTAAATGCAGACCTTTGTCCAATTGCTGCAGACCCTCACTGAGGAGCGTGGGGTGCTGCGTGGTGTGGTGGAGCAGCAGCTGCAGCAGTTGTTGGGGTTCAGTGCCTCAGCTCAGGTGCAGGCTCAACCAGAACCCAAGTTATCTTTCCCATACAGGTTTTCTAGAGGGAGAGATAATTTTTTGGTTTTTCAGGAGGCCTGCAAGCTACACTTCAGGCTCCGCCCTCGTTCATTAGGGAGTGAGGAACAGCGGGTGGGATTCATCATATCCCTCCTTAAAGGTGATGTCCTATCCTGGGCCTTCTCCCTGCTGGTCGATTCACCATCTCTACGGTCGGTGGACGAGTTTTTTTGCAGCTTTGGTGAATATACCCTCTGTGGTCCTCGCTAGGGAGGAGGACTCACTGGTACAGGCGGACGAACCCAGGTAGGTGGAAGGAGTTGGTTCCCCAGCGGTGTTGCCTGCGGTTCATCGTGGTATGGGATCATGTTTTTGCTGTGGGTAGACTGGCCATTTTTTCAGGGTCTGCCCTGCTCACGCCAAAACTTCTGTACCACCCAAGAAGCCGCGTCCCCCTGGTCGTGTGTAGGGAGGCGACCAGGGAGTGTATACTTCCTCCATCTTGCCCTCTCAGTATACTATATCAGAAGAAGTGGTGGTTGGCGTGGTACCTGAGGGCATACTGGTGTTTGTGGACAGTGGGGCGGGGTCAATCTGGTGGACGCTCACTTTGTCCAGACTCATGGCCTGAAGTGCTGGACGCTGACTCTGTCCCACTGAGCAAGGGAAGGTTAACCCATGTCGTAGAAAATATACATTTGCGTATAGGGACTCAGCATGAAGTCCCTATACTTCTCGAATTTGGCATAGAGACTGTTCTCTCTTAAACGTAACAGCATTTGGCGAATGTCTTGGCGATGAGATGACAGATCCGGATAGAAAAAGAGAATATCGTCCAGATATACCTCAACACAGGAGTACAGGAGGTCTCGAAAAATGTAATTAACAAACTTCTGAAATACAGCGAGTGCGTTGCAGAGGCCAAAGGGCATGACCAGGTACTCGTAATGTCCATCCCGCGTGGGATGTGGACTGACAGACCATAATATTCACTATAAATTGTATCATTTACACTAGGTGTGGACAAATTAAACACAGTATTTATACTGGACGGAGGACCAACTGATTACAATATTTACACTTCACTATGGACTGACAAAAACATTTAAGAGCATACTGTGGACTGACTTACCGCAACATTTACAATTTGCACCGACTGACCATAGCATGTACAGTAAGTGTAGTCTGACTGAGCACAGTAATAATATCAGACTGTGGAATGACTGTCTATACAATTTACACTATTATGTGGAGTGACTGACCACAATATTCACTGTAAATTGTAGCATTTACACTAGGTGTGGACTAATTAAACACAGGATTTATACTGGACGGAGGACCAACTGATTACAATATTTACTCTTCACTATGGACTGACAAAAACATTTATGAGTATACTGTGGACTGACTACAGCTTTGACAATAAACTGTGGATAGATTGACCACATTCAATATCTTTGAGATAAGAAATTTTGGAAACTAATATCCCCCCATTGCTGACTTCTCTGGCCGTTGTCCTGTCCTCTTCTTTCTGCCTTTGTCTGTCCAGCCTCTCCATTATAGATATATTTTTTCCCAATTTTACATATAACTATTTAAAAAAAAACACACAGATCTTCTCATTTTCACACTGGCCACTAGGTGTAATAATACGTGTTTTTTTTGTTTGTTTTTTTTACTGACAATTTTTATTGAAACCTTAATAACAAACATGTAACATTTTAAATGACAAAAATACAACCTTTATATTACAGAAAATGCAGAAAGAGAATGTTAGGGGGGATAACTCGAGCGAGGGGGGGCAAAAGGTTGAAGCTTGTCCAAGAGGTAGAGGTATTTTACCTAAATGCGGAGGTTTGTTGGGGAGAATGAAAAGTTGTAGATGGGGTGGTGCAGCGAAGGTTGTGTGGCTGCTGTATTCTGCCCAGGGTGACCAGATTTTATCATGTTTATCTACCTTGTCGGTTAATATAGCAGTCAGTTTCTCATTGATCATACTGTATACTAGGAAATTTGTTTCTTCACTTCCATGAGGTCTAAACCTGGTTTTCTCCAGGTTTAAGCAATAGTCTGTTTAGTAGAAAGGAGAATGAAGGAAATTAGAGTGTGGGAATGTTTAGAGATAGAGGATGCATTTATTTAACAAGGCCACTCAGGGTATTTTTGGTTATGGCCCATGACTGAGAGGATGAGAGCTATACTCTAATCCAAAGTTTATGTGCTTCGGGAGAAAGCCACCATGTACAGCAGTGTTCAAAGCAATAGCAGTCCAATATGACTAACCAGGTTAATCACAGTTTTTGGTACAAATTATTTTACCACACGTCAAACAATTTACTAGTTGGTGCAGTAGATTATAGGAAAACCAACACATTCGGCATTCATGATCTCCATGTTTTTGAGTCCGTGTATGAGAATAATTAATTGAAAGGAGGGGTGTTCAAAATAATAAGTGTGGAGATCAATTAGTGAGGTCAATCATTCTGTGAAGAACCAGGTGTGAATCAGGAGGCCCTTATTTAACCCCTTTACCCCCGATTGTGATTTGCATATTAATGACCAGGCCAATTTTTACATTTCTGACCACTGTCCCTTTATGAGGTTATAACTCTGGAACGCTTCTACGGATCCTGGTGATTCTGACATTGTTTTCTGATGACATATTGTATTTCATGATAGTGGCAAAATTTCTTCGACATGACTTGCGTTTATTTGTGAAAAAAAATGGAAATTTGGCGAAAATTTTGAAATTCTCTCACTTTGACTTTTCATGCCCTTAAATCACAGAGATATGTCACTCAATAAGTAACATTTTCCACATGTCTACTTTACATCAGCACAATTTTGGAACCAACATTTTTTTTTCTTAGGAAGTTATAAGGGTTAAAAGTTGACCAGCAATTTCTCATTTTTACAACAACATTTATTTTTAGGGACCACATCACATTTGAAGTCACTTTGAGGGGTCTATATGATAGAAAATACCCAAAAGTGACACCATTCTATAAACTCCTCCCTGCAAGGTGCTCAACACCACATTCAAGAAGTTTAATAAGCCTTCAGATGTTTCAAAGGAATTTTTGGAATGATAAAAACAATGAACATTTAACTTTTTTTCACAAAAAAATTACTTCAGGTCTAATTTTTTTTATTTTCCCAAGAGTAACAGGAGAATTTGGACCCCAGAAGTTATTTTTCATTTTGTCCTCAGTACGCTCATACCCCATATGTGAGGGTAAACCACTGTGTGAACGCATGGCAGAGCTCGGAAGGGAAGGAGCGCCGTTTGACTTTTTCAACCCAAAATTGGTTGGAATTGAGATTGGATGCCATGTCGCGTTTGGAAAGCGCCTGATGTGCCTAAACAGTGGAAACCCCCCAATTCTAACTCCAACCCTAACCCCAACACACCCCTAACTCTAATCCCAGCCCTAACCATAACCCTAACCACAAACCTAACTCTAACACACCTGTAACCATAATCCCAACCCTAACCCTAACTCTAATGGGAAAATGGAAATAAATACATTTTTTTTATTTTATTAATTTTCCCTAACTAAGAGGGGGATTTGATTTACTATTTATAGTGCATTTTTATGTTTGGCAGCTGTCACATGCTAAAAGATGCTTTTTATTGCAAAAAATAGTTTTTGCATCACCACAGCCAGCTAATCAAGAATTTCTTTTGGGGGGGCGTTTATACCACTCCACATGTGGTAAAATTGATAAAGCAGTTTTATTCTTTGGGTCAGTACGATAACAGCGATACCTCATTTATAGCTTTTTTTTATGTTTTGGCGCTTTTATACAATAAAAAATATTTTATATAAAAAATTATTATTTTGCATCGCTTTATTCTGCAAGCTATAGTTTTTTACTTTTTCGCTGATGACGCTGTATGGTGGCTTGTTTTTTGTGGGACAAGATGACGTTTTCAGCGGTACCATGTTTATTTCTATCCGTCTTTTTGATCACGTGTAAATCCACTTTTATGATGATAAAGCATTGTTTTTTTGCCTTGCTTTTTTTTTTTTTTTTAAGAGGTTCACTAAAGGGGTTAACTAGTGGAAGAGTTTTATAGGGCGGGTCCTTATGGACATGGTGATACTATATATGTGTACTTTTATTTTTTTTTTTAATTTACTTAAAGAAATGCATTTATTGGGGAATTCCTTTTTTCTTTATTTAGGAATTTTTTAAAATTCTTTTTACATGTTGTTTTTTTTTAACTTTTTCCTTTGTCCATATATATCAGTGATCTGACACTTTGCAGAGCACTGTGTTAGATCAGTGATCTGACAAATAGTGCAGGATTCTTGCCGATGCCTGCTCTCAGCAGACGCTCACAAGCCACCTCCCTGCAGGACCCGGAAGGACCCCGTGGCCATATTGGATCCAGGGTCCTGCAGGGATGAGGCCCTTGGAACAATCACATCGCGTTGTTCTGAGGGTAACAGAAAAGCACGCAGGGAGCCCCCTCTCTGCGCGATGCTTCCCTATGCCACCGGAACGCTGCAATCATATTTGATCACACCTGTGATAATCAGCTGACACCCAGCCATACCATCCCGTCCACGGTCATACGGGCCCGGGTCACCTGGACTGGATAGTACGTCATATGTCAGAAAAGAGGTTAAAAACAACAGTATCACTGTGCTCGATTGGCCAGCAAACTCGCCTGACCTTAACCCCATAGAGAATCTATGGGGTATTGTCAAGTGGAAGATGAGAGAAACCAGACCCAGCAATGCAGACGAGCTGAAGGCTGCTATCAAAGCAACCTGGGCTTCCATAACACCTCAGCAGTGCCACAGGCTGATCGCCTCCCTGCCACGCCGCATTGCAGTAATTGATGCAAAAGGAGCCCCGACCAAGTATTGAGTGCATTTAGTGAACAAACATTTCAGTAGGCCAACATATCAGATTTTTAAATCATTTTTTTAAGCAGGTATTATAAAAGTATTCTAATTTACTGAGATAATGACTTTTGGGTTTTCATTGGCTGTAAGCCATAATCATCAACATTAGCAGAAATAAACACTTGAAATAAGTCACTCTGTTTGCAATGACTCTATGGCCAGGGTCAGACTTGCTGCATGTATTTCTATGCACCTGAACGCTCCGATCCGAGTGCTGGCGGCAGTGCCTGGTATTGACATGCGAGACTCGTCTCAGTTTCTCGCAAGTCTGACCCCGGCCTATACAATATATGAGTTTCACTTTTTGTATTGAAGAACTGAAATAAATTAACTTTTTGATGATATTCTAATTTTGTGAGATGCACCTGTATATAGTATGATGGTCCCATTTGTCCCCATTTGTATAGTATAATGGCCCCAGTTCCCTCATATATACTGTATAGTATGATGGCCCTAGTTCCCCCATACATATAGTATGATAGTTTTTTTTCTGCAGTTAAAACCTGAAAGCAGCCTTTGATGGCTTTTTTGCTGCTTTTCTTGCCGCTTTCTTTTGCAGCGTTTTTCAGGATCCCCAAGTTCAGCTTTGCTTCCACTATACAAGCATGAACAATACAAGGTGTCAGGCCACCAATGCAAAACATATGTGAAACCATAAAACCATTTTTGAAAAAAAAGAGGAAATTTGATCAAATTATTGAGTGGAAAAAGATTTTTGTGTCAGAAAAAATAGTGACGATTCTGAACATAGAAGTTCATATGAATTCACAATACACAATTGTAAGGCTATGTGCCCACGTAGCGTTTTAAAACGCACAATGAAAACCGGACTCCTTCCCAGAAATCGCACGATTTTTTCTGCGCGATTTCACAGCGATTTGACCGCGATTCTGTTTGCAATTTTGCCGCGAATTTCTCAAGCACTTTCCAAGCGATTTGAAGCATTGCTTGGAAAGTGATTGACAGGTTGGTCACATTCGTCAAACATAGTGTTTGACAAGTGTGAGCAGCTTTTTACTATTGAGGCCGCCTATGTGGCATCAATAGTAAAAGATAACATGTTAAAAATGATAAAAAAATAAAAAATCGGGGTTTATTTACCTTCCGACGTCCCGCGCTGCCATCCCGGGCCTCAGCGTTCCCAGTGATGCCTTACGAGACCTGTGATGACGTTGGTCTCGCGTTACTATAGCGATCTCGCGAGACCACGTCATCACTGGACCGTGCCGCAAGGCATTACTGGGAACGCTGAGGCCGGGAATGCAGCACGGGACGTCGGAAGGTAAATATACCCCGATTTTTTATTTTTTATTCTTTTTTTTACAGGGGTATGGTACCCAGGGCCTGGAGGACAGTCTCCTCTCCTCCACACCGTGGGTACCAACCGCACATGAGACGCTTAACTTCGCGCATGGTGGGCATAGCCACATGCGGGAAGTAAGCGATTCTCATGCATTCCTATGGGTGCGGAATCGCGGCAATTCTTTGCGATTCCGCACAAAAGAATGATCATGCTGCGATTTTTTTCGCGATGCGATTCCACCGCGGAAAAAAGCGCAGCATTAGCACAGCATGTGCGGAATGCCATAGGAATGCATGGGGGGCGTTGTGTACACGATTTTTAAATGTTTTTGCGCCGAAAATCGTGGCAAAAACGCTTAAAAATCGCATCGTGGGCACACAGCCTCAATGTAACTCATTGGCAGCGCACTGAGCCGGCAGGCATTGTGTAATTTCACACATCGGTCGAGAATCTTTTACAAACACTGCAAAAACTGATGGCGGTGTTTTTTTTTTTGCTGTGTTTTTGCTGCTTTTCTGCACTTACTCATTGCTTTCTATGGGTGAAAAACCCTGAAAGAATTGCAATGCCGCCGTTTTTAAAAAAGCAGCAGTTTTCCAATTCAGATTGGAAAAAAACAATGATGTGTGTGAATGAGATTTCCGGACTCTCGTAGCTTTCGCTGGTTCTGTAAAAAGCGGCTTTTAATTTGCATAAAAAAAAACACAGCAAAAATGCAACATGTGCATTGCCTGTATCTGCTTATGTGGTCCGAATATAAAGAATTGTAAACCTTATTTTTCTGATTTCGGCATTTCGTGACGGAGCCATCATTGCCAAGGACTTTACCTACAGGGGATCTTGATCCTATCTTTTTATTAATTCCTATAACATGTTGAATAAATCATTCAATGAAGCTGTGATCAGACATCGCTCCAATAAAGAGGCTGTGTGCATTGTAGTTATTATAAGGGAAGGTGTGTGGTCACGTGGGCTTTATTAACCCCTTAAATATCTGCCCTTACAATGTCTTGACCATTCTCCACCATAGTGACACTTATTGTGACCATCCAGTGTCCTTTTTCCTGCGTCCTCTGCTGGTCCTCACTGATGATGTCACAGAGCGGTGATGTCACAATTACTTAGAACTTTCAGCTCTCTACGTTCCAATCAGTTGAGCAGTTGATGTCATTTTAGAGAAGCATGAAGATGTGGAGGAGGTGACGCAGCACGGGTAATCACTCTATATAATTATATTTATCAGAATACCTGCTAATGCTAAGCCGGCAAGTGACACTACTGTAATTAAGGACTCATATATCTAAAGAAAAATGTCCTTGGGTCAGATTGCTTCCAAACATCATCATTCATTTTTATCATAGGATGGATGATAATGTCTTGGTCACTGGGGACCCAACAACAAGGATCGCTCTCGATCTCGACAATGCAGAGCAGAGGTCCAGCATATAGATCTCTGCTTCATTCATTGTCTAAGGGACTGCCTGAATTCATTGATCTCCAGCAGTCCCCCAGAGAATGAATGGAGCTGAGTGGGCTTATTTGCTGATTTTGGGAAAGAAGGCTACTTATTGATACATGGCGGCCAGAATGCTTTTTTCTCTGTGTTTGAGCAATCCTCACAGTCCATCATATCAATGTTAAATATGCTCATAAATAAATTACTGTGCCCGTGTTTCCGTAGCTCTTCTAATGCCACGTTCACATGTTCAGTATTTGGTCAGTATTTTACCTCAGTATTTATAAGCCAAAATCAGGGATGGAACAATCAGGAAAAGTATAATGGAGACACGTCACCACTTCTGTATTTATCACCCTCTCTCCTGGTTTTGGCTTACAAATACTGATATAAAATACTGGCCAAATACTGAATGTGTGAACATGGCCTTAAGCAAAAATCTGTTTGCTTTGATGACCAATATTTCTGTAATAATATTGCCAGAACTTGGGACGGAGGGAACAAATTCAGCTTTTTTTTAATTTAAAAAATGGATCAATCTTTTAATTTTGTACAAATGTATGTTTAAATCAAATACTCTAAAGCAAATTAAAGCTTAAACAGTTACAGAACATTAGTAAATTGCAGGTAAGATAGCAGCACGCTTTACCCAACCCCCATACCAAATTGTCCCCATCTTCTTTTACGATGTCATACAGGCTTGATATCATACACCGTATGTTAGAACCTGCTGCTGTAGAGTTACAGTTTAGGCCATTATCATCACACAATCAGTAGGGGTGAAACAGGACAAGATGACACAGAAGCCGGTACAGCTCCAGGTTTTCGTGAGCCCCGGGCAAAAGATTCTCAGTGGGCCCCATTAACAAGACATACCACAATACATGATGCACAGATACAGCAGAGAAATATAGGTATAGTACAATGCCAAACATTTCACTTACTTCTTACATTACATGAGTGATATCTATTGTAAATTCCACAATAGGTCAGAAACCGGACAGTATAATCCCCCATATAGTATTATGGGCACCACATAGTCCTCCATACAGAATAATAAGCCCCATATATTGCTCCATACACTATTATGGGCCTCACATAATGCTCCATACAGAATAATAAGCCCCATATATTGCTCCATACAGCATTATGGGCACTATATTTTGCTCCATACAGTATAATGAGCCCCATATATTGCTCCATACAAAATAATGGACCCATATAATGCTCCATTCAGTATAATGAGACACAGATAATGCTCCATACAGTATAATAAGCCCATATAATACGCCATACAGTATAATGAACCCCATCTATTGCTCCACACAATATTATGGGCACCATATATTGATCAATACAGAATAATGGGCCCCATATAATGCTCCATACACTATAATGATCCACATATATTGCTCCATACAGAATAATGAGCCCCATATATTGCTCCATACAGTATATAATAGGCCTCATATATTGCTCCATACAGTATAATGAGTCCCATATATTGCTCCATACTGTATAATGGGCCCCATATAATGCTCCATAAAGAATAATGAGCGCCATATATTGTTCTATACATAATGGGTCCCAGATAATATTCCTTACAGTATTTGATGGGCGCCATATATTGCTCCATATATATTGGGCCCCATATAATGCTCCATACAGTATAGGATGGGCCACATAGAGTATAATGAGCCCCATATATTTAATAGCCCCATATATGATGCTCCAGTATTTGATGGATCCCATATATGATGCTCCAGTATATAATGAGCCCCATATATGATGCTCCAGTGTATAATGGGCCCCAAATATGATGCTTAAGTGTGTAAATAGGCACCATATATGATGCTCAAGTGTATAATTTTCCACATATATGATGCTCCAGGGTAAAATTGGCCCCATATATGATGCTTCAGTGTATAATGGGCAACATATATGATGCTCCAGTCTATAATGGGCTCATATATGATGCTCCAGGGTATAATGATCCCCATATATATTGCACTATGACTGTTCAGGCAGAGGGCGCTCAGATGTGACATCATTACGCCTTCTGACCTGAACGTCACAGTCAGGAGATGCGGAAGACACCTCAGCGGTGGAGCTGGGAGAGGTAAGTATCACAAGTGCAGGGGCCTTGAGCAAGCTAGGGGGCCCACTCGCGATCGGCGGCACTGGCATAGACATCGGGCACCTATAGTGCACCAGTGTCCCCGATGGTGAGTGGGCCACCGCCTGCTGAGGGCCCTGGCAGATAAGTAATTCCTAAATATCAATCAGAATAGATTTCAGACCGAGGTCTCAATCTCAATTGTATATAAAAATAATAAAAGCTGAAAGAAACTTAACTATGCAATGGGGCAATAGGATAGGAGAACGAAGGAAATAGGAAAAGGAAAGAAATACACAGGGGCATACGTAGGATTTATTTGTCAGGGTCACAGAAGAGCATAACTCAGAACTTTGCAGTCCTTGCAAAGTAATTTTCCTCCTATTAAAGCCTCAGTGCTCCCATGCATTAAAATAATAATAATAATAATAAATAATAATAATAATCTTTATTTATATAGCGCCAACATATTCTGCAGCACTTTACAGTTTAACAGTTTCAAACACTACAGTCATAAGTAACAACGTTAACAATACAATAATTAAAGCAAAATAAGACGAACCTGCTTGTGAGAGCTTACAATCTACAATGAGGTGGGGGAGATACAAAGTACAGATGTGTATTTACAATGATGTAATTACAATGATGGTCCAGCCATCTTGAGGGAGTGGGGGATAGATAGAGATAGTGAATGGGCTAAACACACACACTTACACATAAAATGACTTTGATTAGGGAACATGATAGGCCACTCTGAACAAATGTGTTTTGAGGGAGCGCCTAAAAATGTGCAAGTTGTGTATGGTCCTAATTTCTTGGGGTAGAGCATTCCAGAGGATTGGCGCATTGCAGGAGAAGTCTTAGGAGTCGAGAGTGGAAGGTACGTATTAGTGTAGAGGTTAGTCGAAAGTCGTTTGCAGAGCGCAGCGATGGGCTAGGCGATAGACAGAAATGAGGGAGGAGATTTAAGGGGGTGCCGCACTGTGGAGAGCTTTGTGGGTGAGAACAAGTACTATGAATTGGATCCTGTAGTGAATGGATAGCCACTGTAATTTTGGCCCAAGTGAGTTATACTTATTAGTGTGTATAGCATGTAGCAGGAACATATTATCATACTTTTGTCTTTTTACAGGTGACTGAATCCTATTAACATAATGAAATGTGAAATTTGTCTTTGTGGACTCCAAGAAGACAATTGGAAGAATCACATAAAAGGTAATTAATTTTCAAATTACTTACTGATAATTGTTGGTCTAGACTTCAGTTCTAGATCTGCATAGATGTAATTACACCTTCCTGATACATGACAATATACTCTGTGTGTTATTTTATATGTATATCGTCTATACACAACTCTTAGTATCACACCACCTTATCTCAGGTACAGAGATAGGGAATATTTTTTCTCATCATCACCTGTCTTCCAAATTGGGAACACCCTTTAATATTTCATAAAATACACTTGTTTCAGCATTGAAATAATCAATACCATGATTACACGAGACTGACCACAGCATTCACACTAGACGCAGCCTGACAGAACACAGCATTTACACTATGTGACCATAGACTGTGTTACGACTCCTGGAGTGGACCCTCTGGGCCGAGATACCAACCCATCCTGAGCCAGCTGACCTAATGGAACCACCCACTATACAGGGAGTGTCAGGGGCAGACCCAGTGGGGTAAAGTACCGCAAATGCTGGTACCAGGAGGCCAGCTCGAAAGAGACCAAAAGGGCTACGACAAACTGGGGTGCACGCAGGGTCTAGGAGAGCGCCGAGCGTGCATTGGGAACAAGTTAGATACAGAAAAGCGCGGAGCATGCACTGGGAAGCACGCTGAGATACAGGAAAGTGCAGAGCACGCACTGAGAAGCACGCAGAGATACAGAAGAGTGCAGAACATGCACTGAGAAGCACGCTGAGATACAGCAGAGGGCAAACCGTACACTGGGACGCACGCTAAGATAATACAGAGAATGCAGAGCGCACACTGGGAAGCACGCTGAGATACAGAGAGTGCAGAACACACACACTGGGAAGCACGCTGAGATACAGTGAGTGCAGAGCACACACTGGGATGCATGCTGAGATACATGGAGTGCAGAGTATGCATTGTGGAGCACGTTGAGATTCAGTTAATGCAGAGCTTGCACTGGGGAGCACGCTGAGATACAGAGAGTGCAGAAGGCACACTGGGAAGCATGCTGTGGGACCTGAGCATAGAAAAGCACCCGCACTGAGACCAGCACAGATGCAGAAGTAATAATCAGGTGCTTCATCTAGCAGGAAGCAGCCTGAAATACCTTTTGCCGTTGCCCAGAATGAGGTATTTCCGGGTCAGGCAGCATAATGATCGGAGGAAGCACGCCGCCACAGGCTAAGCAGCCGGGTGTGTGTTCTTGGTGGATGGTATCCCTGACGTGCCTGCAAAGCCGGAAGCTGAGGAGAGACCCCCGGAAGAGCCCGGTCAGCGGCACGCCAAGTAAGGTAAGTTTCCCGGAGCTGGGGGGGTGCGCGGCGCTGTAACAGTGCCTCCCCCTTTACATCCCCTTCTCTTGAGGCTGGAAAGAAACCTCTCTAAGATACGAGTTGCAGTGATGTTCTCCCAAGGTTCCCATGACCTCTCCTCAAGTCCAAACCATTTCCAATCAATCAAAAAGAAGGTATTCCCTCTCACCTTTTTCATGGCGAGTGTATCCCTCACCTCAAAAACTTCCTCATGGCTAACAGGACTAGGAGTGTGACAGATAGAGGAATGATAGTGATTAAATACCACGGGTTTGAGGAGGGAGACATGGAAGGTGTTGGGAATACCGAGCGAGGCAGGCAACTTAAACTTGTTGGCCACGTCATTGATTAGTCCCAAGATCTTGAAGGGACCGATGTATCGAGGACTCCACTTTTAGGAAGGATTTTTCAGCCGGATAAACTTGGAAGATAGCCATACTTTGTCACAGGGAAGGTACGCAGGTGGGTCCAAACATCTTTTGTCATCATGTGTCTTCATTCTGTCACCGGCTTTGACAAGAGCTCCTTTGGTTTTCTCCCAAATTTGAGAGAACTTCCTGGACAAAGAGTCAGCTGTTGGTACACCTGAGACAGGTGGAACCGGCAGGGGCATATTAGGATGTTGTCCCGAGACAATGAAAAAAGGAGACTTGTTGGAGGAGTCACTAGGATGATTGTTATAGGCAAATTCAGCCCAAGGAAGAAGACAGACCCAATTATCCTGGTGAGCATTGGAAAAATGGCGATGGTACAATGTCATTGATGGGGGTGATAGGCAGAAGAAAAATCCAAAGTCACGTTCATAAGCTTGCAAAGAGCTCTCCAAAACCAGGAAGTGAACTGAACTCCTCTGTCGTACACAATGCGCTACGGGAATCCATGAATGCTGAAGATATGAGCAATAAAATTCTTGGCCAATTCGGAGGCAGAGGGCAAACCCGGCAGAGGGATAAAATGAGCCATCTTAGAGAAACGATCCACAACCACCAAGATTACCATACAACCAGAGGATCGAGGGAGATTTATGATGAAATCCATGGAGATATGTTGCCATGGGGCTGAAGGTTCCGGGAGAGGCTGCAGAGTACCAGAGGGAAGTTGCCTCGGAATTTTGTTCTTGGCGCATGAGGGACATGAAGATATAAACTCATCGATGTCTTGGCGTCAAAAGGACCACCAATAGTGGCGAGATATGAGAGAGTAAGTCTTTATCCCCGCATGACCGGCAATCTTGGATGAATGGCTCCAAAGCAGCACTTTCTTTCTGTTATTCTCAGCAACAAACGTACTCCCCGGGGGGTAAATTGGCAACACCTAGGGGAGTCAACATGATGATCCTGGAGGGATCGATGATGTGAGAAGGATCCTACTCTGCATCAGCTGGCTGAAAAGACCTAGACATGGCATCGGCCTTGACGTTCCTATGTCCTGGTCAGAAGTGAAGTTCAAAATCGAAGAGGTCAAAGAAAAGGGACCATGTGGCCTGTCAGGGATTAAGTCTTTGAGCCGACTGGATGTAGCACAGATTCTTGTGGTCGGAGAAAATTACAAAAGGATGGGCCGCCCCATCAAGAAGGTACCGCCATTCCTCAAGAGTCAGTTTGATGGCCAATAACTCTCTGTCTCTGATGGAATAATTGCGCTCAGCAGAATAAAACACCTTGGAGAAAATGCCACAGGTGACTAAGCGACTGGAAGGGGATCTTTGGAGAAGCACTGCTCTAGCTTCCGTGGCGGAGGCATCCACCTCAAGAAATAACGGCTTGTTAATCTCAGGACGATGAAGCACATGGGCAGCTGCAAAGGCCTTCTTTACAGACAAAAATGCATCTTTAGCCTCCAGAGACTAGATGTGGGAGTTGGCTCCCTTACGAAAAAGAGCCGAGATAGGCTTAGATAGCGAGGAAAAATGTAGGGATGAACTGCCTGTAATAGTTTGCGAATCCAAGAAACCGTTGGATGGCTTTTACCCTGAGAGGCAGTTGTCATTTGATTATGGCTGATACTTTCTACAGATCCATCTACAGGCCGAAGTCCGGGATAATGTGTCCCAAAAATGGTAGCGAGGTTTGGTCAAACGCGCACTTCTCGAACTTGGCATAGAGACTGTTCACTCTTAAACGTAACAGCTTTTGTCGAACGTCTTGACGATGAGATGACAGATCTGGAGAGAAAAAGAGAATATCGTCCAGATATACTACAACGCAGGAAACGCAGGATTACAGGAGGTCTCGAAAAATGTAATTAACAAATTTCAGAAAAACAGCGGGTGCATTGCAGAGGCCAAAGGGCATGACCAGGTACTCATAATGTCCATCCCACGTATTAAACGCGGTTTTCCACTTGCCATCAGCGCGGATACGGATCAGGTTGTAGACAGCACGAAGGTCTAGTTTGGTGAAGATCAATAAACTGTGGATAGATTGACCACATTCATTTTCTCTGAAGCAAGTAATTTTGGCCCTATTGAGTTATACTTATTGGTGTGTATAGCATGTAGCAGGAACATATTATCATACGTTTGTCTTTTTACAGGTTACTGCTCTAATTGACATAATGAAGGGTAAAATTTTTCATTGTGCACTCCAGCAAGACAATTGGAAGAATCACATAAAAGGTAATTAATTTTCAAATTATTACTGATAATTGTTGGTCTAGGATTGAGTTCTAGATCTGCGGAGGTGTAATAACACCTTCCTGATACATGACAATATACTGTAGGTGCTATCTTAAATGTATATCTTCTATACACAACTCTTAGTATAACACCACTTTATCTCAGGTACAGAGATAGGGAACATTTTTCTCATTATCAACTTTCTTCCAAATTGAGAATACCCTCTTATATTTCATAAAATACACTTGTTTCAGCGGTGAAACAATCAATACCTTGATTACACGACACCGACCCTAGCATTCACACTTGACCGCAGCCGGACAGAAAACAGCATTTACACTATGTGACCATAAATAGAGGAAAGTATTTATAAAAACTGTCGACTGACTTACCACAACATTAACAATATATTGTGCACCGACTGACCATAGCATGTACGCATGTACACTAAGTGTAGTCTGACTGAGCACAGTAATAATATCAGACTGTGGAATGACTGTCTATACAATTTACACTATTATGTGGAGTGACAGACCACAATATTCACTATAAATTGTAGACCAGCTCGTCCCAGCATTTACACTAGGTGTGGACTAATTAAACACTGTATTTATACTGGATGGAGGACCAACTGATTGCAATATTTACTCTTCACTATGGACTGACCAAAACATTTAAGAGTATACTGTGGACTGACTGACTACAGCTTTGACAATAAACTGTGGATAGATTGAACACATGTATTATCTCTGAGATAAGAAATTTTGGCTCTAGTGAGTTATACTTATTGGTGTGTATAGCATGTAGCAGGAACATATTATCATACGTTTGTCTTTTTACAGGTTTCTGCTCCCATTGACATATTGAAGTGCAAAATTTTTCTTTGTGGACTACAACAAGACAATTGGAAGAAATACATTAAAGGTAATTAATTTTCAAATTAATTACTGATAATCATTGATCTAGGCTTTATTTCTAGATCTGCAGAGGTGTAATAACACCTTCCTGATACATGACAATATACTGTATGTGTTATTTTAAATGTATATCTTCTATACACAACTCTTAGTATAACACCACCTTATCTCAGATACAGAGTTAGGGAACATTTTTTCTCATTATCATCTCTCTTCGAAATTGGGAATACCCTCTTATATTTCACAAAATATACTTGTTTCAGCGGTGAAACAATTAATACCATAATTACACGAGACGCAATGGGAACACGCTGGATGCAGTAAAGCATAGAGCATGCACTGGGAAGCAATTAGCGAAACAGGAGAACACAGAGCGTGCACTGGGAAGCAAGTAGAGAAACAGGAGAATACAGAGCGTGCACTGGGAAGCACGCTGAGATGCTGAGAGTGCAGAGCGCGCTCTAGGAAGCACGCTGAAATACAGGAGAATACAGAGCGTGCAATGGGAAGCATGCTGAGATACAGAGTGCAGAGCTCGCACTAGGAAGCACGCTGACATACAGAGAGTACAGAGCATGCACTGTGGAGCACATTGAAATTCAGATAGTGCAGAGATTGCACTGGGGAGCACGTTGAGATACAGAGAGTGCATAGCGCGCACTGAGACGCACGCTGTAGGACCTGAGCATATAAAAGCACCCGCACTGAGACCTGCACAGATGCGGAAGTAGTAATCAGTGGCTTCCTCTAGCAGATAGCATCCTGAAATACCTTTTGCTGTGGCCAAGAATGAGGTACTTCTGGGTCAGGCAGCATAATGATCGGAGGAAGTGCACAGCCGTGGCCAAAGCAGCCGGGTGCGCGTTCCTGGTGGATGGGATCCCTGACTTGCCCGCCAAGCCGGAAGTTGAGGAGACACAGAAGCAATCCAACGAGGATTCTCCAGGGTACTAACTGGGATCTGGTACTTCTCAACTTCTTCAAGCCTGAGGAAGTTCCCTGCCACGCCCGAATCCACGTAAACCACCTCAGAATAGCGTTTAGGACCTGAGAACCACTGAATAGTCAGGGTTAAAGTTAGATAGTAATCACATACACCTATGGAGGCCTCTCATACCTGTCTTAGGTAGAGGAGTTTCCTGGCCGCACTGGGCAGGAACAAAGCAAGTGAGAACCATCTCCACAGTATAGACATAAGCCTTGCATGCGTCTCTCATGACGGCATTGCTCCGCCATTTTAAGACGATCCACCTGCATAGATTCAGCAGCTGCTGCGGAAGAAGACACCGCAGAACCTGGGCGGAGATTAAAGAGGGACTCAGTGATAGAGGCCAGGCGACCCGGTTTATCAAACACTCTGTGGAAGGTTTCCAAAAAAATTTGCAGCTGAGAGACTATGGGATCGCCTCGCTCCCACAAGGGATTTACCCAAGCCAACGCCTCACCCTTCAGATGTGAAACCACAAACGCCACCTTAGCCCAATCAGTGGGTTATTGCTGTGGCAACAACTCAAAATGCAGACGACACTTATTTAAAAAATCCCTGCAAAGCTTGGGATCGCCATTAAACTGGGGCGGTTTACCAAGGCGAGGTGGGGGATGAGTAGAGTCAGGGGTACGGGCCGACGCCTACACCAAAGTTGAGGCAGCAGATTGAAGAGAGAGCGGACGGTCATCCACAGAGGCCATATTGCTCAATATGTGGCTTTGAGTGTTGCGCTGCTGAACAAGCTCCTGCTGGAGACTAGCAAGCAGTATAGCATTCCCTGGGTCAGCGGCCTGTAAAGCGGACCATCGGAAATCCATGGACTTCATGAAGGACATAATGCGACCCTGATTCTCCTGCGAAAATATCCACTCATTTTGTTCAGCAGAGGCACCAGCGGGATCCATGACCTGCTTATTCTGTTACGACTTTTGGAGTGGACCCTCTGGGCTGAGATACCAACCCACCCTGAGTGAACTGACCTATTGGAACCACCCCCTATATAGGGATCATCAGGGTCAGCACCAGTGGGGTAAAATATTGCAACTGCTGGTAAGTGTAGACTGACGGAGCACAGTAATAATATCAAACTGTGGAATGACTGTCTTTACAATTTACACTAGTCTGTGGACTGACGGACCACAATGTTCATGATAAATTGTATACCGGCTCATCCTAGCATTTACACTAGGTGATGACTAATTAATCACAGTATTTATACTGGAAGGAGGACCAACTGCTTACAATATTAACATTTCACTATGGAGTGACTGACAGCAACATTTACAATATACTGTGGACAGACTGACTACAGCTTTGACTATAAACTGTGGATAGATTGACCACATTCATTATCTCTGAGATAAGTAATTTTGGCCCTAGGGAGTTATACTTATTGGTGTGTATAGCATGTAGTAGGAACATATTATCATACGTTTGTCTTTTTACAGGTTACTGCTCTAATTGACATAATGAAGGGTAAAATTTTTCTTTGTGGACTCCAGCAAGACAATAGGAAGAATCACATAAAAGGTAATTAATTTTCAAATTATTACTGATAATTGTTGGTCTAGGCTTACGTTCTAGATCTGCGGAGGTGTAATAGCACCTTACTGATACATGACAATATACTGTAGGTGCTATCTTAAATGTATATCTTCTATACACAACTCTTAGTATAACACCACTTTATCTCAGGTACAGAGATAGGGAACATTTTTTTCTCATTATCAACTTTCTTCCAAATTGGGAATACCCTCTTATATTTCATAAAATACCCTTGTTTCAGCGGTGAAACAATCAATACCTTGATAACACGAGACTGACCCCAGCATTCACACTAGACCGCAGCCTGACAGAACATAGCATTTACACTATGTGACCATAAACTGAGGAAAGAATTATAAAAACTGTCGACTGACTGACCACAAAATTCACAGTAGACTGTGCACTAATTGACCAAAGAATTTACACTAGGTGTGGACTGACTGAGCACAGTATTAATACCTGACTGTGGACTGACTGTCTATATAATTTAAACTAGTCTCTGGACTGACTGACCACAACATTCACAGTAGACTGTACACTAATTATCCATATAATATACACTAGGTGTGGACTGACTGAGCACAGTATTAATACCAGACTTAGGACTGACTTAACACAACATTTACAATAGATTGTGCACCGACTGACCATAGTATTTACATTAAGTTTGGACCGACTGACCACAGTAATAATACCAGACTGTGTACTGACTGTCTATTTCATTTAAACTAGTCTGTGGACTGACTGACCACAACATTCACAGTAGACTGTACACTAATTAACCATATAATATACAGTAGTTGTGGACTGACTAAGCACAGTATTAATATCAGACATAGAACTGACTTACCACAACATTTACAATAGATTGTGCACCGACTGACCATAGCATTTACATTAAGTTTGGACCGACTGACCACAGTAATAATACCAGACTGTGTACTGACTGTCTATATCATTTAAACTAGTCTGTGGACTGACTGACCACAACATTCACAGTAGACTGTACACTAATTGAACATATAACATACACTAGGTGTGGACTGACCTAGCACACTATTTATGCTAGTTTTGGGACTGACTTACCACAACATTTACAATACATTGTGCACCAACTGACCATAGCATGTACACTAAGTGTAGTCTGACTGAGCACAGTAATAATTTCAGACTGTGGAATGACTGTTTATACAATTTACACTATTATGTGGAGTGACAGACCATAATATTCACTATAAATTGTAGACCAGCTCATCCCAGCATTTACACTAGGTGTGGACTAATTAAACACAGTATTTATACTGGACGGAGAACCAACTGATTACAATATTTACTATTCACTATGGACTAACAAAAACATTTAAGAGTATACTGTGGACTGACTACAGCTTTGACTATAAACTGTGGATAGATTGACCACATTCATTATCTCTGAGATAAGTAATTTTGGCCCTAGGGAGTTATACTTATTGGTGTGTATAGCATGTAGCAGGAACATATTATCATACGTTTGTCTTTTTACAGGTTACTGCTCCCATTGACATATTGAAGTGTAACATTTTTCTTTGTGGACTACAACAAGACAATTGGAAGAAATACATAAAAGGTAATTAATTTTCAAATTAATTACTGATAATCATTGATCTAGGCTTTATTTCTAGATCTGCAGAGGTGTAATAACACCTTCCTGATACATGACAATATACTGTATGTGTTATTTTAAATGTATATCTTCTATACACAAGTCTTAGTATAACACCACCTTATCTCAGGTACAGAGTTAGGGAACATTTTTTCTCATTATCATCTCTCTTCGAAATTGGGAATACCCGCTTATATTTCACAAAATACACTTGTTTCAGTGGTGAAACAATTAATACCATAATTACACGAGACGCAATGGGAACACGCTGGATACAGTAAAGCATAGAGCATGCACTGGGAAGCAAGTAGCGAAACAGGAGAACACAGAGCGTGCACTGGGAAGCAAGTAGAGAAACAGGAGAATACAGAGCGTGCACTGGGAAGCACGCTGAGATGCAGAGAGTGCAGAGCGCGCACTAGGAAGCACGCTGAAATACAGGAGAATACAGAGCGTGCAATGGGGAGCATGCTGAGATACAAAGTGCAGAGCGCGCACTAGGAAGCACGCTGACATACAGAGAGTGCAGAGCGTGCACTGTGGAGCACACTGAGATTCAGATAGTGCAGAGATTGCACTGGGGAGCACGTTGAGATACAGAGAGTGCATAGCGCGCACTGAGACGCACGCTGTAGGACCTGAGCATATAAAAGCACCCGCACTGAGACCTGCACAGATGCGGAAGTAGTAATCAGTGGCTTCCTCTAGCAGATAGCATCCTGAAATACCTTTTGCTGTGGCCAAGTATGAGGTACTTCTGGGTCAGGCAGCATAATGATCGGAGGAAGTGCGCAGCCGTGGCCAAAGCAGCCGCGTGCGTGTTCCTGGTGGATGGGATCCCTGACGTGCACGCCAAGCCGGAAGTTGAGGAGAGACAGAAGCAATCCAACGAGGATTCTCCAGGGTACTAACTGGCATCTGGTACTTCTCAACTTCTTCAAGCCTGAGGAAGTTCCCTGCCACGCCCGAATCCACGTAAACCACCTCAGAATAGCGTTTAGGACCTGAGAACCACTGAATAGTCAGGGTTAAAGTTAGATAGTAATCACATACACTTATGGAGGCCTCTCATACCTGTCTTAGGTAGAGGAGTTTCCTGGCCGCACTGGGCAGGAACAAAGCAAGTGAGAACCATCTCCACAGTATAGACATAAGCCTTGCATGCGTCTCTCATGACGGCATTGCTCCGCCATTTTAAGACGATCCACCTGCATAGATTCAGCAGCTGCTGCGGAAGAAGACACCGCAGAACCTGGGCTAAGATGCCTGTGGATGGTTAGAGATGAGATAGTAGGTCTCCAATCTCGAGCATCCTCAAGAGAACGCTCCTGAAATCGTAAATCAATACGTGTAGCAAAAGAAATCAAATCCTCGAGAAAGGTTGGAGTATTTCGACCAGCGAGCCAGGAGTCCACCCCAACTTTGAAGCCAGAGTGCGAAAACGAATGGCGTATTGCCCAACAGTAAATAAAGCTTGGTGGAGATTAAAGAGGGACTCAGTGGTAGAGGCCAGGCAACCCGGTTTATCAAACACTCTGTCGAAGGTTTCCAAAAAAATTTGCAGCTGAGAGACTATGGGATCGCCTCACTCCCACAAGGGATTTACCCAAGCCAATGCCTCACCCTTCAGATGTGAAACCACAAACGCCACCTTAGCCCAATCAGTGGGGTATTGCTGTGGTAACAACTCAAAATGCAGACACTTATTTAAAAAATCCCTGCAAACCTTGGGATCGCCATTAAACTGGGGCGGTTTACCAAGGCGAGGTGGGGGATGAGGAGTAGAGTCAGGGGTACGGGCCGACGCCTGCACCAAAGTTGAGGCGGCAGATTGAAGAGATAGAGGATGGTCATCCACAGAGGCCATATTACTCAATATGTGGCTTTGAGTGTTGCGCTGCTGAACAAGCTCCTGCTGGAGACTAGCAAGCAGTATAGCATTCCCTGGGTCAGCGGCCTGTAAAGCGGACAATCGGAAATCCATGGACTTCATGAAGGACATAATGCGACCCTGATTCTCCTACGAAAATATCCACTCATTTTGTTCAGCAGAGGCACCAGCGGGATCCATGACCTACTTATTCTGTTACGACTTTTGGAGTGGACCCTCTGGGCTGAGATACCAACCCACCCTGAGTGAACTGACCTATTGGAACCACCCCCTATATAGGGATCATCAGGGTCAGCACCAGTGGGGTAAAATATTGCAACTGCTGGTAAGTGTAGACTGACTGCGCACAGTAATAATATCAAACTGTGGAATGACTGTCTTTACAATTTACACTAGTCTGTGGACTGACGGACCACAATGTTCATGATAAATTGTATACCGGCTCATCCTAGCATTTACACTAGGTGATGAATAATTAAACACAGTATTTATACTGGACGGAGGACCAACTGATTACAATATTAACATTTCACTGTGGAGTGACTGACAGCAACATTTACAATATACTGTGGACAGACTGACTACAGCTTTGACAATAAACTGTGGATAGATTGACCACATTCATTATCTCTGAGATAAGTAATTTTGGCCCGAGGGAGTTATACTTATTGGTGTGTATAGCATGTAGCAGGAACATATTATCATACGTTTGTCTTTTTACAGGTTACTGCTCTAATTGATATAATGAAGGGTAAAATTTTTCTTTGTGGACCCCAGCAAGACAATTGGAAGAATCACATAAAAGGTAATTAATTTTCAAATTATTACTGATAATTGTTGGTCTAGGCTTAAGTTCTAGATCTGCGGAGGTGTAATAGCACCTTACTGATACATGACAATATACTGTAGGTGCTATCTTAAATGTATATCTTCTATACACAACTCTTAATATAACACCACTTTATCTCAGGTACAGAGATAGGGAACATTTTTTTCTCATTATCAACTTTCTTCCAAATTGGGAATACCCTCTTATATTTCATAAAATACCCTTGTTTCAGCGGTGAAACAATCAATACCTTGATAACACGAGACTGACCCCAGCATTCACACTAAACCGCACCCTGACAGAACATAGCATTTACACTATGTGACCATAAACTGAGGAAAGTATTTATAAAAACGGTCGACTGACTGACCACAAAATTCACAGTAGACTGTGCACTAATTGACCAAAGAATTTACACTAGGTGTGGACTGACTGAGCACAGTATTAATACCTGACTGTGGACTGACTGTCTATATAATTTAAACTAGTCTCTGGACTGACTGACCACAACATTCACAGTAGACTGTACACTAATTAACCATATAATATACACTAGGTGTGGACTGACTGAGCACAGTATTAATACCAGACATAGGACTGACTTAACACAACATTTACAATAGATTGTGCACCGACTGACCATAGCATTTACATTAAGTTTGGACCGACTGACCACAGTAATAATACCAGACTGTGTACTGACTGTCTATATCATTTAAACTAGTCTGTGGACTGACTGACCACAACATTCACAGTAGACTGTACACTAATTAACCATATAATATACACTAGGTGTGGACTGACTGAGCACAGTATTAATATCAGACTTAGGACTGATTTACCACAACATTTACAATAGCTTGTACACCGACTGACCATAGCATTTACATTAAGTTTGGACCGACTGACCACAGTAATAATACCAGACTGTGGACTGACTGTCTATATCATTTAAACTAGTCTGTGGACTGACTGACCACAACATTCACAGTAGACTGTACACTAATTGACCATATAACATACACTAGGTGTGGACTGACCTAGCACACTATTTATACTAGTTTTGGGACTGACTTACCACAACATTTACAATACATTGTGCACCAACTGACCATAGCATGTACACTAAGTGTAGTCTGACTGAGCACAGTAATAATATCAGACTGTGGAATGACTGTTTATACAATTTACACTATTATGTGGAGTGACAGACCATAATATTCACTATAAATTGTAGACCAGCTCATCCCAGCATTTACACTAGGTGTGGACTAATTAAACACAGTATTTATACTGGACGGAGGACCAACTGATTACAATATTTACTCTTCACTATGGACTGCAAAAACATTTATGAGTATACTGTGGACTGACTACAGCTTTGACAATAAACTGTGAATAGATTGACCACATGTATTATCTCTGAGATAAGTAATTTTGGCTCTAGTGAGTTATTCTTATTGGTGTGTATAGCATGTAGCAGGAACATATTATCATACGTTTGTCTTTTTACAGGTTACTGCTCCCATTGACATATTGAATTGTAAAATTTTTCTGTGTGGACTACAACAAGACAATTGGAAGAAATACATAAAAGGTAATTAATTTTCAAATTAATTACTGATAATCATTGATCTAGGCTTTATTTCTAGATCTGCAGAGGTGTAATAACACCTTCCTGATACATGACAATATACTGTATGTGTTATTTTAAATATATATCTTCTATACACAACTCTTAGTATAACACCACCTTATCTCAGGTACAGAGTTAGGGAACATTTTTTCTCATTATCATCTCTCTTCGAAATTGGGAATACCCTCTTATATTTCACAAAATACACTTGTTTCAGCGGTGAAACAATTAATACCATAATTACACGAGAAGCAATGGGAACACGCTGGATACAGTAAAGCATAGAGCAAGCACTGGGAAGCAAGTAGCGAAACAGGAGAACACAGAGCGTGTACTGGGAAGCAAGTAGAGAAACAGGAGAATACAGAGCGTGCACTGGGAAGCACGCTGAGATGCAGAGAGTGCAGAGCGCGCACTAGGAAGCACGCTGAAATACAGGAGAATACAGAGCGTGCAATGGGAAGCATGCTGAGATACAGAGTGCAGAGCGCGCACTAGGAAGCACGCTGACATACAGAGAGTGCAGAGCGTGCACTATGGAGCACACTGAGATTCAGATAGTGCAGAGATTGCACTGGGGAGCATGTTGAGATACAGAGAGTGCATAGCGCGCACTGAGACGCACGCTGTAGGACCTGAGCATATAAAAGCACCCGCACTGAGACCTGCACAGATGCGGAAGTAGTAATCAGTGGCTTCCTCTGGCAGATAGCATCCTGAAATACCTTTTGCTGTGGCCAAGAATGAGGTACTTCTGGGTCAGGCAGCATAATGATCGGAGGAAGTGCGCAGCCGTGGCCAAAGCAACCAGGTGCGTGTTCCTGGTGGATGGGATCCCTGACGTGCCCGCCAAGCCGGAAGTTGAGGAGAGACAGAAGCAATCCAACGAGGATTCTCCAGGGTACTAACTGGGATCTGGTACTTCTCAACTTCTTCAAGCCTGAGGAAGTTCCCTGCCACGCCCGAATCCACGTAAACCACCTCAGAATAGCGTTTAGGACCTGAGAACCACTGAATAGTCAGGGTTAAAGTTAGATAGGAATCACATACACCTATGGAGGCCTCTCATACCTGTCTTAGGTAGAGGAGTTTCCTGGCCGCACTGGGCAGGAACAAAGCAAGTGAGAACCATCTCCACAGTATAGACATAAGTCTTGCATGCGTCTCTCATGATGGCATTGCTCCGCCATTTTAAGACGATCCACCTGCATAGATTCAGCAGCTGCTGCGGAAGAAGACACCGCAGAACCTGGGCTAAGATGCCTGTGGATGGTTAGAGATGAGATAGTAGGTCTCCAATCTCGAGCAGCCTCAAGAGAACGCTCCTGAAATCGTAAATCAATACATGTAGCAAAAGAAATCAAATCCTCGAGAAAGGTTGGAGTATTTCGACCAGCGAGCCAGGAGTCCACTGCAACTTTGAAGCCAGAGTGTGAAAACGAATGGCGTATTGCCCAACAGTAAATAAAGCTTGGCGGACATTAAAGAGCGACTCAGTGGTAGAGGCCAGGCGACCTGGTTTATCAAACACTCTGTGGAAGGTTTCCAAAAAAATTTGCAGCTGAGAGACTATGGGATTGCCTCACTCCCACAAGGGATTTACCCAAGCCAACGCCTCACCCTTCAGATGTGAAACCACAAACGCCACCTTAGCCCAATCAGTGGGGTATTGCTGTGGCAACAACTCAAAATGCAGACGACACTTATTTAAAAAATCCCTGCAAAGCTTGGGATCGCCATTAAACTGGGGCAGTTTACCAAGGCGAGGTGGGGGATGAGGAGTAGAGTCAGGGGTACGGGCCGACGCCTGCACCAAAGTTGAGGCAGCAGATTGAAGAGAGAGCGGACGGTCATCCACAGAGGCCATATTACTCAATATGTGGCTTTGAGTGTTGCGCTGCTGAACAAGCTGCTGCTGGAGACTAGCAAGCAGTATAGCATTCCCTGAGTCAGCGGCCTGTAAAGCGGACAATCGGAAATCCATGATGAAGGACATAATGCGACCCTGATTCTCCTGCGAAAATATCCACTCATTTTGTTCAGCAGAGGCACCAGCGGGATCCATGACCTGCTTATTCTGTTACGACTTTTGGAGTGGACCCTCTGGGCTGAGATACCAACCCACCCTGAGTGAACTGACCTATTGGAACCACCCCCTATATAGGGATCATCAGGGTCAGCACCAGTGGGGTAAAATATTGCAACTGCTGGTAAGTGTAGACTGACTGAGCACAGTAATAATATCAAACTGTGGAATGACTGTCTTTACAATTTACACTAGTCTGTGGACTGACGGACCACAATGTTCATGATAAATTGTATACCGGCTCATCCTAGCATTTACACTAGGTGATGACTAATTAAACACAGTATTTATACTGGACGGAGGACCAACTGATTACAATATTAACATTTCACTATGGAGTGACTGACAGCAACATTTACAATATACTGTGGACAGACTGACTACAGCTTTGACTATAAACTGTGGATAGATTGACCACATTCATTATCTCTGAGATAAGTAATTTTGGCCCTAGGGAGTTATACTTATTGGTGTGTATAGCATGTAGCAGGAACATATTATCATACGTTTGTCTTTTTACAGGTTACTGCTCTAATTGACATAATGAAGGGTAAAATTTTTCTTTGTGGACTCCAGCAAGACAGTTGGAAGAATCACATAAAAGGTAATTAATTTTCAAATTATTACTGATAATTGTTGGTCTAGGCTTAAGTTCTAGATCTGCGGAGGTGTAATAGCACCTTACTGATACATGACAATATACTGTAGGTGCTATCTTAAATGTATATCTTCTATACACAACTCTTAGTATAACACCACTTTATCTCAGGTACAGAGATAGGGAACATTTTTTTCTCATTATCAACTTTCTTCCAAATTGGGAATACCCTCTTATATTTCATAAAATACCCTTGTTTCAGCGGTGAAACAATCAATACCTTGATAACACGAGACTGACCCCAGCATTCACACTAGACCGCAGCCTGACAGAACATAGCATTTACACTATGTGACCATAAACTGAGGAAAGTATTTATAAAAACTGTCGACTGACTGACCACAAAATTCACAGTAGACTGTGCGCTAATTGACCAAAGAATTTACACTAGGTGTGGACTGACTGAGCACAGTATTAATACCTGACTGTGGACTGACTGTCTATATAATTTAAACTAGTCTCTGGAATGACTGACCACAACATTCACAGTAGACTGTACACTAATTAACCATATAATATACACTAGGTGTGGACTGACTGAGCACAGTATTAATACCAGACTTAGGACTGACTTAACACAACATTTACAATAGATTGTGCATCGACTGACCATAGCATTTACATTAATGTTGGACCGACTGACCACAGTAATAATACCAGACTGTGGACTGACTGTCTATATCATTTAAACTAGTCTGTGGACTGACTGACCACAACATTCACAGTAGACTGTACACTAATTGACCATATAACATACACTAGGTGTGGACTGACCTAGCACACTATTTATACTAGTTTTGGGACTGACTTACCACAACATTTACAATACATTGTGCACCAACTGACCATAGCATGTACACTAAGTGTAGTATGACTGAGCACAGTAATAATATCAGACTGTGGAATGACTGTTTATACAATTTACAATATTATGTGGAGTGACAGACCACAATATTCACTATAAATTGTAGACCAGCTCATCTCAGCATTTACACTAGGTGTGGACTAATTAAACACAGTATTTATACTGGACGGAGGACCAACTGATTACAATATTTACTCTTCACTATGGACTGACAAAAACATTTATGAGTATACTGTGGACTGACTACAGCTTTGACAATAAACTGTGAATAGATTGACCACATGTATTATCTCTGAGATAAGTAATTTTGGCTCTAGTGAGTTATACTTATTGGTGTGTATAGCATGTAGCAGGAACATATTATCATAAGTTTGTCTTTTTACAGGTTACTGCTCCCATTGACATATTGAAGTGTAAAATTTTTCTTTGTGGACTACAACAAGACAATTGGAAGAAATACATAAAAGGTAATTAATTTTCAAATTAATTACTGATAATCATTGATCTAGGCTTTATTTCTAGATCTGCAGAGGTGTAATAACACCTTCCTGATACATGACAATATACTGTATGTGTTATTTTAAATGTATATCTTCTATACACAACTCTTAGTATAACACCACCTTATCTCAGGTACAGAGTTAGGGAACATTTTTTCTCATTATCATCTCTCTTCGAAATTGGGAATACCCTCTTATATTTCACAAAATACACTTGTTTCAGCGGTGAAACAATACCATAATTACACGAGACGCAATGGGAACACGCTGGATACAGTAAAGCATAGAGCATGCACTGGGAAGCAAGTAGCGAAACAGGAGAACACAGAGCGTGCACTGGGAAGCAAGTAGAGAAACAGGAGAACACAGAGCGTGAGAACACTGAGACCTGCACAGATGCGGAAGTAGTAATCAGTGGCTTCCTCTAGCAGATAGCATCCTGAAATACCTTTTGCTGTGGCCAAGAATGAGGTACTTCTGGGTCAGGCAGCATAATGATCGGAGGAAGTGCGCAGCCGTGGCCAAAGCAGCCGGGTGCGTGTTCCTGGTGGATGGGATCCCTGATGTGCCCGCCAAGCCGGAAGTTGAGGAGAGACAGAAGCAATCCAAAGAGGATTCTCCAGGGTACTAACTGGGATCTGGTACTTCTCAACTTCTTCAAGCCTGAGGAAGTTCCCTGCCACGCCCGAATCCACGTAAACCACCTCAGAATAGCGTTTAGGACCTGAGAACCACTGAATAGTCAGGGTTAAAGTTAGATAGGAATCACATACACCTATGGAGGCCTCTCATACCTGTCTTAGGTAGAGGAGTTTCCTGGCCGCACTGGGCAGGAACAAAGCAAGTGAGAACCATCTCCACAGTATAGACATAAGCCTTGCATGCGTCTCTCATGACGACATTGCTCCGCCATTTTAAGACGATCCACCTGCATAGATTCAGCAGTTGCTGCGGAAGAAGACACCGCAGAACCTGGGCTAAGATGTCTGTGGATGGTTAGAGATGAGATAGTAGGTCTCATATCTCGAGCAGCCTCAAGAGAACGCTCCTGAAATCGTAAATCAATACGTGTAGCAAAAGAAATCAAATCCTCGAGAAAGGTTGGAGTATTTCGACCAGAGAGCCAGGAGTCTACCCCAACTTTGAAGCCAGAGTGCGAAAACGAATGGCGTATTGCCCAACAGTAAATAAAGCTTGGCGGAGATTAAAGAGGGACTCAGTGGTAGAGGCCAGGCGACCCGGTTTATCAAACACTCTGTGGAAGGTTTCCAAAAAAATTTGCAGCTGAGAGACTATGGGATCGCCTCGCTCCCACAAGGGATTTACGGAAGCCAACGCCTCAGCCTTCAGATGTGAAACCAACCACAAATGCCACCTTAGCCCAATCAATGGGGTATTGCTGTGGCAACAACTCAAAATGCAGACGACACTTATTTAAAAAATCCCTGCAAAGCTTGGGATCGCCATTAAACTGGGGCGGTTTACCAAGGCGAGGTGGGGGATGAGGAGTAGAGTCAGGGGTACGGGCCGACGCCTGCACCAAAGTTGAGGCGGCAGATTGAAGAGAGAGCGGACGGTCATCCACAGAGGCCATATTACTCAATATGTGGCTTTGAGTGTTGCGCTGCTGAACAAGCTCCTGCTGGAGACTAGCAAGCAGTATAGCATTCCCTGGGTCAGCGGCCTCTAAAGCGGACCATCGGAAATCCATGGACTTCATGAAGGACATAATGCGACCCTGATTCTCCTGCGAAAATATCCACTCATTTTGTTCAGCAGAGGCACCAGCGGGATCCATGACCTGCTTATTCTGTTACGACTTTTGGAGTGGACCCTCTGGCCTGAGATACCAACCCACCCTGAGTGAACTGACCTATTGGAACCACCCCCTATATAGGGATCATCAGGGTCAGCACCAGTGGGGTAAAATATTGCAACTGCTGGTAAGTGTAGACAGACTGAGCACAGTAATAATATCAAACTGTGGAATGACTGTCTTTACAATTTACACTAGTCTGTGGACTGACGGACCACAATGTTCATGATAAATTGTATACCGGCTCATCCTAGCATTTACACTAGGTGAGGAATAATTAAACACAGTATTTATACTGGACGGAGGACCAACTGATTACAGTATTAACATTTCACTATGGAGTGACTGACAGCAACATTTACAATATACTGTGGACAGACTGACTACAGTTTTTACTATAAACTGTGGATAGATTGACCACATTCATTATCTCTGAAATAAGTAATTTTGGCCCTAGGGAGTTATACTTATTGGTGTGTATAGCATGTAGCAGGAACATATTATCATACGTTTGTCTATTTACAGGTTACTGCTCTAATTGACATAATGAAGGGTAAAATTTTTCTTTGTGGACTCCAGCAAGACAGTTGGAAGAATAACATAAAAGGTAATTAATTTTCAAATTATTACTGATAATTGTTGGTCTAGGCTTAAGTTCTAGATCTGCGGAGGTGTAATAGCACCTTACTGATACATGACAATATACTGTAGGTGCTATCTTAAATGTATATCTTCTATACACAACTCTTAGTATAACACCACTTTATCTCAGGTACAGAGATAGGGAACATTTTTTTCTCATTATCAACTTTCTTCCAAATTGGGAATACCCTCTTATATTTCATAAAATACCCTTGTTTCAGCGGTGAAACAATCAATACCTTGATAACACGAGACTGACCCCAACATTCACACTAGACCGCAGCCTGACAGAACATAGCATTTACACTATGTGACCATAAACTGAGGAAAGTATTTATAAAAACTGTCGACTGACTGACCACAAAATTCACAGTAGACTGTGCACTAATTGACCAAAGAATTTACACTAGGTGTGGACTGACTGAGCACAGTATTAATACCTGACTGTGGACTGACTGTCTATATAATTTAAACTAGTCTCTGGACTGACTGACCACAACATTCACAGTAGACTGTACACTAATTAACCATATAATATACACTAGGTGTGGACTGACTGAGCACAGTATTAATACCAGACTTAGGACTGACTTAACACAACATTTACAATAGATTGTGCACCGACTGACCATAGCATTTACATTAATGTTGGACCGACTGACCACAGTAATAATACCAGACTGTGGACTGACTGTCTATATCATTTAAACTAGTCTGTGGACTGACTGACCACAACATTCACAGTAGACTGTACACTAATTGACCATATAACATACACTAGGTGTGGACTGACCTAGCACACTATTTATACTAGTTTTGGGACTGACTTACCACAACATTTACAATACATTGTGCACCAACTGACCATAGCATGTACACTAAGTGTAGTATGACTGAGCACAGTAATAATATCAGACTGTGGAATGACTGTTTATACAATTTACAATATTATGTGGAGTGACAGACCACAATATTCACTATAAATTGTAGACCAGCTCATCTCAGCATTTACACTAGGTGTGGACTAATTAAACACAGTATTTATACTGGACGGAGGACCAACTGATTACAATATTTACTCTTCACTATGGACTGACAAAAACATTTATGAGTATACTGTGGACTGACTACAGCTTTGACAATAAACTGTGAATAGATTGACCACATGTATTATCTCTGAGATAAGTAATTTTGGCTCTAGTGAGTTATACTTATTGGTGTGTATAGCATGTAGCAGGAACATATTATCATACGTTTGTCTTTTTACAGGTTACTGCTCCCATTGACATATTGAAGTGTAAAATTTTTCTTTGTGGACTACAACAAGACAATTGGAAGAAATACATAAAAGGTAATTAATTTTCAAATTAATTACTGATAATCATTGATCTAGGCTTTATTTCTAGATCTGCAGAGGTGTAATAACACCTTCCTGATACATGACAATATACTGTATGTGTTATTTTAAATGTATATCTTCTATACACAACTCTTAGTATAACACCACCTTATCTCAGGTACAGAGTTAGGGAACATTTTTTCTCATTATCATCTCTCTTCGAAATTGGGAATACCCTCTTATATTTCACAAAATACACTTGTTTCAGCGGTGAAACAATACCATAATTACACGAGACGCAATGGGAACACGCTGGATACAGTAAAGCATAGAGCATGCACTGGGAAGCAAGTAGCGAAACAGGAGAACACAGAGCGTGCACTGGGAAGCAAGTAGAGAAACAGGAGAACACAGAGCGTGAGAACACTGAGACCTGCACAGATGCGGAAGTAGTAATCAGTGGCTTCCTCTAGCAGATAGCATCCTGAAATACCTTTTGCTGTGGCCAAGAATGAGGTACTTCTGGGTCAGGCAGCATAATGATCGGAGGAAGTGCGCAGCCGTGGCCAAAGCAGCCGGGTGCGTGTTCCTGGTGGATGGGATCCCTGATGTGCCCGCCAAGCCAGAAGTTGAGGAGAGACAGAAGCAATCCAAAGAGGATTCTCCAGGGTACTAACTGGGATCTGGTACTTCTCAACTTCTTCAAGCCTGAGGAAGTTCCCTGCCACGCCCGAATCCACGTAAACCACCTCAGAATAGCGTTTAGGACCTGAGAACCACTGAATAGTCAGGGTTAAAGTTAGATAGGAATCACATACACCTATGGAGGCCTCTCATACCTGTCTTAGGTAGAGGAGTTTCCTGGCCGCACTGGGCAGGAACAAAGCAAGTGAGAACCATCTCCACAGTATAGACATAAGCCTTGCATGCGTCTCTCATGACGACATTGCTCCGCCATTTTAAGACGATCCACCTGCATAGATTCAGCAGTTGCTGCGGAAGAAGACACCGCAGAACCTGGGCTAAGATGTCTATGGATGGTTAGAGATGAGATAGTAGGTCTCATATCTCGAGCAGCCTCAAGAGAACGCTCCTGAAATCGTAAATCAATACGTGTAGCAAAAGAAATCAAATCCTCGAGAAAGGTTGGAGTATTTCGACCAGAGAGCCAGGAGTCTACCCCAACTTTGAAGCCAGAGTGCGAAAACGAATGGCGTATTGCCCAACAGTAAATAAAGCTTGGCGGAGATTAAAGAGGGACTCAGTGGTAGAGGCCAGGCGACCCGGTTTATCAAACACTCTGTGGAAGGTTTCCAAAAAAATTTGCAGCTGAGAGACTATGGGATCACCTCGCTCCCACAAGGGATTTACGGAAGCCAACGCCTCAGCCTTCAGATGTGAAACCAACCACAAATGCCACCTTAGCCCAATCAGTGGGGTATTGCTGTGGCAACAACTCAAAATGCAGACGACACTTATTTAAAAAATCCCTGCAAAGCTTGGGATCGCCATTAAACTGGGGCGGTTTACCAAGGCGAGGTGGGGGATGAGGAGTAGAGTCAGGGGTACGGGCCGACGCCTGCACCAAAGTTGAGGCGGCAGATTGAAGAGAGAGCGGACGGTCATCCACAGAGGCCATATTACTCAATATGTGGCTTTGAGTGTTGCGCTGCTGAACAAGCTCCTGCTGGAGATTAGCAAGCAGTATAGCATTCCCTGGGTCAGCGGCCTCTAAAGCGGACCATCGGAAATCCATGGACTTCATGAAGGACATAATGCGACCCTGATTCTCCTGCGAAAATATCCACTCATTTTGTTCAGCAGAGGCACCAGCGGGATCCATGACCTGCTTATTCTGTTACGACTTTTGGAGTGGACCCTCTGGCCTGAGATACCAACCCACCCTGAGTGAACTGACCTATTGGAACCACCCCCTATATAGGGATCATCAGGGTCAGCACCAGTGGGGTAAAATATTGCAACTGCTGGTAAGTGTAGACAGACTGAGCACAGTAATAATATCAAACTGTGGAATGACTGTCTTTACAATTTACACTAGTCTGTGGACTGACGGACCACAATGTTCATGATAAATTGTATACCGGCTCATCCTAGCATTTACACTAGTTGAGGAATAATTAAACACAGTATTTATACTGGACGGAGGACCAACTGATTACAATATTAACATTTCACTATGGAGTGACTGACAGCAACATTTACAATATACTGTGGACAGACTGACTACAGCTTTGTCTATAAACTGTGGATAGATTGACCACATTTATTATCTCTGAGATAAGTAATTTTGGCCCTAGGGAGTTATACTTATTGGTGTGTATAGCATGTAGCAGGAACATATTATCATACGTTTGTCTTTTTACAGGTTACTGCTCTAATTGACATAATGAAGGGTAAAATTTTTCTTTGTGGACTCCAGCAAGACAATTGGAAGAATCACATAAAAGGTAATTAATTTTCAAATTATTACTGATAATTGTTGGTCTAGGCTTAAGTTCTAGATCTGCGGAGGTGTAATAGCACCTTACTGATACATGTCAATATACTGTAGGTGCTATCTTAAATGTATATCTTCTATACACAACTCTTAGTATAACACCACTTTATCTCATGTACAGAGATAGGGAACATTTTTTTCTCATTATCAACTTTCTTCCAAATTGAGAATACCCTCTTATATTTCATAAAATACCCTTGTTTCAGCAGTGAAACAATCAATACATTGATAACACGAGACTGACCCCAGCATTCACACTAGACCGCAGTCTGACAGAACATAGCATTTACACTATGTGACCATAAACTGAGGAAAGTATTTATAAAAACTGTCGACTGACTGACCACAAAATTCACAGTAGACTGTGCACTAATTGACCAAAGAATTTACACTAGGTGTGGACTGACTGAGCGCAGTATTAATACCTGACTGTGGACTGACTGTCTATATAATTTAAACTAGTCTCTGGACTGACTGACCACAACATTCACAGTAGACTGTACACTAATTAACCATATAATATACACTAGGTGTGGACTGACTGAGCACAGTATTAATACCAGACTTAGGACTGACTTAACACAACATTCACAATAGATTGTGCACAGACTGACCATAGCATTTACATTAAGTTTGGACCGACTGACCACAGTAATAATACCATACTGTGTACTGACTGTCAATATCATTTAAACTAGTCTGTGGACTGACTGACCGCAACATTCACAGTAGACTGTACACTAATTAACCATATAATATACACTAGGTGTGGACTGACTAAGCACAGTATTCATATCAGACTTAGGACTGACTTACCACAACATTTACAATAGATTGTGCACCGACTGACCATAGCATTTACATTAAGTTTGGACCGACTGACCACAGTAATAATACCAGACTGTGGACTGACGGTCTATATCATTTAAACTAGTCTGTGGACTGACTGACCACAACATTCACAGTAGACTGTACACTAATTGACCATATAACATACACTAGGTGTGGACTGACCTAGCACACTATTTATACTAGTTTTGGGACTGACTTACCACAACATTTACAATACATTGTGCACCAACTGACCATAGCATGTACACTAAGTGTAGTCTGACTGAGCACAGTAATAATATCAGACTGTGGAATGACTGTTTATACAATTTACAATATTATGTGGAGTGACAGACCACAATATTCACTATAAATTGTAGACCAGCTCATCTCAGCATTTACACTAGGTGTGGACTAATTAAACAGTATTTATACTGGATGGAGGACCAACTGATTACAATATTTACTCTTCACTATGGACTGACAAACACATTTCTGAGTATACTGTGGACTGACTACAGCTTTGACAATAAACTGTGAATAGATTGACCACATGTATTATCTCTGAGATAAGTAATTTTGGCTCTAGTGAGTTATACTTATTGGTGTGTATAGCATGTAGCAGGAACATATTATCATACGTTTGTCTTTTTACAGGTTACTGCTCCCATTGACATATTGAAGTGTAAAATTTTTCTTTGTGGACTACAACAAGACAATTGGAAGAAATACATAAAAGGTAATTAATTTTCAAATTAATTACTGATAATCATTGATCTAGGCTTTATTTCTAGAACTGCAGAGGTGTAATAACACCTTCCTGATACATGACAATATACTGTATGTGTTATTTTAAATGTATATCTTCTATACACAACTCTTAGTATAACACCACCTTATCTCAGGTACAGAGTTAGGGAACATTTTTTCTCATTATCATCTCTCTTCGAAATTGGGAATACCCTCTTATATTTCACAAAATACACTTGTTTCAGCGGTGAAACAATTAATACCATAATTACACGAGACGCAATGGGAACACGCTGGATACAGTAAAGCATAGAGCATGCACTGGGAAGCAAGTAGCGAAACAGGAGAACACAGAGCGTGCACTGGGAAGCAAGTAGAGAAACAGGAGAATACAAAGCGTGCACTGGTAAGCACGCTGAGATGCAGAGAGTGCAGAGCGCGCACTAGGAAGCACACTGAAATACAGGAGAATACTGAGCGTGCAATGGGAAGAATGCTGAGATACAGAGTGCAGAGCGCGCACTAGGAAGCACGCTGACATACAGAGAGTGCAGAGCGTGCACTGTGGAGCACACTGAGATTCAGATAGTGCAGAGATTGCACTGGGGAGCAAGTTGAGATACAGAGAGTGCATAGCGCGCACTGAGACGCACGCTGTAGGACCTGAGCATATAAAAGCACCCGCACTGAGACCTGCACAGATGCGGAAGTAGTAATCCGTGGCTTCCTCTAGCAGATAGCATCCTGAAATACCTTTTGCTGTGGCCAAGAATGAGGTACTTCTGGGTCAGGCAGCATAATGATCGGAGGAAGTGCGCAGCCGTGGCCAAAGCAGCCGGGTGCGTGTTCCTGGTGGATGGAATCCCTGACGTGCCCGCCAAGCCGGAAGTTGAGGAGAGACAGAAGCAATCCAGAGAGGATTCTCCAGGGTACTAAGTGGGATCTGGTACTTCTCAACTTCTTCAAGCCTGAGGAAGTTCCCTGCCACGCCCGAATCCACGTAAACCACCTCAGAATAGCGTTTAGGACCTGAGAACCACTGAATAGTCAGGGTTAAAGTTAGATAGGAATCACATACACCTATGGAGGCCTCTCATACCTGTCTTAGGTAGAGGAGATTCCTGACCGCACTGGGCAGGAACAAAGCAAGTGAGAACCTTCTCCACAGTATAGACATAAGCCTTGCATGCGTCTCTCATGACGACATTGCTCCGCCATTTTAAGACGATCCACCTGCATAGATTCAGCAGTTGCTGCGGAAGAAGACACCGCAGAACCTGGGCTAAGATGCCTGTGGATGGTTAGAGATGAGATAGTAGGTCTCCAATCTCGAGCAGCCTCAAGAGAACGCTTCTGAAATCGTAAATCAATACGTGTAGCAAAAGAAATCAAATCCTCGAGAAAGGTTGGAGTATTTCGACCAGCGAGCCAGGAGTCCACCCCAACTTTGAAGCCAGAGTGCGAAAACGAATGGCGTATTGCCCAACAGTAAATAAAGCTTGGCGGAGATTAAAGAGGGACTCAGTGGTAGAGGCCAGGCGACCCGGTTTATCAAACACTCTGTGTAAGGTTTCCAAAAAAATTTGCAGCTGAGAGATTATGGGATCGCCTTGCTCCCACAAGGGATTTACCCAAGCCAACGCCTCAGCCTTCAGATGTAAAACCACAAATGCCACCTTAGCCCAATCAGTGGGGTATTGCTGTGGCAACAACTCAAAATGCAGACGACACTTATTTAAAAAATCCCTGCAAAGCTTGGGATCGCCATTAAACTGGGGCGGTTTACCAAGGCGAGGTGGGGGATGAGGAGTATAGTCAGGGGTACGGGCCGACGCCTGCACCAAAGTTGAGGCGGCAGATTGAAGAGAGAGCGGACGGTCATCCACAGAGGCCATATTACTCAATATGTGGCTTTGAGTGTTGCGCTGCTGAACAAGCTCCTGCTGAAGACTAGCAAGCAGTATAGCATTCCCTGGGTCAGCGGCCTCTAAAGCGGACCATCGGAAATCCATGGACTTCATGAAGGACATAATGCGACCCTGATTCTCCTGCGAAAATATCCACTCATTTTGTTCAGCAGAGGCACCAGCAGGATCCATGAACTGCTTATTCTGTTATGAGTTTTGGAGTGGACCCTCTGGGCTGAGATACCAACCCACCCTGAGTGAACTGACCTATTGGAACCACCCCCTATATAGGGATCATCAGGGTCAGCACCAGTGGGGTAAAATATTGCAACTGCTGGTAAGTGTAGCCTGACTGAGCACAGTAATAATATCAAACTGTGGAGTGACTGGCTTTACAATTTACACTAGTCTGTGGACTGACGGACCACAATGTTCATGATAAATTGTATACCGGCTCATCCTAGCATTTACACTAGGTGATGACTAATTAAACACAGTATTTATACTGGACGGAGGACCAACTGATTACAATATTAACATTTCACTATGGAGTGACTGACATCAACAAACATTTACAATATACTGTGGACAGACTGACTACAGCTTTGACTATAAACTGTGGATAGATTGACCACATTCATTATCTCTGAGATAAGTAATTTTGGCCCTAGGGAGTTATACTTATTGGTGTGTATAGCATGTAGCAGGAACATATTATCATACGTTTGTCTTTTTACAGGTTACTGCTCTAATTGACATAATGAAGGGTAAAATTTTTCTTTGTGGACTCCAGCAAGACAATTGGAAGAATCACATAAAAGGTAATTAATTTTCAAATTATTACTGATAATTGTTGGTCTAGGCTTAAGTTCTAGATCTGCGGAGGTGTAATAGCACCTTACTGATACATGACAATATACTGTAGGTGCTATCTTAAATGTATATCTTCTATACACAACTCTTAGTATAACACCACTTTATCTCAGGTACAGAGATAGGGAACATTTTTTTCTCATTATCAACTTTCTGCCAAATTGGGAATACCCTCTTATATTTCATAAAATACACTTGTTTCAGCGGTGAAACAATCAATACCTTGATAACACGAGACTGACCCCAGCATTCACACTAGACCGCAGCCTGACAGAACATAGCATTTACACTATGTGACCATAAACTGAGGAAAGTATTTATAAAAACTGTCGACTGACTGACCACAAAATTCACAGTAGACTGTGCACTAATTGACCAAAGAATTTACATTAGGTGTGGACTGACTGAGCACAGTATTAATACCTGACTGTGGACTGACTGTCTATATAATTTAAACTAGTCTCTGGACTGACTGACCACAACATTCACAGTAGACTGTACACTAATTAACCATATAATATACACTAGGTGTGGACTGACTGAGCACAGTATTAATACCAGACTTAGGACTGACTTAACACAACATTCACAATAGATTGTGCACCGACTGACCATAGCATTTACATTAAGTTTGGACGGACTGACCACAGTAATAATACCAGCCTGTGTACTGACTGTCTATATCATTTAAACTAGTCTGTGGACTGACTGACCACAACATTCACAGTAGACTGTACACTAATTGACCATATAACATACACTAGGTGTGGACTGACCTAGCACACTATTTATACTAGTTTTGGGACTGACTTACCACAACATTTACAATACATTGTGCACCAACTGACCATAGCATGTACACTAAGTGTAGTCTGACTGAGCACAGTAATAATATCAGACTGTGGAATGACTGTTTATACAATTTACACTATTATGTGGAGTGACAGACCATAATATTCACTATAAATTGTAGACCAGCTCATCCCAGCATTTACACTAGGTGTGGACTAATTAAACACAGTATTTATACTGGACGGAGGACCAACTGATTACAATATTTACTATTCACTATGGACTGACAAAAACATTTAAGAGTATACTGTGGACTGACTACAGCTTTGACAATAAACTGTGAATAGATTGACCACATGTATTATCTCTGAGATAAGTAATTTTGGCTCTAGTGAGTTATACTTATTGGTGTGTATAGCATGTAGCAGGAACATATTATCATAAGTTTGTCTTTTTACAGGTTACTGCTCCCATTGACATATTGAAGTGTAACATTTTTCTTTGTGGACTACAACAAGACAATTGGAAGAAATACATAAAAGGTAATTCATTTTCAAATTAATTACTGATAATCATTGATCTAGGCTTTATTTCTAGATCTGCAGAGGTGTAATAACACCTTCCTGATACATGACAATATACTGTATGTGTTATTTTAAATGTATATCTTCTATACTCAACTCTTAGTATAACACCACCTTATCTCAGGTACAGAGTTAGGGAACATTTTTTCTCATTATCATCTCTCTTCGAAATTGGGAATACCCTCTTATATTTCACAAGATACACTTGTTTCAGCGGTGAAACAATTAATACCATAATTACACGAGACGCAATGGGAACATGCTGGATACAGTAAAGCATAGAGCATGCACTGGGAAGCACGTAGCGAAACAGGAGAACACAGAGCGTGCACTGGGAAGCAAGTAGAGAAACAGGAGATTACAGAGCGTGCACTGGGAAGCACGCTGAGATGCAGAGAGTGCAGAGCGTGCACTAGGAAGCACGCTGAAATACAGGAGAATACAGAGCGTGCAATGGGAAGCATGCTGAGATACAGAGTGCAGAGCGCGCACTAGGAAGCACGCTGACATACAGAGAGTGCAGAGCGTGCACTGTGGAGCATACTGAGATTCAGATAGTGCAGAGATTGCACTGGGGAGCACGTTGAGATACAGAGAGTGCATAGCGTGCACTGAGACGCACGCTGTAGGACCTGAGCATATAAAAGCACCCGCACTGAGACCTGCACAGATGCAGAAGTAGTAATCAGTGGCTTCCTCTAGCAGATAGCATCCTGAAATACCTTTTGCTCTGGCCAAGAATGAGGTACTTCTGGGTCAGGCAGCATAATGATCGGAGGAAATGCGCAGCCGTGGCCAAAGCAGCCGGGTGCGTGTTCCTGGTGGATGGGATCCCTGACGTGCCCGCCAAGCCGGAAGTTGAGGAGAGACAGAAGCAATCCAACGAGGATTCTCCAGGGTACTAACTGGCATCTGGTACTTCTCAACTTCTTCAAGCCTGAGGAAGTTCCCTGCCACGCCCGAATCCACGTAAACCACCTCAGAATAGCGTTTAGGACCTGAGAACCACTGAATAGTCAGGGTTAAAGTTAGATAGGAATCACATACACTTATGGAGGCCTCTCATACCTGTCTTAGGTAGAGGAGTTTCCTGGCTGCACTGGGCAGGAACAAAGCAAGTGAGAACCATCTCCACAGTATAGACATAAGGCTTGCATGCGTCTCTCATGACGGCATTGCTCCGCCATTTTAAGACGATCCACCTGCATAGATTCAGCAGCTGCTGCCGAAGAAGACACCGCAGAACCTGGGCTAAGATGCCTGTGGATGGTTAGAGATGAGATAGTAGGTCTCCAATCTCGAGCAGCCTCAAGAGAACGCTCCTGAAATCGTAAATCAATACGTGTAGCAAAAGAAATCAAATCCTCGAGAATGGTTGGAGTATTTCAACCAGCGAGCCAGGAGTCCACCCCAACTTTGAAGCCAGAGTGCAAAAACGAATGGCGTATTGCCCAACAGTAAATAAAGCTTGGCGGAGATTATAGAGGGACTCAGTGGTAGAGGCCAGGCGACCCGGTTTATCAAACACTCTGTAGAAGGTTTCCAAAAAAATTTGCAGCTGAGAGACTATGGGATCGCCTCACTCCCACAAGGGATTTACCCAAGCCAACGCCTCACCCTTCAGATGTGAAACCACAAACGCCACCTTAGCCCAATCAGTGGGGTATTGCTGTGGTAACAACTCAAAATGCAGACACTTATGTAAAAAATCCCTGCAAAGCTTGCGATCGCCATTAAACTGGGGCGGTTTACCAAGGCGAGGTGGGGGATGAGGAGTAAAGTCAGGGGTACGGGCCGACGCCTGCACCAAAGTTGAGGCGGCAGATTGAAGAGAGAGTGGACGGTCATCCACAGAGGCCATATTACTCAATATGTGGCTTTGAGTGTTGCGCTGCTGAACAAGCTCCTGCTGAAGACTAGCAAGCAGTATAGCATTCCCTGGGTCAGCGGCCTCTAAAGCGGACCATCGGAAATCCATGGACTTCATGAAGGACATAATGCGACCCTGATTCTCCTGCGAAAATATCCACTCATTTTGTTCAGCAGAGGCACCAGCAGGATCCATGAACTGCTTATTCTGTTATGACTTTTGGAGTGGACCCTCTGGGCTGAGATACCAACCCACCCTGAGTGAACTGACCTATTGGAACCACCCCCTATATAGGGATCATCAGGGTCAGCACCAGTGGGGTAAAATATTGCAACTGCTGGTAAGTGTAGACTGACTGAGCACAGTAATAATATCAAACTGTGGAGTGACTGTCTTTACAATTTACACTAGTCTGTGGACTGACGGACCACAATGTTCATGATAAATTGTATACCGGCTCATCCTAGCATTTACACTAGGTGATGAATAATTAAACACAGTATTTATACTGGACGGAGGACCAACTGATTACAATATTAACATTTCACTATGGAGTGACTGACAGCAACATTTACAATATACTGTGGACAGACTAACTACAGCTTTGACTATAAAATGTGGATAGATTGACCACATTCATTATCTCTGAGATAAGTAATTTTGGCCCTAGGGAGTTATACTTATTGGTGTGTATAGCATGTAGCAGGAACATATTATCATACGTTTGTCTTTTTACAGGTTACTGCTCTAATTGACATAATGAAGGGTAAAATTTTTCTTTGTGGACTCCAGCAAGACAATTGGAAGAATCACATAAAAGGTAATTCATTTTCAAGTTATTACTGATAATTGTTGGTCTAGGTTTAAGTTCTAGATCTGCGGAGGTATAATAGCACCTTACTGATACATGACAATATACTGTAGGTGCTATCTTAAATGTATATCTTCTATACACAATTCTTAGTATAACACCACTTTATCTCAGGTACAGATATAGGGAACATTTTTTTCTCATTATCAACTTTCTTCCAAATTGGGAATACCCTCTTATATTTCATAAAATACACTTGTTTCAGCGGTGAAACAATCAATACCTTGATAACACGAGACTGACCCCAGCAATCACACTAGACCGCAGCCTGACAGAACATAGCATTTACACTATGTGACCATAAACTGAGGAAAGTATTTATAAAAACTGTCGACTGACTGACCACAAAATTCACAGTAGACTGTGCGCTAATTGACCAAAGAATTTACACTAGGTGTGGACTGACTGAGCATAGTATTAATACCTGACTGTGGACTGACTGTCTATATAATTTAAACTAGTCTCTGGACTGACTGACCACAACATTCACAGTAGACTGTACACTAATTAACCATATAATATACACTAGGTGTGGACTGACTGAGCACAGTATTAATACCAGACTTAGGACTGACTTAACACAACATTTACAATAGATTGTGCACCGACTGACCATAGCATTTACATTAAGTTTGGACCGACTGACCACAGTAATAATACCAGACTGTGTACTGACTGTCTATATCATTTAAACTAGTCTGTGGACTGACTGACCACAACATTCACAGTAGACTTTACACTTATTAACCATATAATAAGCACTAGGTGTGGACTGACTAAGCATAGTATTAATATCAGACTTAGGACTGACTTACCACAACATTTACAATAGATTGTGCACCGACTGACCATAGCATTTACAATAAGTTTGGACCGACTGACCACAGTAATAATACCAGACTGTGGACTGACTGTCTATATCATTTAAACTATTCTGTGGACTGACTGACCACAACATTCACAGTAGACTGTACACTTATTGACCATATAACATACACTAGGTGTGGACTGACCTAGCACACTATTTATACTAGTTTTGGGACTGACTTACCACAACATTTACAATACATTGTGCACCAACTGACCATAGCATGTACACTAAGTGTAGTCTGACTGAGCACAGTAATAATATCAGACTGTGGATTGACTGTTTATACAATTTACACTATTATGTGGAGTGACAGACCATAATATTCACTATAAATTGTAGACCAGCTCATCCCAGCATTTACACTAGGTGTGGACTAATTAAACACAGTATTTATACTGGACGGAGGACCAACTGATTACAATATTTACTCTTCACTATGGACTGACAAAAACATTTAAGAGTATACTGTGGACAGACTACAGCTTTGACAATAAACTGTGAATAGATTGACCACATGTATTATCTCTGAGATAAGTAATTTTGGCTCTAGTGAGTTATACTTATTGGTGTGTATAGCATGTAGCAGGAACATATTATCATTAGTGTTGAGCATTCCGATACCGCAAGTATCGGGTATCGGCCGATACTTGCTGTATCGGAATTCCGATACCGACTTCCGATATTTTTTCAATATCGGAATTCGGCATCGGAATCGGAAGTTCAGTTGATTGACGGCCTGACGTCATCATGATGCGCGGTGTGTGCGCATCATGATGCGCCGTCATTTCGGGCCTTCCGGGGGTCTCTGCCGGCCTGCCGGGGGGCTGTGCCGGCCTGCCGGGGGGCTGTGTGGACTGCCCGGGGTCTGTACCGGCCTGCCGGGGGGCTGTGCCGGCCTGCCGGTGGTCTGTGCACCCTGTGGGGGTCTGTACCGGCCTGCCGGGGGGCTGTGCCGGCCTGCCGGTGGTCTGTGCACCCTGTGGGGGTCTGTACCGGCCTGCCGGGGGGCTGTGCCGGCCTGCCGGGGGGCTGTGCTGATGTCCGGGGGTCTGTGCAAGCATCGTCCGATGGGACTACAAGTCCCATCGGGCGATGCCTGCTACCATGACAGTGATTGACACATTAGCCAATGATGGGACAGTAGTAGTCCCATCATCCGGCTAATGTGTTAAATGTTAAAAAAAAAAATACTACATACATACTACATGCTACATACATACTACATGCTACATACATACTACATATATACTACATACATACTACATACATGCTACATACATGCTACATACATGCTGCATGCTACATACATACTACATACATACTACATACATACTACATGCATGCTACATGCATGCTACATACATACATGCATGCTACATACATACTACATGCATGCTACATACATACTACATGCTACATACATACCACATACATACCACATACATGCTACATACATACTACATGCATACTACATACATACTACTTGCATACTACATACATACTACATGCTACATACATACCACATACATACTACATACATACTACATACATACTACATGCTACATACATACTACATATATACTACATGCATGCTACATACATACTACATGCTACATACATACCACATACATACCACATACATGCTACATACATACTACATGCATACTACATGCATACTACATACATACTACATGCATGCTACATACATACTACATGCTACATACATACCACATACATACTACATACATACTACATACATACTACATGCTACATACATACTACATATATACTACATGCATGCTACATACATACTACATGCTACATACATACCACATACATACTACATACATACTACATATATACTACATGCATGCTACATACATACTACATATATACTACATGCATGCTACATACATACTACATATATACTACATGCATGCTACATACATACTGCATGCTACATGCATGCTACATACATACTACATACATACAATACATTCATACAATACATACATAAACATACAGTACATATAACATAGAGTAACATACTTACCAATACTTGTCACATTGTTCCCCGAAGCCATTGTCTTTTCCGGAATAAATATTAACATAACAAACCACAAAAATACTCACCCACGATCCGAAGCAGTCCACGAGTGTGTCCCACGACGATCTTGGGTAGAGAACTGCAGCATCAGATGATGCTGCCGTTCTCTACGGGCTGCAGGAATCCAATGACGGAAGGTAGGTATCCTTCCGCACTGTATTCCTCCGCCACTTAAAAAAAAAAAGTCCCTAGTCTCACTTTATGCCATTGCTGTGTGGGAATTTCCCACACAGCAATGGCATAAAGTGAGACTAGGGACTTTTTTTTTTTTAAGTGGCGGAGGAATACAGTGCGGAAGGATACCTACCTTCCGTCATTGGATTCCTGCAGCCCGTAGAGAACGGCAGCATCAGCTGATGCTGCAGTTCTCTACCCAAGATCGTCGTGGGACACACTCGTGGACTGCTTCGGATCGTGGGTGAGTATTTTTGTGGTTTGTTATGTTAATATTTATTCCGGAAAAGACAATGGCTTCGGGGAACAATGTGACAAGTATTGGTAAGTATGTTACTCTATGTTATATGTACTGTATGTCTATGTATGTATTGTATGAATGTATTGTATGTATGTAGTATATATGTGGTATGTATGTAGCATGTAGTATGTATGTAGTATGTATGTAGCATGCATGTAGCATGCAGTATGTATGTAGCATGCATGTAGTATATATGTAGTATGTATGTAGCATGCATGTAGTATATATGTATGAATGTATGTAGCATGTAGTATGTATGTAGTATGTATGTGGTATGTATGTAGCATGTAGTATGTATGTAGTATGTATGTAGCATGCATGTAGTATGTATGTAGTATGTATGTAGTATATATGTAGTATGTATGTAGCATGTAGTATGTATGTAGCATGCATGTAGTATATATGTAGTATATATGTAGCATGTAGCATGTATGTAGTATGTATGTGGTATGTATGTAGCATGTAGTATGTATGTAGCATGCATGTAGTATATACGTAGTATGTATGTAGCATGTAGTATGTATGTAGCATGCATGTAGTATATATGTAGTATGTATGTAGCATGTAGTATGTATGTAGCATGCATGTAGTATATATGTAGTATGTATGTAGCATGTAGTATGTATGTAGCATGCATGTAGTATATATGTAGTATGTAGCATGTAGTATGTATGTAGCATGCATGTAGTATATATGTAGTATGTAGCATGTAGTATGTATGTAGCATGCATGTAGCATGTACTATGTATGTAGCATGCATGTAGTATATATGTGTTATGTATGTAGCATGTAGCATGCATGTAGCATGCATGTAGTATGTATGTAGTATGTATGTAGTATATATGTGGTATGTATGTAGCATGTAGTATGTATGTAGCATGCAGTATGTATATATGTAGTATGTATGTAGTATATATGTAGTATGTATGTTGCATGTAGTATTTATGTAGTATGAATGTAGCATGTATGTAGTATGCATGTTGTATGTATGTAGCATGTAAATTTTTTTTTTTTTTTTTACATTCAACACATTAGCCGGATGATAGGACTATTACTGTCCCATCATTGGCTAATGTGTCAATCACTATCATGGTAGCAGGCATCGCCCGATGGGACTTGTAGTCCCATCGGACGATGCCTGCACAGACCCCCGAAGCCTGCACAGACCACCGGCAGGCCGGCACAGCCCCCCGGCAGGCCGGCACAGCCCCCCGGAGCCTGCACAGACCACCGGCAGGCCGGCACAGCCCCCCGGCAGGCCGGCACAGCCCCCCGGAGCCTGCACAGCCCCCCGGCAGGCCGGCACAGCCCACCGGAGCCTGCACAGACCCCCTGGCAGGCCGGCACAGCCCCCCGAAAGGCCCGTACAGACCCCAGAGAGGCTGTACAAGGGCAGGAAAGGGTTTTTCTTATTCCGATACCGGAAGTCCCATAGACTTGAATGGGACTTCCGGTATCGGAATCGGCGATACCGATACTTTTTTTAAAGATCGGCCGATACCATCCGATACGATACTTTGAAGTATCGGACGGTATCGCTCAACTCTAATTATCATACGTTTGTCTTTTTACAGGTTACTGCTCCCATTGACATATTGAAGTGTAACATTTTTCTTTGTGGACTACAACAAGACAATTGGAAGAAATACATAAAAGGTAATTAATTTTCAAATTAATTACTGATAATCATTGATCTAGGCTTTATTTCTAGATCTGCAGAGGTGTAATAACACCTTCCTGATATGATGACAATATACTGTATGTGTTATTTTAAATGTATATCTTCTATACACAACTCTTAGTATAACACCACCTTATCTCAGGTACAGAGTTATGGAATATTTTTTCTCATTATCATCTCTCTTCGAAATTGGGAATACCCTCTTATATTTCACAAAATACACTTGTTTCAGCGGTGAAACAATTAATACCATAATTACACGAGACGCAATGGGAACACGCTGAATACAGTAAAGCATAGAGCATGCACTGGGAAGCAAGTAGCGAAACAGGAGAACACAGAGCGTGCACTGGGAACCAAGTAGAGAAACAGGAGAATACAGAGCGTGCATAGGGAAGTACGCTGAAATGCAGAGAGTGCAGAGCGCGCACTAGGAAGCACGCTGAAATACAGGAGAATACAGAGCGTGCAATGGGAAGCATGCTGATATACAGAGTGCAGAGCGCGCACTAGGAAGCACGCTGACATACAGAGAGTGCAGAGCGTGCACTGTGGAGCACACTGAGATTCAGATAGTGCAGAGATTGCACTGGGGAGCACGTTGAGATACAGAGAGTGCATAGCGCGCACTGAGACGCACGCTGTAGGACCTGAGCATATAAAAGCACCCGCACTGAGACCTGCACAGATGCGGAAGTAGTAATCAGTGGCTTCCTCTAGCAGATAGCATCCTGAAATACCTTTTGCTGTGGCCAAGAATGAGGTACTTCTGGGTCAGGCAGCATAATGATCGGAGGAAGTGCGCAGCCGTGGCCAAAGCAGCCGGGTGCGTGTTCCTGGTGGATGGGATCCGTGACGTGCCCGCCAAGCCGGAAGTTGAGGAGAGACAGAAGCAATCCAACGAGGATTCTCCAGGGTACTAACTGGGATCTGGTACTTCTCAACTTCTTCAAGCCTGAGGAAGTTCCCTGCCACGCCCGAATCCACGTAAACCACCTCAGAATAGCGTTTAGGACCTGAGAACCACTGAATAGTCAGGGTTAAAGTTAGATAGGAATCACATACACTTATGGAGGCCTCTCATACCTGTCTTAGGTAGAGGAGTTTCCTGGCCGCACTGGGCAGGAACAAAGCAAGTGAGAACCATCTCCACAGTATAGACATAAGCCTTGCATGCGTCTCTCATGACGGCATTGCTCCGCCATTTTAAGACGATCCACCTGCATAGATTCCTCAGCTGCTGCCGAAGAAGACACCGCAGAACGTGGGCTAAAATGCCTGTGGATGGTTAGAGATGAGATAGTAGGTCCCCAATCTCGAGCAGCCTCAATAGAACGCTCCTGAAATCGTAAATCAATACGTGTAGCAAAAGAAATCAAATCCTCGAGAAAGGTTGGAGTATTTCGACCAGCGAGCCAGGAGTCCACCCTAACTTTGAAGCCAGAGTGCGAAAACGAATGGCGTATTGCCCAACAGTAAATAAAGCTTAGCGGAGATTAAAGAGGCACTCAGTGGTAGAGGCAAGGCGACCCGGTTTATCAAACACTCTGTGGAAGGTTTCCAAAAAAATTTGCAGCTGAGAGACTATGGGATCGCCTCGCTCCCACAAGGGATTTACCCAAGCCAACGCCTCACCCTTCAGATGTGAAACCACATACGCCACCTTAGCCCTATCAGTGGGGTATTGCTGTGGCAACAACTCAAAATGCAGACGACACTTATTTAAAAAATCCCTGCAAAGCTTGGGATCGCCATTAAACTGGGGCGGTTTACCAAGGCGAGGTGGGGGATGAGGAGTAGAGTCAGGGGTACGGGCCGACGCCTGCACCAAAGTTGAGGCGGCAGATTGAAGAGAGTGCGGACGGTCATCCACAGAGGTCATAGATATTACTCAATATGTGGCTTTGAGTGTTGCGCTGCTGAACAAGCTCCTGCTGGAGACTAGCAAGCAGTTTAGCATTCCCTGGGTCAGCGGCCTGTAAAGCGGACAATCGGAAATCCATGGACTTCATGAAGGACATAATGCGACCCTGATTCTCCTACGAAAATATCCACTCATTTTGTTCAGCAGAGGCACCAGCGGGATCCATGACCTGCTTATTCTGTTACGACTTTTGGAGTGGACCCTCTGGGCTGAGATACCAACCCACCCTGAGTGAACTGACCTATTGGAACCACCCCCTTTATAGGGATCATCAGGGTCAGCACCAGTGGGGTAAAATATTGCAACTGCTGGTAAGTGTAGACTGACTGAGCACAGTAATAATATCAAACTGTGGAATGACTGTCTTTACAATTTACACTAGTCTGTGGACTGACAGACCACAATGTTCATGATAAATTGTATACCGGCTCATCCTAGCATTTACACTAGGTGATGACTAATTAAACACAGTATTTATACTGGACGGAGGACCAACTGATTACAATATTAACATTTCACTATGGAGTGACTGACAGCAACATTTACAATATACTGTGGACAGACTAACTACAGCTTTGACTATAAACTGTGGATAGATTGACCACATTCATTATGTCTGAGATAAGTAATTTTGGCCCTAGGGAGTTATACTTATTGGTGTGTATAGCATGTAGCAGGAACATATTATCATACCTTTGTCTTTTTACAGGTTACTGCTCTAATTGACATAATGAACGGTAAAATTTTTCTTTGTGGACTCCAGCAAGACAATTGGAAGAATCACATAAAAGGTAATTAATTTTCAAATTATTACTGATAATTGTTGGTCTAGGTTTAAGTTCTAGATCTGCGGAGGTGTAATAGCACCTTACTGATACATGACAATATACTGTAGGTGCTATCTTAAATGTATATCTTCTATACACAACTCTTAGTATAACACCACTTTATCTCAGGTACAGAGATAGGGAACATTTTTTTCTCATTATCAACTTTCTACCAAATTGGGAATACCCTCTTATATTTCATAAAATACACTTGTTTCAGCGGTGAAACAATCAATACCTTGATATCACGAGACTGACCCCAGCATTCACACTAGACCGCAGCCTGACAGAACATAGCATTTACACTATGTGACCATAAACTGAGGAAAGTATTTATAAAAACTGTCGACTGACTGACCACAAAATTCACAGTAGACTGTGCACTAATTGACCAAAGAATTTACACTAGGTGTGGACTGACTGAGCACAGTATTAATACCTGACTGTGGACTGACTGTCTATATAATTTAAACTAGTCTCTGGACTGACTGACCACAACATTCACAGTAGACTGTACACTAATTAACCATATAATATACACTAGGTGTGGACTGACTGAGCACAGTATTAATACCAGACTTAGGACTGACTTAACACAACATTCACAATAGATTGTGCACCGACTGACCATAGTATTTACATTAAGTTTGGACCGACTGACCACAGTAATAATACCAGACTGTGTACTGACTGTCTATATCATTTAAACTAGTCTGTGGACTGACTGACCACAACATTCACAGTAGACTGTACACTAATTAACCATATAATATGCACTAGGTGTGGACTGACTAAGCATAGTATTAATATCAGACTTAGGACTGACTTACCACAACATTTACAATAGATTGTGCACCGACTGACCATAGCATTTACATTAAGTTTGGACCGACTGACCACAGTAATAATACCAGACTGTGTACTGACTGTCTATATCATTTAAACTAGTCTGTGGACTGACTGTCCACAACATTCACAGTAGACTGTACACTAATTGACCATATAACATACACTAGGTGTGGACTGACCTAGCACACTATTTATACTAGTTTTGGGACTGACTTACCACAACATGTACAATACATTGTGCACCAACTGACCATAGCATGTACACTAAGTGTAGTCTGACTGAGCACAGTAACAATATCAGACTGTGGAATGACTGTTTATACAATTTACACTTTTAACACAATTTAGTATTATGTGGAGTGACCGACCATAATATTCACTATAAATTGTAGACCAGCTCATCCCAGCATTTACACTAGGTGTGGACTAATTAAACACAGTATTTATACTGGACGGAGGACCAACTGATTACAATATTTACTCTTCACTATGGACTGACAAAAACATTTAAGAGTATACTGTGGAGTGACTACAGCTTTGACAATAAACTGTGAATAGATTGACCACATGTATTATCTCTGAGATAAGTAATTTTGGCTCTAGTGAGTTATACTTATTGGTGTGTATAGCATGTAGCAGGAACATATTATCATACGTTTGTCTTTTTACAGGTTACTGCTCCCATTGACATATTGAAGTGTAACATTTTTCTTTCTGGACTACAACAAGACAATTGGAAGAAATTCATAAAAGGTAATTAATTTTCAAATTAATTACTGATAATCATTGATCTAGGCTTTATTTTTAGATCTGCAGAGGTGTAATAACACCTTCCTGATACATGACAATATACTGTATGTGTTATTTTAAATGTATATCTTCTATACACAACTCTTAGTATTACACCACCTTATCTCAGATACAGAGTTAGGGAACATATTTTCTCATTATCATCTCTCTTCGAAATTGGGAATACCCTTTTATATTTCACAAAATACACTTGTTTCAGCGGTGAAACAATTAATACCATGATTACACGAGACGCAATGTGAACACGCTGGATACAGTAAAGCGCAGAGCATGTACTGGGAAGCAAGTAGAGAAACAGGAGAATACAGAGCGTGCACTGGGAAGCACGCTGAGATGCAGAGAGTGCAGAGCGCGCACTAGGAAGCACGCTGAAATACAGGAGAATACAGAGCGTGCAATGGGAAGCACGCTGAGATACAGAGTGCAGAGCGCCCACTAGGAAGCATGCTGAGATTCAGATAGTGCAGAGCTTGCACTGGGTAGCACGTTGAGATACAGAGAGTGCATAGCGCGCACTGAGATGCACGCTGTAGGACCTGAGCATATAAAAGCACCCGCACTGAGACCTACACAGATGCGGAAGTAGTAATCAGTGGCTTCCTCTAGCAGATAGCATCCTGAAATACCTGTTGCTGCGGCCAAGAATGAGGTACTTCCGGGTTAGGCAGCATAATGATCGGAGGAAATGCGCCGCCGCGGGCTAAGCAGCCGGGTGCGTGTTCCTGGTGGATGGGATCCCTGACGTGCCCGCCAAGCCAGAAGTTGAGGAGAGACCTCTGGAAGAGCCCAGTCAGCGGCACGCCGCGTGAGGTAGGTATCCTGCTGCTGGGGGGAGTGCGGCGTTGTAACAGTACCTCCTCTTTACATCCCCTCCTTTTGATGCTAGAAAGAAACCTCTCTAAGATACGAGGTTCAGTGATGTTCTCCCAAGGTTCCCACAACCTCTCCTCAGGACCAAACCCTATGCAATCGATCAAAAAGAAGGTTTTCTCTCTCACCTTTTTCATGGCGAGTATATCCCTCACCTCAAAAATGTCCTCATGGCTAACATGATTAGGAGTGTGACAGATAGAGGAGTAATAGCGATTAAACACCACGGGTTTGAGGAGGGAGACATAAAAGGTGTTGGAAATACGGAGCGAGGCAGGCAACGTCAACTTGTAGGCCACGTCATTGATTCGTCCCAAGATCTCAAAGGGACCTATGTATCGAGGACTCAACTTGTAGGAAGGACTTTTAAGCCGGATAAACTTGGAAGATAGCCATACTTTGTCACTGGGAAGGTACGGAGGTGGGTCCAAACATCTTTTGTCAGCATGTCTCTAAATCCTGTCACCAGCTTTGACAAGTGCTTCTTTGGGCTCCTCCCAAATTTTAGAGAACTCCACGGGCAAGGAGTCAGCTGTTGGTACACCCGAGACTGGTGGAACCGGCAGGGGCATATTAGCATTTTGTCCTGAGACAATGAAAAAAGGAGACTTGTTGGAGGAGTCACTAGAATAATTGTTATAGGCATAATTCGGCCAAAGGAAGAAGATAGACCCAATTATCCTGGTGAGCATTTGAAAAATGGCGAATTTACGATGTCAAGATCTGGTTAGTATGTTCCACCTGACCGTTGGTCTGGGGGTGATGGTTCAAAGAAAAATCCAAAGTCATGTTCATAAGCTTGCAGAGAGCTCTCCAAAACCAAGAAGTAAATTGAACTCCTCTGTCAGAAACAATGCGTTACGGGAATCCATGAATGCTGAAGGTATGAGCAATAAAAGTCTTGGCGAATTCTGAGGCAGAGGGCAAACCCGGCAGAGGGATAAAGTGAGCCATCTTAGAGAACCGATCCACGACCACCAAGATTACCATACAACCACAGGATCGAGGGAGATTTGTGATGAAATCCATGGCGATATGTTGCCATAAGGCTGAAGGTACCGGGAGAGGCTGCAGAGTACCAGAGTGAAGTTGCCTCGGAATCTTGTTCTTGTCGCATGAGATACATGAAGATATAAACTCCTCGATGTCTTGACGTAAAGAGGACCACCAATAGTGGCGAGATATGAGAGAGTTAGTCTTCTTTATCCCCGCATGACCGGCAATCTTGGATGAATGGCCCCAAAGCAGCACTTTCTTTCTGTTATTCTCGGCGATAAACGTCCTCCCCGGGGGTAAGTTAGCAAGACCTAGGGGAGTCAACGTTATAATCCTGTAGGGATCGATGATGTGAGAAGGATCCTCCTCTGCATCAGCTGGCTGGAAAGACCTAGACAAAGCATCGACCTTGACGTAAAAATGGCCTGATCGGAAGTGAAATTCAAAATCGAAGCGGGCAAAGAAAAGGGACCATCTGGCCTGCCGGGGGTTAAGGCTTTGAGCCAATCGGACGTAGGACAGATTCTTGTGGTCGGAGAAAATTACGAAAGGATGAGCCGCCCCCTCTAGAAGGTACAACCATTCCTCAAGAGTCAGTTTGATGGCCAACAACTCTCTGTCTCTGATGGAATAATTGCGCTCAGCAGAAGAAAACACCAAAATTTTTAAATTCTCTCACTTTGACTTTTCATGCCCTTAAATCACAGAGATATGTCACTCAATAAGTAACATTTTCCACATGTCTACTTTACATCAGCACAATTTTGGAACCAAAATTTTTTTTTCTTAGAAAGTTATAAGGGTTAAAAGTTGACCAGCAATTTCTCATTTTTAAACATTTATTTTTTTAGGGACCACATCACATTTGAAGTCACTTTGAGGGGTCTATATGATAGAAAATACCCAAAAGTGACACCATTCTATAAACTCCACCCCGCAAGGTGCTCAACACCACATTCTAGAAGTTTAATAACCCTTTCATATGTTTCAAAGGAATTTTTGGAATGATAAAAACAATGAACATTTAACTTTTTTTCACAAAAAAATTATTTCAGGTCTAATTTTTTTTATTTTCCCAAAAGTAACAGGAGAACTTGGACCCCAAAAGTTATTTTTCATTTTGTGCTGAGTACGCTCATACCCCATATGTTGGGGTAAACCACTGTGTGAGCGCATGGCAAAGCTCGGAAGGGAAGGAGCGCCGTTTGACTTTTTCAACGCAAAATTGGCTGAAATTGAGATTGGATGCCATGTCGCGTTTGGAAAGCGCCTGATGTGCCTAAACAGTGGAAACCCCCCAATTCTAACTCCAACCCTAACCCCAACACACCCCTATCTCTAATCCCAACCCTAACCATAACCCTAACCACAAACCTAACTCTAACACACCTCTAACCATAATCCCAACCCTAACCCTAACTCTAATGGGAAAATGGAAATAAATACTTTTTTTATTTTATTATTTTTCCCTAACTAAGGGGGTGATCAAGGCGGATTTGATTAACTATTTATAGTGCGTTTTTATGTTTGGAAGCTGTCACACGCTAAAAGACGCTTTTTAGTGCAAAAAATAGTTTTTGCATCACCACAACCAGCTAATCATGAATTTATTTTGGGGGGGCGTTTATACCATTCCGCATGTGGTAAAATTGATAAAGCAGTTTTATTCTTTGGGTCAGTAAAGTAACAGCGATACCTCATTTATATCTTTTTTTATGTTTTGGCGCTTTTATACAATAAAAAATATTTTATATAAAAAATTATTATTTTGCATCGCTTTATTTTGCAAGCTATAGCTTTTTTACTTTTTCGCTGATGATGCTGTATGGTGGCTCGTTTTTTGTGGGACAAGATGACGTTTTCAGCGGTACCATGTTTATTTATATCCGTCTTTTTGATCACGTGTAAATCCACCTTTATGATGATAAAGCATTGTTTTTTTGCGTTGTTTTTTTTTTTTTTTTTTAAGAGGTTCACTAAAGGGGTTGACTAGTGGGACAGTTTTATAGGGCGGGTCCATATGCACATGGCGATACTAAATATGTGTACTTTTATTGTTTTTCTTAATTTACATAAAGAAATGCATTTATTGGGGAATTCCTTTTTCTTTATTTAGGAATTTTTAAAAATTATTTTTACACATGTTAATTTTTTTCCTTTGTCCATATATATCAGCGATCTGACACTTTGCAGTGCACTGTGTTAGATCAGTGATCTGACAAGTAGTGCAGGAGGCTTGCCGGTGCCTGCTCTCAGCAGACGCTCACAAGCCACCTCCCTGCAGGATCCGGAAGGACCCCGTGGCCATATTGGATCCAGGGTCCTGCAGGGATGAGGCCCTTGGAACAACGCAATCACATTGCGTTGTTCTGAGGGTCACAGAGAAGCACACAGGGAGCCCCCTCTCTGCTCGATGCTTCCCTATTCCACCGGAACGCTGCAATCATATTTGATCACAGTGTGCCGGGGTTAAAGTGTTGGGAGCGGTCCCTGACCACTCCTGGCACATAGTGCCTGGTGTCAGCTGTGATAATCAGCTGACACCCAGCCATACTATCCCGTCCACGGTCATACGGGCCCGGGTCACCTGGACGGGATAGTACGTCATATGTCAGAAAAGAGGTTAAAAACAACAGTATCACTGTGCTTGATTGGCCAGCAAACTCGCCTGACCTTAACCCCATAGAGAATCTATAGGGTATTGTCAAGAGGAAGATGAGAGAAACCAGACCCAGCAATGCAGACGAGCTGAAGGCTGCTATCAAAGCAACCTGGGCTTCCATAACACCTCAGCAGTGCCACAGGTTGATCGCCTCCCTGCCACGCCGCATTGATGCAGTAATTGATGCAAAAGGAGCCCCGACCAAGTATTGAGTGCATTTAGTGAACAAACATTTCAGTAGGCCAACATTTCAGATTTTTAAATCATTTTTTCAAGCAGGTATTATAAAAGATTTCTAATTTACTGAGATAATGACTTTTGGGTTTTCATTGGCGGTAAGCCATAATCATCAACATTAACAGAAATAAACACTTGAAATAAGTCACTCTGTTTGCAATGACTCTATGGCCAGGGTCAGACTTGCTGCATGTATTTCTATGCACCTGAACGCTCCGATCCGAGTACCGGCGGCAGTGCCTGGTATTGATATGCGAGACTCGTCTCAGTTTCTCGCAAGTCTGACCCCGGCCTATATAATATATGAGTTTCACTTTTTGTATTCAAGAACTGAAATAAATTGACTTTTTGATGATATTCTAATTTTGTGAGATGCACCTGTATATAGTATGATGGTCCCATTTGTCCCCATTTGTATAGTATAATGGCCCCAGTTCCCTCATATATACTGTATAGTATGATGGCCCTAGTTCCCCCCATACATATAGTATGATAGTTTTTTTTCTGCAGTTAAAACCTGAAAGCAGCTTTTGATGGCTTTTTTGCTGCTTTTCTTGCCGCTTTCTTTTGCAGCGTTTTTCAGGATCCCCAAGTTCAGATTTGCTTCCACTATACAAGCATGAACAATACAAGGTGTCAGGCCACCAATGCAAAACATATGTTAAACCATAAAACCATTTTTGAAAAAAAAAGGAAATTTAATTAAATTATTGAGTGGAAAAAGATTTTTGTGTCAGAAAAAATAGTGACGATTCTGAACATAGAAGTTCATATGAATTCACAATACACAATTGCAGATGTAACTCATTGGCAGCGCACTGAGCCGGCAGGCATTGTGTAATTTCACACATCGGTCGAGAATCTTTTACAAACACTGCAAAAACTGATGGCTGTTTTTTTTTTTTGCTGTGTTTTTGCTGCTTTTCTGCACTTACTCATTGCTTTCTATGGGTGAAAAACCCTGAAAGAATTGCAATGCCGCCGTTTTTAAAAAAAGCAGCAGTTTTCCAAATCAGATTGGAAAAAAACAATGATGTGTGTGAATGAGATTTCCGGACTCTCGTAGCTTTCGCTGGTTCTGCAAAAAGCGGCTTTTAATTTGCATAAAAAAACACACAGCAAAAATGCAACGTGTGCATTGCCTGTATCTGCTTATGTGGTCCGAATATAAAGAATTGTAAACCTTATTTTTCTGATTTCGGCATTTCGTGACGGAGCCATCATTGCCAAGGACTTTGCCTACAGGGGATCTTGATCCTATCTTTTTATTAATTCCTATAACATGTTGAATACATCATTCAATGAAGCTGTGATCAGACATCGCTCCAATAAAGAGGCTGTGTGCATTGTAGTTATTATAAGGGAAGGTGTGTGGTCACGTGGGTTTCATTAACCCCTTAAATATCTGCCCTTACAATGTCTTGACCATTCTCCACCATAGTGACACTTATTGTGACCTTCCAGTGTCCTTTTTCCTGCATCCTCTGCTGGTCCTCACTGATGATGTCACAGAGCGGTGATGTCACAATTACTTAGAACTTTCAGCTCTCTACGTTCCAATCAGTTGAGCAGTTGATGTCATTTTAGAGAAGCATGAAGATGTGGAGGAGGTGACGCAGCACGGGTAATCACTCTATATAATTATATTTATCAGAATACCTGCTAATGCTAAGCCGGCAAGTGACACTACTGTAATTAAGGGCTCATATATCTAAAGAAAAATGTCCTTGGGTCAGATTGCTTCCAAACATCATCATTCATTTTTACCATAGGATGGATGATAATGTCTTGGTCACTGGGGATCGAACAACAAGGATCGCCCTCGATCTCGACAATGCAGAGCAGAGGTCCAGCATGTAGATCTCTGCTTCATTCATTGTCTAAGGGACTGCCTGTATTCATTGATCTCCAGCAGTCCCCCAGAGAATGAATGGAGCTGAGTGGGCTTAGTTGCTGATTTTGGGAAAGAAGGCTACTTATTGTCGCAGACACATTTGATACATGGCGGCCAGAATGCTTTTTTCTCTGTGTTTGAGCAATCCTCACAGTCCATCATATCAATGTTAAATATGCTCATAAATAAATTACTGTGCCCGTGTTTCCGTAGCTCTTCTAAGGCCACGTTCACATGTTCAGTATTTGGTCAGTATTTTACCTCAGTATTTGTAAGCCAAAATCAGGGGTGGAAAAATCAGGAAAAGTATAATGGAGACACGTCACCACTACTGTATTTATCACCCTCTCTCCTGGTTTTGGCTTACAAATACTGATATAAAATACTGGCCAAATACTGGATGTGTGAACATGGCCTTAAGCAAAAATCTGTTTGCTTTGATGACCAACATTTCTGTAATAATATTGCCAGGACTTGGGACGGAGGGAACAAATTCAGCTTTTTTTTAATTTAAAAAATGGATCAATCTTTTAATTTTGTACAAATTAATGTTTAAATCAAATACTCTAAGGCTAAGTGCACACGTACCGGAACTCTCGCGGAAATTACCGCGAGAATTCCGGAATTCCAGTCCGCGGGAAAATCGCATTTTAAATTCCCGCGATTTTCCCGCGGAAAAACTAGCATTTTGCAAGCGTATTTAGCTTGCAGAATGCTAGCGTTTTCCAAGCGATCTGGAGCATCGCTTGGAGAACTGATTGACAGGTTGGTCACACTCGTCAAACACAGTGTTTGACGAGTGTGACCAACTTTTTACTACTGAGGCCGCCTATGCGGCATCAGTAGTAAAAGATAGGATGTAAAAAAAAAATAAAAAAACGGTGTTATTCTCACCCTCCGACGTCCCGCGCATCCGTTCCCAGTAATCCTTTGTGAAATTGCCCGCGATGACGTCAGTTCTCGCGGGATCGCGACGTCTCGCGGTAATTCGCGATGACGTCGCGCGAATGACCGCGAGACTTCGCGATCCCGCGAGAACGGACGTCATCGCGAGCATTTTCGCAAAGGACTACTGGGAACGAGGGCGTGAAGAGAAGCGGGAAGACTGCGCGGGACGCCGGAGGGTGAGAATAACAATATTTTTTATTTTAATTCTATTTTTTACAGGGATATGGTACCCAAAGCCCGGAGGACAGTCTCCTCTCCTCCGGACCGTGGGTACCATCCGCAATTGTTCTGCTTACTTTCCGCATGGTGTGCACAGCCACATGCGGGAAGTAAGCGGAACAATGCATTCCTATGGGTGCGGGATCGCCGCGATTCCGCAAATTAATGAGCATGCTGCGGTTTTTACCGCGAAGCGATTCCGCCGCGGTAAAAACCGCAGCATTAGCACAGCATTGCGGAATCCCATAGGAATGCATGGGATGCTTATTTTTCGCGTTTTCCTGGCAAAATCGCGCGGTTAAAACCGCCGCGGAAACGCAAAAAAAACGCCACGTGTGAACTCAGCCTAAAGCAAATTAAAGCTTAAACAGTTACAGAACAATAGTAAATTGCAGGTAAGATAGCAGCACGCTTTACCCAACCCCCATACCAAATTGTCCCCATCTTCTTTTACGATGTCATACAGGCTTGACATCATATACCGTATGTTAGAACCTGCTGCTGTAGAGTTACAGTTTAGGCCATTATCATCACACACAATCAGTAGGGGTGAAACAGGACAAGATGACACAGAAGCCGGTCCAGCTCCAGGTTTTCGTGAGCCCCGGGCAAAAGATTCTCAGTGGGCCCCTTTAAGAACACATACCACAATACATGATGCACAGATACAGCAGAGAAATATAGGTATAGTACAATGCCAAACATTTCACTTACTTCTTACATTACATGAGTGATATCTATTGTAAATTCCACAATAGGTCAGAAACCGGACAGTATAATCCCCCATATAGTATTATGGGCACCACATAGTCCTCCATACAGAATAATAAGCCCCATATATTGCTCCATACACTATTATGGGCATCACATAGTGCTCCATACAGAATAATAAGCCCCATATATTGCTCCATACAGTATTATGGGCACTATATTTTGCTCCGTACAGTATAATGAGCCCCATATATTGCTCCATACAAAATAATGGACCCATGTAATGCTCCATTCAGTATAATGAGACACATATAATGCTCCATACAATATAATAAGCCCATATAATACACCATACAGTATAATGAGCCCCATATATTGCTCCACACAGTATTATGGGCACCATATATTGATCAATACAGAATAATGGGCCCCATATAATGCTCCATACACTATAATGAGCCACATATATTGCTCCATACAGAATAATGAGCCCCATATATTGCTCCATACAGAATAATGAGCCCCATATATTGCTCCATACAGTATATAATAGGCCTCATATATTGCTCCATACAGTATAATGAGTCCCATATATTGTTCCATACAGTATATAATAGGCCTCATATATTGCTCCATACAGTATAATGAGTCCCATATATTGCTCCATACGGTATAATGGGCCCCATATAATGCTCCATAAAGAATAATGAGCTCCATATATTGCTCTATACTAATGGGTTCCAGATAATATTCCTTACAGTATATGATGGGAGCCATATATTGCTCTATATATATTAGGCCCCATATAATGCTCCATACAGTATAGGATGGGCCCCATAGAGTATAATGAGCCCCCTATATTGCTCCATACAGTATAATGAGTCCCATATAATGCTCTATGCAGAATATGATGGGCCTCATATATAATAAGTCATGTCAGACTAACTTAATTTCCTTCTATGACGGTATCACTGATTGGGTGGATCAAGGAAATGCTGTAGATATAGTATATCTTGACTTCAGCAAAGCATTTGACAAAGTTTCTCATACAATCCTTATTGAAAAAATGACTAAGTATGGAATGGACAAGGCAACTGTTAGGTGGATTCATAACTGGCTTAGTGATCGGACCCAAAGAGTGGTCGTAAATGGCTGCACATCCAGTTGGAAGAATGTCTCAAGTGGGGTACCACAGGGCTCTGTCCTGGGCCCTGTATTGTTCAACATCTTTATCAACGATTTAGATGAAGGAATTGAGGGTAAACTGATTAAATTTGCTGATGACACAAAGCTAGGAGGGATAGCTAATACTAGAGAAGAGAGAGAGAGGATTCAAAAAGATTTAAATAAACTGGAGAAGTGGGCAGCAACTGACAGAATGGTTTTTAACAGGGAGAAATGCAAAGTACTACATCTGGGCAATAAAAATGAAAAAAGCATATATAGAATGGGAGGAATAGGGCTAAGTGACAGCACATGTGAAAAAGACTTGGGTATACTAATAGATCACAGACTGAATATGAGTCAACAGTGTGATGCAGCAGCAAAAAAGGCAAATGCAATTCTAGGATGTATTAACAGAAGCATACAGTCTAGATCACGTGAAGTCATTATTTCCCTCTACTCCTCTTTGGTCAGACCTCATCTGGAATATTGTGTCCAGTTTTGGGCACCACATTTTAAAAAAGACATCAACAAACTGGAGCAAGTTCAGAAAAGAGCGACCAGAATGGTGACTGGTCTGCAAACCCTGTCTTATGAGGAAAGGTTGCAGGATTTGGGAATGTTTAGTTTGCAAAAGAGAAGACTGAGAGGAGACTTAATAGCTGTCTACAAATATCTAAAGGGTTGTCACATTGTAGAAGGATCAACTTTATTCTCATTTGCACAAGGAAAGACTAGAAGCAATGGGATGAAACTGAATGGGAGGAGACACAGATTAGATATTAGAAAAAACTTTTTGACAGTTAGAGTGATCAATGAGTGGAACAGGCTGCCACGAGAAGTGGTGAGTTCTCCTTCAATGGAAGTCTTCAAACAGAGGCTGGACAGACATCTGACTGGGATGATTTAGCGAATCCTGCTTTGAGCAGGGGGTTGGACCAGATGGCCCAGGAGGTCCCTTCCAACCCTACGATTCTATGATTCTATGATTCTATGATTCTACTCCATACAGAATGGTCCCCATATAATGCTCCATATATTGGGCCCCATATAATGCTCTACATATAATGGGCCCTATATGATGCTCCATGATGAGCCTCATATATTGCTCCATATATAATGTGCCCCGTATATAATGCTCCAGTGTATGATGTGCCCATATATGATGCTCCAGTGTATGATGGGCCCATATAATGCTCCATATATAATGGGCCTCATATGTGATGCTTCAGTGTATGATTGGCCCATATGTGATGCTCCAGTGTACAATGGGCTCCATATATGATGATCCTGTGTATGATGGGCTCAACTAATGTTCCATATATAATGGGCCCCATAAATGATGCCCCAGTGTATGATGGGGCCATATAATGCTCCATTGTTTAATGGGCCAATATATGATTCTCCAGTATTTGATGGACCCCATATATGATGCTCCAGTATATAATGGGCCCCATATATGATGCTCCAGTGTATAATGGGCCCCAATATGATGCTTAAGTGTGTAAGTAGGCACCATATATGATGCTCAAGTGTATAATTTTCCACATATATGATGCTCCAGGGTAAAATAAGCCCCATATATGATGCTTCAGTGTATAATGGGCAACATATATGATGCTCCAGTCTATAGTGGGCTCATATATGATGCTCCAGGGTATAATGATCCCCATATATATTGCACTATGACTGTTCAGGCAGAGGGCACTCAGATGTGACATCATTACGCCTTCTGACCTGAACATCACAGTCAGGAGATGCGGAAGACACCTCAGCGGTGGAGCGGGGAGAGGTAAGTATCACAAGTGCAGGGGTCTTGAGCAAGCTAGGGGGCCCACTCGCGATAGGCAGCACTGGCATAGACATCGGGCACCTATAGTGCACCGGTGTCCCCGATGGTGAGTGGGCCACCGCCTGCTGAGGGCCCTGGCAGATAAGTAATTCCTAATTATCAATCAGAATAGATTTCAGACCGAGGTCTCAATCTCAATTGTATATAAAAATAATAAGAGCTGAAAGAAACTTAACTATGCAATGGGGCAATAGGATAGGAGAACGAAGGAAATAGGAAAAGGAAAGAAATACACAGGGGCATACATAGGATTTATTTGTCAGGGTCACAGAAGAGCATAACTCAGAACTTTGCAGTCCTTGCAAAGTAATTTTCCTCCTATTAAAGCCTCAGTGCTCCCATACATTAAAATAATAATAATAATAAATAATAATAATAATGGGGGAGATAAAAAGTACAGGTGTGTATTTACAATGATGTATTTACAATGATGGTCCAGCCATCTTGAGGGAGTGGGGGATAGATAGAGATAGTTTATGGGCTACACACACACACTTACACATAAAATGACTTTGATTAGGGAACATGATAGGCCACTCTGAACAAATGTGTTTTGAGGGAGCGCCTAAAATTGTGTAAGTTGTGTATGGTCCTAATTTCTTGGGGTAGAGCATTCCAGAGGATTGGCGCAGCGCAGGAGAAGTCTTAGTAGTCGAGAGTGGAAGGTATGGATTAGTGTAGAGGTTAGTCGAAAGTCGTTTGCAGAGCGCAGCGATGGGCTAGGTTATAGACAGAAGTGAGGGAGGAGATTTAAGGGGGTGCCGCACTGTGGAGAGCTTTGTGGGTGAGAACAAGTACTATGAATTGGATCCTGTAGTGAATGGACAACCACTGTAATTTTGGCCCAAGTGAGTTATACTTATTAGTGTGTATAGCATGTAGCAGGAACATATTATCATACGTTTGTCTTTTTACAGGTGACTGAATCCCATTAACATAATGAAATGTGAAATTTGTCTTTGTGGACTCCAAGAAGACAATTGGAAGAATCACATAAAAGGTAATTAATTTTCAAATTAATTACTGATAATTATTGGTCTAGGCTTAAGTTCTAGATCTGCGTAGATGTAATAACACCTTCCTGATACATGACAATATACTGTGTGTGTTATTTTATATGTATATCTTCTATACACAACTCTTAGTATAACACCACCTTATTTCAGGTACAGAGATAGGGAATATTTTTTCTCATCATCACCTGTCTTCCAAATTGGGAACACCCTTTAATATTTCATAAAATACACTTGTTTCAGCATTGAAATAATCAATACCATGATTACACGAGACTGACCACAGCATTCACACTAGATGCAGCCTAACAGAACACAGCATTTACACTATGTGACCATAGACTGTGTTACGACTCCTGGAGTGGACCCTCTGGGCCGAGATACCAACCCATCCTGAGCCAGCTGACCTAATGGAACCACCCACTATACAGGGAGTGTCAGGGGCAGACCCAGTGGGGTAAAGTACCACAAATGCTGGTACCAGGAGGCCAGCTCGAAAGAGACCAAAAGGAATACGACAAACTGGGGTGCATGCAGGGTCTAGGAGAGTGCCGAGCGCACATTGGGATCAAGCTAGATACAGAAAAGCGCAGAGCATGCACTGGGAAGCACGCTGAGATACAGGAATGTGCAGAGCACGCACTGAGAAGCACGCAGAGATACAGAAGAGTACAGAACATGCACTGAGAAGCACGCTGAGATACAGCAGAGGGCAATGCGTGCACTGGGACGCACGCTAAGATACAGAGAATGCAGAGCGTGCAATGGGAAGCATGCTGTGATACAGAGAGTGCATAGTGTGCACTGGGATGCACGCTAAGATACAGAGAATGCAGAACACACACTGGGAAGCACGCTGAGATACAAAGAGTGCATAGTGTGCACTGGGATGCACGCTGAGATACAGAAAGTGCAAAGCACGCACTAGGATGCATGCTGAGATACATGGAGTACAGAGTACGCACTTTGGAGTACGCTGAGATTCAGTTAGTGCAGAGCTTGCACTGGGGAGCACGCTGAGATACAGAGAGTGCAGAAGGCACACTGGGAAGCACGCTGTGGGACCTGAGCATAGAAAAGCACCCGCACTGAGACCAGCACAGATGCGGAAGTAATAATCAGGTGCTTCATCTAGCAGGAAGCAGCCTGAAATACCTTTTGCCGTTGCCCAGAATGAGGTACTTCCGGGTCAGCCAGCATAATGATCGGAGGAAGCGCGCCGCCACGGCCTAAGCAGCCGGGTGCGGGTTCTTGGTGGATAGGATCCCTGACGTGCCCGCAAAGCCGGAAACTGAGGAGAGACCCCCGGAAGAGCCCGGTCAGCGGCACGCCGAGTAAGGTAAGTTTCCCGGAGCTGGGGGGTGCGCGGCGCTGTAACAGTGCCTCCCCCTTTACATCCCCTTCTCTTGAGGCTGGAAAGAAACCTCTCTAAGATACGAGTTGCAGTGATGTTCTCCCAAGGTTCCCACGACCTCTCCTCAAGACCAAACCCTTTCAAATCAATCAAAAAGAAGGTATTCCCTCTCACCTTTTTCATGGCGAGTGTATCCCTCACCACAAAAACGTCTTCATGGCTAACAGGACTAGGAGTGTTACAGATAGAGGAATGATAGTGATTAAATACCACGGGTTTGAGGAGGGAGACATGGAAGGTGTTGGGAATACAGAGCGAGGCAGGCAACTTCAACTTGTTGGCCACGTCATTGATTAGTCCCAAGATCTTGAAGGGACCGATGTATCGAGGACTCAACTTTTAGGAAGGATTTTTCAGCCGTATAAACTTGGAAGATAGCCATACTTTGTCACCGGGAAGGTACTCAAGTGGGTCCAAACATCTTTTGTCATCATGTGTCTTCATCCTGTCACCGGATTTGACAAGAGCTCCTTTGGTCTCCTCCCAAATTTGAGAGAACTTCCCGGACAAAGAGTCAGCTGTTGGTACACCCGAGACAGGTGGAACCGGCAGGGGCATATTAGGATGTTGTCCCGAGACAATGAAAAAAGGAGACTTGTTGGAGGAGTCACTAGGATGATTGTTATAGGTAAATTCGGCCCAAGGAAGAAGACAGACCCAATTATCCTGGTGAGCATTGGAAAAATGGCGATAGTACAATGTCATTGATGGGGGTGATAGGCAGAAGAAAAATCCAAAGTCACGATCATAAGCTTGCAGAGAGCTCTCCAAAACCAGGAAGTGAACTGAACTTCTCTGTCGTACACAATGCGCTACGGGAATCCATAAATGCTGAAGATATGAGCAATAAAAGTCTTGGTCAATTCAGAGGCAGAGGGCTAACCCGGCAGTGGGATAAAATGAGCCATCTTAGAGAATCGATCCACAACTACCAAGATTACCATACAACCAGAGGATCGAGGGAGATTTATGATGAAATCCATGCCGATATGTTGCCATGGGGCTGAAGGTTCCGGGAGAGGCTGCAGAGTACCAGAGGGAAGTTGCCTCGGAATTTTGTACTTGGCGCATGAGGGACATGAAGATATAAACTCGTCGATGTCTTGGCGTCAAAAGGACCACCAATAGTGGCGAGATATGAGAGAGTAAGTCTTTATCCCCGCATGACCGGCAATCTTGGATGAATGGCTCCTAAGCAGCACATTCTTTCTGTTATTCTCGGCGACAAACGTCCTCCCCGGGATTAAATTGACAATACTTAGGGGAGTCAACATGATGATCCTGGAGGGATCGATGATGTGAGAAGGATACTACACTGCATCAGCTGGCTGGAAAGACCTAGACATGGCATCGGCCTTGACGTTCCTATGGCCTGGTCAGAAGTGAAGTTCAAAATCGAAGAGGGCAAAGAAAAGGGACCATGTGGCCTGTCGGGGATTAAGTCTTTGAGCCGACTGGATGTAGCACAGATTCTTGTGGTCGGAGAAAATTACGAAAGGATAGGCCGCCCCATCAAGAAGGTACCGCCATTCCTCAAGAGTCAGTTTGATGGCCAATAACTCTCTGTCTCTGATGGAATAATTGCGCTCAGCAGAATAAAACACCTTGGAGAAAATACCGCAGGTGACTAAGCGACTGGAAGGGGATCTTTTGAGAAGCACTGCTCCAGCTCCCGTGGAGGAGGCATCCACCTCAAGAAAGAACGGCTTGTTAGTCTCAGGACGATGAAGCACATGGGCAGCTGCAACGGCCTTCTTTAGAGACAAAAAGGCATCTTTAGCCTCCAGAGACTAGATGTAGGAGTTTCCTCCCTTACGAACAAGAGCCAAGATAGGCTTAGATAGCGAGGAAATATGTGGGATTAACTGCCTGTAATAGTTTGCGAATCCAAGAAACCGTTGGATGGCTTTTACCATGAGAGGCAGTGGTCAGTTGATTATGGCTGATACTTTCTACGGATCCATCTACAGGCCGAAATCCGGGATAATGTGTCCCAAAAATGGTAACGAGGTTTGATCAAACACACACTTCTCGAACTTGGCATAGAGACTGTTCTTTCTTAAACGTAACAGCATTTGTCGAACATCTTGACGATGAGATGACAGATCCGGAGAGAAAAAGAGAATATCGTCCAGATATACTACAACGCAGGAAACGCAGGATTACAGGAGGTCTCGAAAAATGTAATTAACAAATTTCAGAAAAACAGCGGGTGCATTGCAGAGGCCAAAGGGCATGACCAGGTACTCATAATGTCCATCCCGCGTATTAAACGCGGTTTTCCACTTGCCATCAGCGTGGATACGGATCAGGTTGTAGGCACCACGAAGGTCTAGTTTGGTGAATATCAATAAACTGTGGATAGATTGACCACATTCATTTTCTCTGAAACAAGTAATTTTGGCCCTATTGAGTTATACTTATTGGTGTGTATAACATGTAGCAGGAACATATTATCATACGTTTGTCTTTTTACAGGTTACTGCTCCAATTGACATAATGAAGGGTAAAATTTTTCTTTGTGGACTCCAGCAAGACAATTGGAAGTATCACATAAAAGGTAATTAATTTTCAAATTAATTACTGATAATTGTTGGTCTAGGCTTGCGTTCTAGATCTGCGGAGGTGTAATAACACCTTCCTGATACATGACAATATACTGTAGGTGCTATGTTAAATGTATATCTTCTACACAACTCTTAGTATAACACCACTTTATCTCAGGTACAGAGATAGGGAACATTTTTTCTCATTATCAACTTTCTTCCAAATTGAGAATACCCTCTTATATTGCATAAAATACACTTGTTTCAGTGGTGAAACAATCAATACCTTGATTACTCGAGACCGACCCCAGCATTCACACTAGACCGCAGCCTGACAGAAAACAGCATTTACACTATGTGACCATAAACTGAGGAAAGTATTTATAAAAACTGTCGACTGACTTACCACAACATTTACAATACATTGTGCACCGACTGACCATAGCATGTACACTAAGAGTAGTCTGACTGAGCACAGTAATAATATCAGACTGTGGAATGACTAGCTATACAATTTACACTATTATGTGGAGTGACAGACCATAATATTCACTATAAATTGTAGACCAGCTCATCCCAGCATTTACACTAGGTGTGGACTAATTAAACACAGTATTTATACTGGACGGAGGACCAACTGATTACAATATTTACTCTTCACTATGGACTGACCAAAACATTTAAGAGTATACTGTGGACTGACTGACTACAGCTTTGACAATAAACTGTGAATAGATTGACCACATGTATTATCTCTGAGATAAGTAATTTTGGCTCTAGTGAGTTATACTTATTGGTGTGTATAGCATGTAGCAGGAACATATTATCATACGTTTGTCTTTTTACAGGTTACTGCTCCCATTGACATAATGAAGCGTAACATTTTTCTTTGTGGACTACAACAAGACAATTGGAAGAAATACAAAAAAGGTTATTAATTTTCAAATTAATCATTGATCTAGGCTTTATTTATAGATTTGCGGAGGTGTAATAACACCTTCCTGATACATGACAATATACTGTATGTGTTATTTTAAATATATATGTTCTATACACAACTCTTAGTATAACCACCTTATCTCAGGTACAGAGTTAGGGAACATTTTTTCTCATTATCATCTGTCTTCGAAATTGGGAATACCCTCTTATATTTCACAAAATACACTTGTTTCAGTGGTGAAACAATTAATACCATGATTACTCGAGACGCAATGGGAATACGCTGGATACAGGAAAGTGTAGTGCATGCCCTGGGAAGCAAGTAGAGACCCAGGAGAATGCAGAGCGTGCACTGAGAAGCACTCTGAGATAGAGAGTGCAGAGCGCGCACTAGGAAGCACACTGAAATACAGGAGAATACAGAGCGTGCAATGGGAAGCACGCTGAGATACAGAGAGTGCAGAGCGCGCACTAGGAAGCACGCTGAGATACAGAGAGAGCAGAGCGTGCACTGGGGAGCACGCTGAGATTCAGATAGTGCAGAGCTTGCACTGGGGAGCACATTGAGATACAGAGAGTGCATAGCGCGCACTGAGAAGCACGCTGTAGGACCTGAGCATAGAAATGCACCTGCACTGAGACCTGCACAGATGATGTAGTAATCAGTGGCTTCCTCTAGCAGAAAGCATCCTGAATTACTTGTTGCTGTTGCCAAGAATGAGGTACTTCCGGGTCAGGCAGCATAATGATCGGAGGAAGTGCGCTGCCGCGACCTAAGCAGCCGGGTGCGTGTTCCTGGTGGATGGGATCCCTGACGTGCCCGCCAAGCCAGAAGTTGAGGAGAGACCCTCGGTAGAACCCGGTCAGCTGCACGCCAAGTGAGGTAAGTGTCCTGCTGCTGGGGGGCGTGCAGCGTTGTAACAGTACCTCCCCCTTTATATCCCCTCATTTTGAGGCTAGAAAGAAACCTCTATAAGATACGAGGTGCAGTGATGTTCTCCCAAGGTTCCCACGACCTCTCCTCAGGACCAAACCCTATCCAATAGATCAAAAAGAAGGTTTTCCCTCTCACCTTTTTCATGGAGAGTATATCCCTCACCTCAAAAATGTCCTCATGGCTAACAGGATTAAAAGAGTGACAGATAGAGAAATCATAGCGATTAAACACCACGGGTTTGAGGAGGGAGACATTGAAGGTGTTGGAAATACGGAGCGAGGCAGGCAACGTCAACTTGTAGGCCACATCATTGATTCATCCCAAGATCTCAAAGGGACCGATGTATCAAGGACTCAACTGGTAGGAAAGACTTTTAAGCCGGATAAACTTAGAAGATAGCCATACTTTGTCACCGGGAAGGTACTGAGGTGGGTCCAAACATCTTTTGTCAGCATGTCTCTTCATCCTGTCACCTGCTTTGACAAGAGCTTCTTTGGTCTCCTCCCAAATTTTAGAGAACTCCACGGACAAGGAGTCAGCTGTTGATACAACCGAGACTGGTGGACCCGGCAGGGGCATATTAGGATGTTGTCTCGAGACAATGAAAAAAGGAGACTTGTTGGAGGAGTCACTAGGATAATTGTTATAGGCATAATTCGGCCCAAGGAAGAAGACATACCCAATTATCCTGGTGAGCATTGGAAAAATGGCGAAGGTGCGATGCTAAGATCTGGTTGGTATGTTCCACCTGACCGTTGGTCTGGGGGTGATATTCCAAAGAAAAATCCAAAGTCACGTCCATAAGCTTGCAGAGAGCTCTCCAAAACCGAGAAGTAACCTGAACTCGTCTGTCGGAAACAATGCGTTACGGGAATCCATGAATGCTGAAGGTATGAGCAATAAAAGTCTTGGCCAATTCGGAGGCAGAGGGCAAACCCGGCAGGGGGATAAAGTGAGCCATCTTAGAGAACCGATCCATGACCACCAAGATTACCGTACAACCACAGGATCGAGGGAGATTTGTGATGAAATCCATAGCGATATGTTGCCATGGGGCTGAAGGTACCGGGAGAGGCTTCAGAGTACCAGAGTGAAGTTGCCTCGGAATCTTGTTCTTCTCGCATGAGTGACATGAAGATATAAACTCCTCATGTCTTGGCGTAAAGAGGACCACCAATAGTGGCGAGATATGAGAGAGTAAGTCTTCTTTATCCCCGCATGACCGGCAATCTTGCATGAATGACCCCAAAGCAGCACTTTCTTTCTGTTATTCTCGGCGACAAACGTCCTCCCTGGGAGTAAGTTAGCAAGACCTAGAGGAGTCAACATTATAATCCTGGAGGGAACGATGATGTGAGAAGGATCCTCCTCTGCATCAGCTGGCTGGAAAGACCTAGACAAAGCATCGACCTTGACGGTAAAATGGCCTGATCGGAAGTGAAGTTCAAAATCGAAGCGGGCAAACAAAAGGGACCAACTGGCCTGCCGGAGGTTAAGTCTTTGAGCCGACCGGATGTAGGACAGATTCTTGTAGTCGGAGAAAATTACGAAAGGATGGGCCGCCCCCTCTAGAAGGTACCACCATTCCTCAAGAGTCAGTTTGAAGGCCAACAACTCTCTGTCTCTGATGGAATAATTGCGCTCAGCAGAAGAAAACGCCTTATAGAAAATACCGCAGGTGACTAAGCGACCGGAAGGGGATCTTTGGAGAAGCACTGCTCCAGCTCCCGTGGAGGAGGCATCCACCTCAAGCATGAACGACTTGTTAGTCTCATGAAGATGAAGCACAGGGGCGGCTGCAGAGGCTTGCTTTAAAGACAAAAAGGCATCTTTAGCCTCCAGGGTCCAGATGTGGAAGTTGGCTCTCTTACGAACAAGAGCCGAGATAGGCTTAGATAGCGAGGAAAAATGTGGGATGAACTGCCTGTAATAGTTCACGAATCCAAGAAACTGTTGGATGGCTTTTACCCTGAGAAGCAATGGCCATTTGATTATGGCTGATACTTTCTCCGAATCCATGTTCAGGCAGGATTCCGAGATAATGTGTCCCAAAAATGGTAACGGGGTTTGCTCAAAGACACACTTCTCGAACTTGGCATCGAGACGGTTCTCTCTTAAACGTAACAGCACTTGGCGAACGTCTTGCCGATGAGATGACAGATCCGGAGAGAAAAAGAGAATATCGTCCAAATATACTACAACGCAGTAATACAGGAGGTCTTGAAGAATGTCATTAACAAACTCCTGAAACACAGCGGGTGCGTTGCAGAGGACAAAGGTCATGACCAGGTACTCGTAGTCTCCATCCCGCGTATTAAACGCGGTCTTCCAGTCGTCACCAGCATGGATACGGATCAGGTTGTAGGCACCATGAAGGTCTAGTTTGATGAATATCCGTGCTCCCCTCAAACGATCAAAAAGCTCCAGAATTGGTGGTAGAGGATACCTGTTCTTGACCATGATGTTATTCAAGCCTCTATAGTCAATACAGGGTCAAAGGAAGCCGTCCTTTTTAACAAAGAAGAACCCCGCGTCTGCGGGAGAGGAGGACTTTCGAATAAAGCCCCTGGCCAGATTTTCTTGGATATAGTACGATATGGCCTGGGTCTCCACTGAAGAGAGCTGGTATATTCTGCCTCTAGGAGGGGTCGAACCAGGAATGAGTTCAATCGGGCAGTCATACGGTTGATGCGGAGGACTCTCTGCCTCCTTCTTGTTGAAGACATCCGAGAAGGGCCAGTAGACAGCAGGTAATCCAACGGGAACAGAAGGAGGCAGTGACATCCCAAAGGGTCGAACTGGCAGCCGGAACCTCTCCTGGCAGTACTGACCCCAGAGAAGTATGTTACCAGAGCGTCAATCATGGGTTGGCTCATGTGTCCTTAGCCAGGGAAGACCAAGAAGAAGAGCGTGGGCCATGTCAGATAGAACATAGATGGCAATCCGCTCCCGATGCAGAACCCCAATTTGCAACTTCAGCTCCTTGGTAACCTTAGTGACCACCTCAGGTAAAGGCCTTCCATCCACAGAAACAATCCAACGAGGATTCTCCAGGGTACTAACTGGGATCTGGTACTTCTCTAATTCTTCAAGCCTGAGGAAGTTCCCTGCCACGCCCGAATCCATGTAAACCACCTCAGAATAACGTTTAGGACCTGAGAGCCACTGAATAGTCAGGGTTAAAGTTAGATAGGAATCACATACACCTATGGAGGCCTCTCTTACCTGTCTTAGGTAGAGGAGTTTCCTGGCCGCACTGGGCAGGAACGAAGCAAGTGAGAACCATCTCCACAGTATAGATATAATCCTTGCACGCGTCTCTCATGACGGCATTGCTCCGCCATTTTAAGACGATCCACCTGCATAGATTCAGCAGCTGCTGCGGAAGAAGACACCGCAGAACCTGGGCTAAGATGCCTGTGGATGGTTAGAGATGAGATAGTAGGTCTCCAATCTCGAGCAGCCTCAAGAGAACGCTCCTGAAATCGTAAATCAATATGTGTAGCAAAAGAAATCAAATCCTCGAGAAAGGTTGGAGTATGTTGACCAGCGAGCCAGGAGTCCACCCCAACTCTGAAGCCAGAGTGCGAAAACGAATGGCGTTTTGGCCAACAGTAATTAAACCTTGGCGGAGATTAAAGAGGGACTCAGTGGTAGAGGCCAGGCGACCCGGTTCATCAAACACTCTGTGGAAGGTTTCCCAAAAAATTTGCAGCTGAGAGACTATCGGATCGCCTCGCTCCCACAAGGTATTCACCCAAGCCAACGCCTCACCCTCCAGATGTGAAACCACAAACGCCACCTTAGCCCAATCAGTGGGGTATTGCTGTGGCAACAACTCAAAATGCAGACGACACTTATTTAAAAAATCCCTGCAAAGCTTGCGATCGCCATTAAACTGGGGCGGTTTACCAAGGCGAGGTGGGGGATGAGGAGTAGAGTCAGGGGTACGGGCCGACGCCTTCACCAAAGTTGAGGCGGTAGATTGAAGAGAGAGCGGACGGTCATCCACAGAGGCCATATTACTCAATATGTGGGTCTGAGTGTTGCGCTGCTGAACAAGCTCCTGCTGGAGAATAGCAAGCTGAATAGCATTCCCTGGGTCAGCTGCCTGTAAAGCGGACAATCGGAAATCCATGGACTTCATGAAGGACATAATGCGACCCTGATTCTCCTGCGAAAATATCCACTTATTTTGTTCAGCAGAGGCACCAGCGGGATCCATGACCTGCTTATTCTGTTACGACTTTTGGAGTGGACCCTCTGGGCTGAGATTCCAACCCACCCTGAGTGAACTGACCTATTGGAACCACCCCCTATATAGGGAGGGAGGACCAACTGATTACAATATTAACATTTCACTATGGAGTGACTGACAGCAACATTTGCAATATACTGTGGACAGACTGACTACAGCTTTGACAATAAACTGTGTGTGACATCGGCGGTTATGCCCGCCGATGCCCCTTCTGCTGCGGCGGCCGCAGCAGCATCCCCTCACCTGCGCGCTCCCGCCCGGTCACGCGCCCGCCGTCAATTCCTCCTTACGTCGGCTCCTGGTTCCCGCCCCCTGGTTCGCGCTCGCCGCCTTCCGCTCTCTCTCTCCTGCGATGGGCGGCGCTGAGGGGCGGGCTTGGGTCTCCCCTGCGATGGGCGGCGCCGAGGGGCGAGCTTGGGTGACGCACATCCGGGGGTTGCTGTACTTCAGGCGTCCTCGCAGTTAGGAGGACGCCTGATGATTGTGTAGTTTTCCTGCACCCTCTGGCCTCTACAGTTCTCCTGTAGCTTAACTGCTTTCCGCCTGACTCTCCCTGTCGCTCCCTGTCTCCTGCTCCCTTCCCTCCCAGCCTGCCTGGGCACTGTCTTCCATCCCCGGTGCCGTCCTCCGTCTTCCATCCGCCTAGGTCTTTCCACGTGCCTGTCTTCCGTATTGGTTCTGTCCTGCTCCTCTGGTCCCTGCTCGTTCTTCTTACCATTGCCTTCCCTGTCCTTCTGTCCGTGGAGCCGTCCCTCTTGGTTCCGGCTGTCGCGCCTCCGTCCTCTGTGGTCCTGCCCCAAACGATCCCTGTATAGGGGTCGGTCTTCACCTGGTGTGCTCGACCCTGGGGCTCCGGATCCGCGATCCAGAGGGTCCACTCTCTAACTTAGGTTCCCTCTAGCATTACAGTATCATCAGGCCATGGACCCCGCCGGTGCCGCGGCTGCCACTCAAAAGGAACTGCTCTTCCTTAGAGAAAATCAGACCCGTATCATGTCATTCATGAAGTCCATGGACACCGTCTCCTCTCCCCCCCCCGTCTCGGTAAACCGCCCAGGTACTGTGGGGACCCAAAATTGTGTAGGGGATTTTTAAATCAGTGCAGGTTGCACTTTGATCTTTCGCCCCAACAGTATCCTACGGACCGTGCTAAAGTGGCCTTTATAATCTCCCACCTAGAGGGGGAGGCGTTGGCTTGGGTGAATCCATTATGGGAGAGGGATGACCCGGTGGTGACCAACATCCAGTGTTTTTTGGAGACATTCCGTAAGGTTTTTGATGAACCTGGACGCCTTGCTTCCTCCACAGAGGTCCTTTTTAACCTCAGCCAGGGGTCCCTTACGGTAGGGCAATACGCCATCCGTTTTCGGACCTTGTCCTCGGAGCTGGGGTGGAATAATGAAGCCCTGGTTGGTGCGTTTTGGAGAGGACTTTCTGGTAAAATCAAAGACGAGTTGGCCGGGCGTGACCTCCCCACCACCCTGGAGGATCTCATCTCCCTGGCTACTCGTATTGACCTGCGTTTTCAGGAGCGCGCCCGAGAGTCAGCTAGGGAGAGGAGGCCCTTTAGGTTATACCAAGCTCCTATTCCGCGCACCGTTGCCCTCCCTAGTAACACCGCCCCTGAGCCCATGCAAGTTGATCGCATCAAGCTGTCTGAACAACGGCGTAGGGAGAGAATGACCAAGGGACTCTGTCTCTATTGTGGAGGGGCCAATCACTTCATACGCACTTGTCCTGAGAGACCGGGAAACGCATCCGCCTAGGCCAGGTAGGAGAGGGCCCCCTAGGTGATTCAACCCCCTCTCTTCCACTTACTGTTTCAGCTCTGCTTATTTCAGGTCGGGGACGTAGCTCTGTGGAGGCGTATGTGGACTCGGGCGCGGCAGGCAACTTCATCCACCAGGAGGAGGTTGACAGACTCCAGATTCCCGTGGTCGTCCTAACTAATCCTCGAGCAATCACCTCCGTTGACGGCAAACCTCTTCCTGGGCTCATCACCACGGTAACCACTGAAGTAAACCTGCAAGTTGGCGCACTTCACTCTGAAAAGATTGCCTTTTATGTCCTGCCTCAGTTATCCCACGCCATTCTTTTGGGGCTACCTTGGCTTAGGCGGCATGAGCCTGTTATCGACTGGCGCTCCGGAGAGATCCTGCGCAGGGGGCACGCCTGCCATGTAAGCTGTTTACGTACCCTGGTCCGTCCCCATCCTCAGCGCAAGCCTACAGACCTCCCTGGTCTTCCTGTGCCATATCACGCCTATGCTGATGTTTTCTGCAAGAAAGAGGCGGATTCCCTGCCTCCGCACCGGCCTTATGACTGCCCCATCGACCTGATTCCTGGAGCGGTTCCTCCCAGAGGTAGAACATACCCTCTCTCTCCAGCCGAGACCGCTGCCATGACGGAATATATCCACGAAAATCTGTCCAAGGGGTTTATCCGAAAGTCCTCCTCTCCTGCAGGCGCGGGTTTTTTCTTCGTCCGGAAGAAAGATGGATCACTGCGGCCTTGCATTGATTACCGGGGCCTGAACAAAATCACCATCAAGAATCGTTACCCTCTTCCGTTGATTCCGGAGCTTTTTGACCGGCTGAGAGGAGCCCGGATCTTCACGAAGTTAGACCTGCGGGGAGCCTACAATTTGGTCCGAATCCGTGCTGGGGACGAGTGGAAGACGGCCTTCAATACCCGTGACGGGCATTATGAATACCTAGTCATGCCATTCGGCCTTTGCAATGCCCCCGCTGTGTTCCAAGAATTTATCAATGAGGTATTCCGGGATCTACTCTATTCTTGTGTTGTCATCTACCTGGACGACATCCTCGTTTTCTCCCCCGATCTGCCCTCTCATCGCAAGAGTGTACGCTTGGTCTTGCACCGTCTTCGAGAGAACCAACTCTACGCCAAGATCGAGAAATGCCTTTTTGAGCAGTCGTCACTACCCTTCTTGGGATATGTCGTCACCGACTCCGGCCTAAGCATGGATCCCGAAAAACTCGGTGCGGTACTCAAGTGGCCTCGTCCAGTGGGGATTAAGGCCATCCAGCGGTTTCTTGGGTTCGCAAACTATTACCGTCAGTTTGTGCCTCACTTTTCTACGGTTACCAAACCCATCACGGATCTGACCCGTAAAGGAACGAAGCCCAACAGCTGGCCCCCTGAAGCGGAAAACGCTTTCCAAACTCTGAAACGTTCTTTTGCCTCAGCACCCATTTTGCATCGGCCTGTGACCAGCAGACCCTTTGTCCTGGAAGTGGATGCCTCCTCCACTGGAGCTGGGGCGGTCCTGTCCCAGCAGGCTTCGTCCGGACGGCTGGTTCCATGCGGCTTCTTCTCTAAAGTCTTTTCACCGGCGGAGTGCAACTACTCCATTGGAGACCGTGAATTACTGGCCATTAAGATGGCCTTGACTGAATGGCGGTATTTACTCGAAGGAGCTGTACATCCCTTTACCATCCTCACAGACCACAAAAACCTGGCCTATCTGCAATCCGCCCAAAGGCTCAATGCCCGGCAAGCCAGGTGGGCCCTGTTTTTTTCCCGCTTTGACTTCCAACTTCACTTCCGACCGGGTAATAGGAACATCAAGGCCGATGCCCTTTCCAGGTCGTTGCAGTCTTCAGAGAGGGAGGAAGTCCCATCCTGTATCATCGAGCCTTCTAGGATGATCACCGTGGCTCCTGTGAATTTTGCTACCCCTCCGCCCGGTAAGACCTTCGTCCCTCCAGGCAAACGTATAGAGGTGTTGTGCTGGGGACATTCCTCCAAAATTGCTGGACACGTTGGGACCAAGAAGACTCTCTTACTGCTTTCCCGGTATTATTGGTGGCCCACGCTTCGCCAGGATGTGATGGACTACGTGGCCTCTTGCACAATCTGTGCCCAGAATAAGGTGGCTAGGACTTTGCCCGCCGGTCTTCTTCACCCTTTGCCAGTTCCTGAGGCCCCCTGGCAACAGATCGCCATGGACTTTGTGACTGACTTGCCCCGCTCGGCCGGATGTACCACCATCTTAGTCGTGGCAGATCGCTTTTCCAAGATGGCCCATTTCATTCCCTTATCGGGACTACCGTCCGCCCCGAAGTTAGCTGAGATCTTCATCCACCAGGTCTTCAGGCTGCATGGTCTTCCTCAGCGGATTCTGTCGGATCGGGGGGTCCAGTTCACCTCCCGCTTCTGGAGGGCACTCTGCCGGCTTATGGGTACATCTCTCGACTTTTCCTCCGCATATCATCCTCAGACCAACGGGAAAGTGGAGCGAATTAATCAGGGGTTAACCACCTTCCTACGTCACTTCACCAACGCTCATCAAGACGACTGGGTTGCGCTCTTACCTTGGGCTGAATTCTCGCACAATAATCATCCCAGTGAATCTACCACCAGGTCACCTTTTTTTGTGGTAACCGGTCAAAACCCAGGTATTCCGTTGCCTTTTTCCACCTCTACTGAGGTACCCGCAGCCGATTCTCTTGCTAAAGAATTCTCGCAGATTTGGAGAGAGACCAGGGATGCGCTCAAAAGTGCCAACGACCGAATCAAGAAGCATGCAGACAAAAGACGGAAGGACGTACCCCCGTACCATCCAGGTGACAAGGTCTGGCTTTCAACTCGACATATCCGTCTGAGAGTTCCCTCTTACAAGCTGAGTCCTCGGTACATTGGACCGTTTGAAGTGATTGGACGTATTAATGCCGTGGCTTACAAACTGAGGTTGCCTGCTTCGCTCCGGGTGCCCAACGCTTTCCATGTCTCGCTCCTGAAACCCGTAGTCCTGAATCGGTTCCAACCAGTTTCCATCGTCCCTCCTTCTCCTGCCATCTCGGATAACGTCTTCGAGGTCAAGGACATCTTGGCTATGAAAAAAGCCCGGGGTAAGACCCTTTTTCTTATCGATTGGGTGGGTTTTGGTCCCGAGGAGAGGTCCTGGGAGCCTCGGGAAAATATCAACGCCCCTCGCATTCTAAAAAAGTTTTTGGCCAATCTCGGTAAGGGACGCCGTAAGGGGAGGGGTACTGTGACATCGGCGGTTATGCCCGCCGATGCCCCTTCTGCTGCGGCGGCCGCTGCAGCATCCCCTCACCTGCGCGCTCCCGCCCGGTCACGCGCCCGCCGTCAATTCCTCCTTACGTCGGCTCCTGGTTCCCGCCCCCTGGTTCGCGCTCGCCGCCTTCCGCTCTCTCTCTCCTGCGATGGGCGGCGCTGAGGGTCGGGCTTGGGTCTCCCCTGCGATGGGCGGTGCCGAGGGGCGGGCTTGGGTGACGCACATCCGGGGGTTGCTGTACTTCAGGCGTCCTCGCAGTTAGGAGGACGCCTGATGATTGTGTAGTTTTCCTGCACCCTCTGGCCTCTACAGTTCTCCTGTAGCTTAACCGCTTTCCGCCTGACTCTCCCTGTCGCTCCCTGTCTCCTGCTCCCTTCCCTCCCAGCCTGCCTGGGCACTGTCTTCCATCCCCGGTGCCGTCCTCCGTCTTCCATCCGCCTAGGTCTTTCCACGTGCCTGTCTTCCGTATTGGTTCTGTCCTGCTCCTCTGGTCCCTGCTCGTTCTTCTTACCATTGCCTTCCCTGTCCTTCTGTCCGTGGAGCCGTCCCTCTTGGTTCCGGCTGTCGCGCCTCCGTCCTCTGTGGTCCTGCCCCAAACGATCCCTGTATAGGGGTCGGTCTTCACCTGGTGTGCTCGACCCTGGGGCTCCGGATCCGCGATCCAGAGGGTCCACTCTCTAACTTAGGTTCCCTCTAGCATTACACTGTGGATAGATTGACCACATTCATTATCTCTTAGATAAGTAATTTTGGCCTTAGGGAGTTATACTTATTGGTGTGTACAGCATGTAGCAGGAACATATTATCATACATTTGTCTTTTTACAGGTTACTGCTCTAATTGACATAATGAAGGGTAAAATTTTTCTTTGTGGACTCCAGCAAGACAATTGGAAGAATCACATAAAAGGTAATTAATTTTCAAATTATTACTGATAATTGTTGGTCTAGGCTTGAGTTCTAGATCTGCGGAGGTGTAATAGCACCTTCCTGATACATGACAATATACTGTAGGTGCTATCTTAAATGTATATCTTCTATACACAACTCTTAGTATAACACCACTTTATCTCAGGTACAGAGATAGGGGATATTTTTTCTCATTGTCAACTTTCTTCCAAATTGGGAATACCCTCTTATATTTCATAAAATACACTTGTTTCAGCGGTGAAACAATCAATACCTTGATTACACGAGACTGACCCCAGCATTCACACTAGACCGCAGCCTGACAGAACACAGCATTTACACTATGTGACCATAAACTGAGGAAAGTATTTATAAAAATTGTCGACTGACTGACCGCAACATTCACAGTAGACTGTGCACTAATTGACCAAAGAATTTACGCTAGGTGTGGACTGACTGAGCACAGTATTAATACCTGACTGTGGACTGACTGTCTATATAATTTAAGCTAGTCTTTGGACTGACTGACCACAACATTCACAGTAGACTGTACACTAATTAACCATAAAATATACACTAGATGTGGACTGACTGAGCACAGTATTAATACCAGACTTAGGACTGACTTGCCACAACATTTACAATAGATTGTGCACCGACTGACCATAGCATTTACATTAAGTTTGGACCGACTGACCACAGTAATAATACCAGACTGTGGACTGACTGTCTATATCATTTAAACTAGTCTGTGGACTGACCACAACATTCACAGTAGACTGTACACTAATTGACCATATAACATACACTAGGTGTGGACTGACCTAGCAGAGTATTTATACTAGTTTTGGGACTGACTTGCCACAACATTTACAGTAGACTGTACACTAATTGACCAAATAATATACACTAGGTGTGGACTCACTGAACACAATATTAATAACAGACTGAGAACTGACTTACCACAACATTTACAATAGATTGTGCACCGAATGACCATAGCATGTACACTAAGTGTAGTCTGACTGAGCACAGTAATAATATCAGACTGTGGAATGACTGTCTATACAATTTACACTATTATGTGGAGTGACAGACCACAATATTCACTATAAATTGTAGACCAGCTCATCCCAGCATTTACACTAGGTGTGGACTAATTAAACACAGTATTTATACTGGACGGAGGACCAACTGATTACAATATTTACTCTTCACTATGGACTGACAAAAACATTTAACAGTATACTGTGGACTGACTGACTACAGCTTTGACAATAAGTTGTGGATAGATTGACCACATGTATTATATCTGAGATAAGTAATTTTGGCTCTAGTGAGTTATACTTATTGGTGTGTATAGCATGTAGCAGGAACATATTATCATACATTTGTCTTTTTACAGGATACTGCTCCCATTGACATATTGAAGTGTAACATTTTTCTTTGTGGACTGCAACAAGACAATTGGAAGAAATACATAAAAGGTAATTAATTTTCAAATTAATTACTGATAATCATTGATCTAGGCTTTGTTTCTAGATCTGCGGAGGTGTAATAACACCTTCCTGATACATGACAATATACTGTATGTGTTATTTGAAATGTATATCCTCTATACACAACTCTTAGCATAACACCACCGTAATCTCAGGTACAGAGTTAGGGAACATTTTTTCTCATTATCATCTGTCTTCGAAATTGGGAATACCCTCTTATATTTCACAAAATACGCTTGTTTCAGCGGTGAAATGATTAATACCATGATTACACGAGACGCAATGGGAACATGCTGGATACAGTAAAGCGCAGAGCATGCTCTGGGATGCAAGTAGAGAAACAGGAGAATACAGAGTGTGCACTGGGAAGCAAGTAGAGAAACAGGAGAATACAGAGCGTGCACAGGGAAGCACGCTGAGATGCAGAGAGTGTAGAGCGCGCACTAGGAAGCACGCTGAAATACAGGAGAATGCAGAGCGTGCAATGGGAAGCACGCTGAGATACAGAGAGTGCAGAGCGCACTAGGAAGCACGCTGAGATACAGGGAGTGCAGAGCGTGCACTGAGGAGCACGCTAAGATGCAGATAGTGCAGAGCTTGCACTGGGGAGCACGTTGAGATACAGAGAGTGCATAGCGCGCACTGAGACGCACGCTGTAGGACCTGAGCATATAAAAGCTCCCGCAGTGAGACCTGCACAGATGCGGAAGTAGTAATCAGTGGCTTCCTCTAGCAGATAGCATCCTGAAATACCTGTTGCTGTGGCCAAGAATGAGGTACTTCCGGGTCTGGCAGCATAATGATCGGAGGAAGTGCGCCTCCGCGACCTAAGCAGCCGGGTGCGTGTTCCTGGTGGATAGGATCCCTGACGTGCCCGCCAAGCCGGAAGTTGAGGAGAAACCTCCGGAAGAGCCCGGTCAGCGGCACGCCAAATGAGATAAGTATCCTGCTGCTGGGGGGCGTGCGGCATTGTAACAGTACCTCCCCCTTTACATCCCCTCCTTTTGAGGCTAGAAAGAAACCCCTCTAAGATACGAGGTGCAGTGATGTTCTCCCAAGGTTCCCACGACCTCTCCTCAGGATCAAACCCTATCCAATCGATCAAAAAGAAGGTTTTCCCTCTCATCTTTTTCATGGCGAGTATATCCCTCACCTCAAAAATGTCCTCATGGCTAACAGGATTAGGAGTGTGACAGATAGAGGAATAATAGCGATTAAACACCATGGGTTTTAGGAGGGAGACTTGGAAGGTGTTGGAAATAAGTAGCGAGGCAGGCAACGTCAACTTGTAGGCCACATCATTGATTTGTCCCAAGATCTCAATGGGACCGATGTATCGAGGACTCAACTTGTAGGAAGGACTTTTAAGCCGGATAAACTTGGAAGATAGCCATACTTTGTCACTGGGAAGGTACGGAGGTGGGTCCAAACATCTTTTGTCAGCATGTCTCTTCATCCTGTCACCAGCTTTGACAAGTGCTTCTTTGGTCTCCTCCCAAATTTTAGAGAACTCCACGGACAAGGAGTCAGCTGTTGGTACACCCGAGACTGGTGGAACCGGCAGGGGCATATTAGCATTTTGTCCCGAGACAATGAAAAAAGGAGACTTGTTGGAGGAGTCACTAGGATAATTGTTATAGGCATAATTCGGCCCAACGAAGAAGACAGACCCAATTATCCTGGTGAGCATTTGAAAAATGGCGAACGTACTATGTCAAGATCTGGTTGGTATGTTCCACCTGACCGTTGGTCTGGGGGTGATAGTCCAAAGAAAAATCCAAAGTCACGTTCATAAGCTTGCAGAGAGCTCTCCAAAACCGAGAAGTAAACTGAACTCCTCTGTCCGAAACAATGCGTTACGGGAATCCATGAATGCTGAAGGTATGAGCAATAAAAGTCTTCGCCAATTCAGAGGCAGAGGGCAAACCCGGCAGAGGGATAAAGTGAGCCATCTTAGAGAACCGATCCACAACCACCAAGATTACCGTACAACCACAGGATCGAGGGAGATTTGTGATGAAATCCATGGCGATATGTTGCCATGGGGCTGAAGGTACCGGGAGAGGCTGCAGAGTACCAGAGGGAAGTTGCCTTGGAACCTTGCTCTTGTCGCATGAGGGACATGAAGATATAAACTCCTCGATGTCTTGGCGTAAAGAGGACCACCAATAGTGGCGAGATATGAGAGAGTTAGTCTTCTTTATCCCCGCATCACCGTCAATCTTGGATGAATGGCCCCAAAGCATCACTTTCTTTCTATTATTCCCGGCGAGAAACATCCTCCCCGGGGGTAAGTTAGCAAGACCCAGGGGAGTCAACGTTATAATGCTGGAGGGATCGATGATGTGAGAAGGATCCTCCTCTGCATGAGCTGGCTGGAAAGACCTAGACAATGCATCGACCTTGACGTTAAAATGGCCTGATCGGAAGTGAAATTCAAAATCGAAGCGGGCAAAGAAAAGGGACCATCTGGCCTGCCGGGGGTTAAGTCTTTGAGCCGACAGGATGTAGGACAGATTCTTGTGGTCGGAGAAAATTACGAAAGGATGGGCCGCACCCTCTAGAAGGTACCACCATTCCTCAAGAGTCAGTTTGATGGCCAACAATTCTCTGTCTCTGATGGAATAATTGCGCTTAGCAGAAGAAAACGCCTTGTAGAAAATACCGCATGTTACTAAGCGACCGGAAGGGGATCTTTGGAGAAGCACTGCTCCAGCTCCCGTGGAGGAGGCATCCACCTCGAGCATGAAAGACTTGTTAGTCTCATGATGATGAAGCACAGGGGAGGCTGCAGAGGCTTGCTTTAGAGAAAAAAAGGCATCTTTAGCCTCCAGAGACCAGATGTGGGAGTTGGCTCCCTTACGGACATGAGCCGAGATAGGCTTTGATAGCCAGGAAAAATGTGGAATGAACTGCCTGTAATAGTTCACGAATCCAAGAAACTGTTGGATGGCTTTTACCCCGAGAGGCAGTGGCCATTTGATTATGGCTGATACTTTCTCCGAATCCATGTTCAGGCAGGATTCCGAGATAATGTGTTCCAAAAATGGTAACGGGGTTTGCTCAAAGACACACTTCTCGAACTTGGCATAGAGACGGTTCTCTCTTAAACATAACAGCACTTCGTGAACGTCTTGCCGATGAGATGAAAGATCCGGATAGCAAAGGAGAATATCGTCCAAATATACTACAACGCAGTAATACAGGAGGTCTCGAAAAATGTCATTAACAAACTCCTGAAATACAGAGGGTGCATTGCAGAGGCCAAAGGTCATGACCAGGTGCTCGTAATTCCCATCCCGCTTATTAAACGCGGTCTTCCACTCGTCACCTGCGTGGATATGGATCAGGTTGTAGGCACCATGATGGTCTAGTTTGATGAAAATCCGTGCTCCCCTCAAACGATCAAAAAGCTCCCGAATTGGTGGTAGAGGATACCTGTTCTTGACTGTGATGTTTTTCAAGCCTCTATAGTCAATACAGGGTCGAAGGAAGCCGTCCTTCTTTTTAACAAAGAAGAAACCCGCGTCTGCGGGAGAGGAGGACTTTTGAATAAAGCCCTTGGCCAGATTTTGTTGGATATAGTACGATATGGCCTGGGTCTCCACTGAAGAGAGCGGGTATATTCTGCCTCTAGGAGGGGTCGAACCAGGAATGAGTTCAATCGGTCAGACATACGGCTGATGCGGAGGACTCTCTGCCTCCTTCTTGTTGAAGACATCCGAGAAGGGCCAGTAGACAGCGGGTAATCCAACGGGAACTGAAGGAGGCAGTGACATCCCAAAGGGTCGAACTGGCAGCCGGAACCTCTCCTGGCAGTACTGACCCCAGCGAAGTATGTCACCAGAGCATCAATCATGGGTTGGCTCATGTGTCCTTAGCCAGGGAAGACCAAGAAGAAGAGCGTGGGCTATGTCAGATAGAACATAGATGGCAATCCTCTCCCGATGCAGAACCCCAACTTGCAACTTCAGCTCCTTGGTAACCTTAGTGACCGCCTCAGGTAAAGGCCTTCCATCCACAGAAGCAATCCAGCGAGGATTCTCCAGGGGGTCCTAACTGGGATCTGGTACTTCTCAACTTCTTCAAGCCTGAGGAAGTTCCCTGCCACGCCCGAATCCACGTAAACCACCTCAGAATAGCTTTTAGGACTTGAGAACCACTGAACAGTCAGGGTTAAAGGTAGATAGGAATCTTATACACCTATGGAGGCCTCTCTTACCTGTCTTAGGTAGAGGAGTTTCCTGGCCGCACTGGGCAGGAACGAAGCAAGTGAGAACCATATCCACAGTATAGACATAAGTCTTGCACGCGTCTCTCACGACGGCATTTCTCCACCATTTTAAGACGATCCACCTGCATAGATTCAGCAGCTTCTGCAGAAGAAGACTCTGCAGAACCTGGGCTAAGATGCCTGTGGATGGTTAGAGATGAGATAGTAGGTCTCCAATCTCGAGCAGCCTCAAGAGAATGCTCCTGAAATCGTAAATCAATACGTGTAGCAAGAGAAATCAAGTCCTAGAGAGAGGTTGGAGTATTTTGACCAGCGAGCCAGGAGTCCACCCCAACTTTGAAGCTAGAGTGCGAAAACGAATGGCGTATTGCCCAACAGTAAGTGAACCTTGGCGGAGATTAAAGAGGAACTCAGTGGTAGAGGCCAGGCGTCCCGTTTCATCAAACACTCTATGGAAAGTTTCCAAAAAAATTTCCAGCTAAGAGACTATGGGATCGTCTCGCTCCCACAAGGGATTTACCCAAGGCAACGCCTCACCCTGCAGATGTGAAACCACAAACGCCACCTTAGCCCGATCAGTGGGGTATTGCTGTGGCAACAACTCAAAATTCAGACGACCCTGATTTAAAAAATCCATGCAAAGCTTGGGATCGCCATTAAACTGGGGCGGTTTACCAAGGCGAAGTGGGGGATGAGGAGTAGAGTCAGGGGTACGGGCTGACACCTCCACCAAAGTCGAGGCGGCAGATTGAAGAGAGAGCAGATGGTCATCCACAGAGGCCATATTACTCAATATGTGGGCCTGAGTGTTGTGCTGCTGAACAAGCTCCTGCTGGAGACTAGCAAGCTGAATAGCATTCCCTGGGTCAGCGGCCTGTAAAGCGGACCATCGGAAATCCATGGACTTCATGAAGGACATAATGCGACCCTGATTCTCCCGCAAAAATATCCACTCTTTTTGGGCAGCAGAGGCACCAGCAGGATCCATGACCTGATTATTCTGTTACGACTCTTGGAGTGGACCCTCTGGGCTGAGATACCAACCCACCCTGTGTGAACTGACCTATTGGAACCACCCCCTATACAGGGATCATCAGGGTCAGCACCAGTGGGGTAAAGTATTGCAACTGCTGGTAAGTGTAGACTGACTGAGCACAGTAATAATATCAATTAGGATTAATTCCGGGAAGACCAAGGAATTGGTGGTGGACTTTCGCAAGGGCAAAAATCCACCAGTAGTGGTGAACATTCAGGGAAATGACATTGAGATAGTCGACACCTATAAGTACCTTGGTGTGATCCTCAATAATAAGCTTGACTGGGCCCATCACTTGGATGCAGTGTACAGGAAGGGCCAAAGCAGGCTTTATCTGCTCAGAAGGCTGAGAGCCTTCGGAGATAGAGGGGCACTCCTTGCATCCTTTTCAGCTCTGTTGTGGCATCAGTCATCTTCTTTGGTGTGGCGTGCTGGGGTAGTGGCATATCAACCAGGGACAGGAATAGGCTGGACAAACTGATTAGAAGGGCCAGCTCTGTCCTGGGATGCCCCCTTGACCCTGTTCAGGAAGTAGGCGTCAGGAGGATACTGGCCAAGGTGAGCTACATGGTGCAGAATGATTCCCATCCCATGCATGAGACCGTGATAAAGATGTGCAGTACTGTCAGTGACCGGCTACTTCATCCTACATGTGAGAGGGAGCGCTATCGAAAGTCCTTCCTTCCAGCTGCAGTTAGGCTGTATAACCAGCACTGTCCAAAACGGAGAACGACCCAAATAGAGAACTGATAGATCCAAAGTTGTGATAGTCCGGTTACATTTTTTTTTTTTTTTTTTTCGTATATGTACCTACCGTCAATGTAATGCCTTTATGCATCTGTATCTGTACTTGTTCCTGCCTTGCTGCTGTAATGCTCTGAATTTCCCCATGGTGGGACGATTAAAGATTATCTTATCTTATCTTAAACTGTGGAATGACTGTCTATACAATTTACACTAGTGGACTGACGGACCACAATGTTCACTATAAATTGTATACCGGCTCATCCTAGCATTTACATTAGGTGATGACTAATTAAACACAGTATTTATACTGGACGGAGGACCAACTGATTACAATATTAATATTTCACTATGGAGTGAATGACAGCAACATTTACAATATACTATGGACAGACTGACTACAGCTTTGACAATAAACTGTGGATAGATTGACCACATTCATTATCTCTGAGATAAGTAATTTTGGCCTTAGGGAGTTATACTTATTGGTGTGTATAGCATGTAGCAGAAACATGTTATCATACGTTTGTCTTTTTACAGGTTACTGCTCTAATTGACATAATGAAGGGTAAAATTTTTCTTTGTGGACTCCAGCAAGACAATTGGAAGAATCACATAAAAGGTAATTAATTTTCAAATTATTACTGATAATTGTTGGTCTAGGCTTGAGTTCTAGATCTGCGGAGGTGTAATAACACCTTCCTGATATATGACAATATACTGTAGGTGCTATCTTAAATGTATATCTTCTATACATAACTCTTAGTATAACACCACTTTATCTCAGGTACAGAGATAGGGAACATTTTTTCTCATTATCAACTTTCTTCCAAATTGGGAATACCCTATTATATTTCATAAAATACACTTGTTTCAGCGGTGAAACAATCAATACCTTGATTACACATGACTGACCCCAGCATTCACACTAGACCGCAGCCTGACAGAACACAGCATTTACACTATGTGACCATAAACAGAGGAAAGTATTTAAAAAACTGTCGACTGGCTGACCACAACATTCACCGTAGACTGTGCACTAATTGACCAAAGAATTTACACTAGGTGTGGACTGACTGAGCACAGTATTAATTCCTGACTGTGGAATGACTGTCTATATAATTTAAACTAGTCTTTGGACTGGCTGACCACAACATTCACCGTAGACTGTGCACTAATTGACCAAAGAATTTACACTAGGTGTGGACTGACTGAGCACAGTATTAATTCCTGACTGTGGAATGACTGTCTATATAATTTAAACTAGTCTTTGGACTGACTGACCACAACATTCACAGTAGACTGTACACTAATTAACCATATAATATGCACTAGGTGTGGACTGACTGAGCACAGTATTAATACCAGACTTAGGACTGACTTACCACAACAGTTACAATAGATTGTGCACCGACTGACCATAGCATTTACATTAAGTTTGGACCGACTGACCACAGTAATAATACCAGACTGTGGACTGACTGTCTATATCATTTAAACTAGTCTGTAGACTGACCACAACATTCACAGTAGACTGTACAATAATTGACCATATAACATACACTAGGTGTGGACTGACCTAGCACAGTATTTATTCTAGATTTGGGACTGACTTACCACAGCATTTACAATACATTGTGCACCGACTGACCATAGCATGTACACTAAGTGTAGTCTAACTGAGCACAGTGATAATATCAGACTGTGGAATGACTGTCTATACAATTTACACTATTATGTGGAGTGACAGACCACAATATTCACTATAAATTGTAGACCAGCTCATCCCAGCATTTACACTAGGTGTGGACTAATTAAACACAGTATTTATACTGGACGGAGGACCAACTGATTACAATATTTACTCTTCACTATGGACTGACAAAAACATTTAAGAGTATACTGTGGACTGACTGACTACAGCTTTGACAATAAACTGTGGATAGACTGACCACATGTATTATCTTTGAGATAAGTAATTTTGGCTCTAGTGAGTTATGCTTATTGGTGTGTATAGCATGTAGCAGGAACATATTATCATACGTTTGTTTTTTTACAGGTTACTGCTCCCATTGACATATTGAAGTGCAAAATTTTTCTTTGTGGACTACAACAAGACAATTGGAAGAAATACATAAAAGGTAATTAGTTTTCAAATTAATTACTGATAATCATTGATCTAGGCTTTATTTCTAGATCTGCGGAGGTGTAATAACACCTTCCTGATACATGACAATATACTGTATGTGTTATTTTAAATGTATATCTTCTATACACAACTCTTAGTATAACACCACCTTATCTCAGGTACAGAGTTAAGCTGGAGTCACACATAGCGACTTACCAGCGATCCCGACAACGATATCAACGTGTCAGCATCGCTGGTAAGTCGCTATGTGATCGCTGGTGAGCTATCAAACAGACAGCTTCACCAGCGATTAGCACAGCGACGCCGCGCGCGCTGCATCGCTGTGTACGCTCATGTCAAAAATAGCATTAAAATAAAAAATATTGTTATTCTCACCTTCCGACATCCCGCCCAGCATTCCCGCCTCTCCTCACGCTCCGGTCCCAGTAATCCTTTGCGAGAATTACCGCGATGACGTCCGTTCTCGTGGGATCGCGAAGTCTCGCGGTCATTCTTGCAAAGGATTACTGGGACCGGGAGCATGGAGAGAGGCGGGAAGACTGCGCGGGACGTCAGAAGGTGAGAATAACAATATTTTCTTAAATTATTTTACACGTTATCGCTGGTCTCCCGCCTGTCACACGCAGCGATGCGTGCTGGCCAGTGGGAGATCAGCGACGAAAAAAAGGTCCCTAGGTTTCCTGCAGCGATCAGCGATACTGGCAGGGGGGCCGGTCACTGATCACTGTCACACAGCGATCTCGCAGGTGAGATCGCTGTTGTGTCACAAAAGTTGTGACTCAGCAGCGATCTCGCTAGTGAGATTGCTATGTGTGACGGGGCCCTTAGGTAACATTTTTTCTCATTATCATCTGTCTTCGAAATTGGGAATACCCTCTTATATTTCACAAAATACACTTGTTTCAGCGGTGAAACGATTAATACTATGATTACACGAGACGCAATGGGAACACACTGGATACAGTAAAGCGCAGAGCATGCACTGGGAAGCAAGTAGAGAAACAGGATAACACAGAGCGTGCACTGGGAAGCAAGTAGAGAAACAGGAGAATACAGAGCGTGCACTGGGAAGCAAGTAGAGAAACAGGAGAATACAGAGAGTGCACTGGGAAGCACGCTGAAATACAGGAGAATGAAGAGAGTGCAATGAGAAGCACGCTGAGAAACAGAGAGTGCAGAGCGCACACTAGGAAGCACGCTGAGATACAGAGAGTCCAGAGCGTGCACTGGGGAGCACGTTGAGATACAGAGAGTGCATTGTGTGCACTGAGACGCACGCTGTAGGACCTGAGCATATAAAAGCACCCGCAGTGAGACCTGCACAGATGCGGAAGTAGTAATCAGTGGCTTCCTCTAGCAGATAGCATCCTGAAATACCTGTTGCTGTGGCCAAGAATGAGGTACTTCCGGGTCAGGCAGCATAATGATCGGAGGAAGTGCGCCGCCGCTGCCTAAGCAGCCGGGTGCGTGTTCCTGGTGGATGGGATCTCTGACGTGCCTGTCAAGCCGGAAGTTGAGGAGAGACCTCCGGAACAGCCCGGTCGGCGGTACGCAGAGTGACGTAAGTATCCTGCTGCTGGGGGGCATGCGGTGTTGTAACAGTACCTCCCCCTTTACATCCCCTCCTTTTGAGGCTAGAAAGAAACCTCTCTAAGATAAGAGGTGCAGTGATGTTCTCCCAAGGTTCCCACGACCTCTCCTCAGGACCAAACCCTATCCAGTCGATCAAAAAGAAAGTTTTCTCTCTCACCTTTTTCATGGCCAGTGTATCCCTCACGTCAAAAATGTCCTCATGGTTAACAGGATTAGGAGTGTGACAGATAGAGGAATAATAGCGATTAAACACCACGGGTTTGACGAGGGAGACATGGAAGGTGTTGGAAATACGGAGCGAGGCAGGCAACGTCAACTTGTAGGCCACGTCATTGATTTGTCCAAGATCTCAAAGGGACTGATGTATCGAGGACTCAACTTGTAGGAAGGACTTTTAAGCCAGATAAACTTGGAAGATATCCATACTTTGTCACCGGGAAGGTACGGAGGTGGGTCCAAACATCTTTTGTCAGCATGTCTCTTCATCCTGTCACCAGCTTTGACAAGTGCTTCTTTGGTCTCCTCCCAAATTTTAGAGAACTCCACGGACAAGGAGTCAGCTGTTGGTACACCCAAGACTGGTGGTACCGGCAGGGGCATATTAGCATTTTGTCCCGAGACAATGAAAAAAGGAGACTTGTTGGAGGAGTCACTAGGATAATTGTTATAGGCATAATTCGGCCCAAGGAAGAAGACAGACCCAATTATCCTGGTGAGCATTTGAAAAATGGCGAAGGTACGATGTCAAGATCTGGTTGGTATGTTCCACCTGACCGTTGGACTGGGGGTGATAGTCCAAAGAAAAATCCAAAGTCACGTTCATAAGCTTGCAGAGAGCTCTCCAAAACCGAGAAGTAAACTGAACTCCTCTGTCGGAAACAATGCGTTACGGGAATCCATGAATGCTGAAGGTATGAGCAATAAAAGTCTTGGCCAATTCGGAGGCAGAGGGCAAACTTGGCAGAGGGATAAAGTGAGCCATCTTAGAGAACCAATCCATGATCACCAAGATTACCGTACAACCACAGGATCGAGGGAGATTTGTGATAAAATCCATGGCGATATGTTGCCATGGGGCTGAAGGTACCGGGAGAGTCTGCAGAGTACCAGAGTGAAGTTGCCTCGGAATCTTGTTTTTGTCGCATGACGGACATGAAGATATAAACTCCTCGATGTCTTGGCGTAAAGAGGACCACCAATAGTGGCGAGATATGAGAGAGTTAGTCTTCTTTATCCCCGCATGACCGGCAATCTTGGATGAATGGCCCCAAAGCAGCACTTTCTTTCTATTATTTTCGGCGACAAACGTCCTCCCCGGGGGTAAGTTAGCTAGACCTATGGGAGTCAACGTTATAATCCTGGAGGGATCAATGATATGAGACGGATCCTCCTCTGCATCAGCTGGCTGGAAAGACCTAGACAATGCATCGACCTTGACGTTAAAATGGCCTGATCGTAAGTGAAATTCAAAATCGAAGCGGGCAAAGAAAAGGAACCATCTGGCCTGCCGGGGGTTAAGTCTTTGAGCCGACCGGATGGAGGACAGATTCTTGTGGTCGGTGAAAATTCCGAAAGGATGAACCACCCCCTCTAGAAGGTACCACCATTCCTCAAGAGTCAGTTCGATGGCCAACAACTCTCTGTCTCTGATGGAATAATTGCGCTCAGCAGAAGAAAATGCCTTGTAGAAAATACCGCAGGTGACTAAGCGACCGGAAGGGGATCTTTGGAGAAGCACTCCTCCAGCTCTCGTGGAGGAGGCATCCACCTCGAGCGTGAACGACTTGTTAGTCTCATGACGATGAAGCACAAGGGCGGCTGCAGAGGCTTGCTTTAGAGACAAGAAGGCATCTTTAGCCTCCAGAGACCAGATGTGGGAGTTGGCTCCCTTACGGACAAGAGCCGAGATAGGCTTAGATAGCGAGGAGAAATGTGGGATGAACTGCCTGTAATAGTTCACGAATCCAAGAAACTGTTGGATGGCTTTTACCCCGAGAGGCAGTGGCCATTTGATTATGGCTGATACTTTCTCCGAATCCATGTTCAGACAGGATTCCGAGATAATGTGTCCCAAAAATGGTAACGTGGTTTGTTCAAAGACACACTTCTCGAACTTGGCATCGAGACGGTTCTCTCTTAAACGTAACAGCACTTGGCGAACGTCTTGCCGATGAGATGACAGATCCGGAGAGAAAAAGAGAATATCGTCCAAATATACTACAACGCAGTAATGCAGGAGGTCTCGAAAAATGTCATTAACAAACTCCTGAAATACAGCGGGTGCGTTGCAGAGGCCAAAGGTCATGACCAATGTGATAAAACACTCCGGGATCGCCTTTGCTGGGGTCAAAGGTCACGTGCATTCAGCATGAAACTCAGGCGCACAGCCGGGGTCCGGGTATAACTGACACTGGGTCAGGTTTATTAAAGGTGAAAGCAATGCATAAAGAAAAAAAAACATAAAACAAATCCTTGCCTGTCCGGCACTAACTAAACAAAGTACAACCTAACTACCAACTGGCGGGCTTCTCCTGTCCAGCCAAACGACAGTTGCAGTGGGCACTGCTTTCACTCACGAGTGTCTCTCACACAGACAAGCTCTCTGTGTTCCCAGGCTGAGACACTAATACAACCACCTGGCATCATTAGTAACCAGTTGAGATACTGACCAGACTAGGCCACATAGGAAAGGTATCTGGGCGAGATATACCTGCCCTCATCCGCTATTCCCACATGATTCTCACATATCTCCCCCTCTGCTCAGACCACTCCAGTCAAGCAATGACACCCGCCAAACTGCACTCGGGACAGGGCATCTGCATTCCCCATCTGTACCCCTGGGCGGTGCTCCACCGTAAAAGTGTAGGCCTGCAGGGCAAGGAACCACCGGGTCACCCGGCTATTCCGTTCCTTGTGCAAGTGCATCCACTTGAGAGGGGCATGGTCAGTGATCAGCCTGAACTTTCGGCCCACCAGGTAATATTTGAGGGCCTCTAGAGCCCACTTAATGGCTAGGCACTCTTTTTCTACGACTGCATACTTTTGTTCAAGTTTATTCAGCTTCCTGCTGAGATAGAGGACCGGGTGTTCCACTCCGTCCCTCACTTGTGACAGTACGGCCCCGATACCGGTATCAGAGGCATCCGTTTGGACCACAAACTCGCTGCAGAAGTCCTGAGTCACCAGTACCAGTACCGTTTTAGGCTATGGAAGGCTTCTTCAGCCGCTAAACTCCATTTAATCATGACGAAGTCTTTCCCTTTTGTACGATCCGTCAGGGGGGTAGCGATGGCTGCAAAATTGGGTATGAACCGGCGATAATAGCCGGCGATCCCCAGGAAGGTTTGCACCTGCTTCTTGTTGACAGGTTGCGGCCAGTCCTGAACCGCCTGAATCTTATCAAGCTGGGGTTTAACAATACCCCTCCCAATTACATATCCCAAATACCGGGCTTCTTCTAGCCCGATATGACATTTCTTGGGGTTCGCGGTTAGACCTGCCTCCCACAGGTCGTCAATCACAGCTTGTACTTTCTGGAGATGAGTCTCCCAGTCCAAGCTGTAATTGACAATGTCATCCAAATAGGCCGAAGCGTACTGCCTATGTGGCCTCAGGACTCTGGAAGGTCGCCGGTGCCCCGTGCAGTCCAAACACATACTGAAATAAACCTTCCGGCGTAGCAAATGCCGTCTTTTCTCTGGCAGCCTCCGCCAGAGGGATCTGCCAATACCCCTTTGTTAGATCTAGGGTCGTACTATACCGGGCTTTTCCTAACCGATCTATTAACTCGTCGACCCGGGGCATAGGGTAGGCATCAAATTTTGAGACCGCATTCAGTTTCCTGAAGTCATTGCAGAACCGGATGGTGCCGTCCGGTTTAGGAATTAACACAATCAGGCTGGACCAAGCACTGTGCGATTCCTCAATGACACCTAACTCTAACATTGCCTTCACTTCTCGTGAAACAGCTTCACGGCGCGCTTCCGGAATTCTGTAGGGTTTCACGTGAACTGTGACACCAGGTTCCGTTACGATGCCATGTTTCATTAGCGTAGTCTGCCCGGGTTTTTCTGAGAAAAACTTTTGGTTGTGAAGTAGAAACTGCCTGACCTCAGTCTTTTGCCGCTCCGAGAGAGTCTTTGCAACCGTACCTCCGGTACGGTATGCGAGCAGACTGGACGGGCCAGCTCTGCTGACAAGGCAGACCGATCTTTCCAGGGTTTTATAGATTTACATGATAAACCTGTTCAGGTTTCCGTTTACCTGCCTGGTATACTTTGTAGTTTACTTCACCAATTCTTTCCTTAATCTCAAAGGGGCCCTGCCACTTTGCTAGGAACTTACTGTCCACCGTGGGAACCAGGATCAACACCCTATCTCCGGGTGCAAACGTACGGATCTTGGCACCCCTATCATAGATTCTTTTTTGGGCTCCTTGAGCCTGCATCATGTGTTCTTTGACGATAGGCATAACAGCCACAATACGGTCCTGCATTTGGGATACGTGATCTATCACCGTTTTAAATGGAGTGACCTGACCCTCCCAGGTTTCTTTGGCGACGTCTAAGAGTCCGCGAGGACGTCGGGCGTACAATAACTCGAAAGGCGAGAATCCCGTGAAAGACTGGGGCACTTCCCTGATGGCAAAATGTAAATAAGGAAGTAAATAGTCCCAGTTCTTCCCATCCTTGTCTATCGCCTTTCTCAGCATCTGCTTCAGAGTTTTATTGAACCGTTCGACCAACCCGTCTGTTTGAGGGTGATACACGGATGTGCGTAACGGTTCGATTTGTAACAACCGGCAGATCTCCTTCATTACCCTGGACATAAAGGGAGTCCCTTGGTCGGTGAGTATCTGTTTTGGTATACCGACCCGACTAAACACATGCACCAGCTCCTTGGCAATCGTCTTGGTGGCCGTGTTACGCAAAGGGATGGCCTCCGGGTAACGAGTGGCATAATCCAAGAGGACCAGGATATGTTGGTGTCCACGTGCAGACCGTGGAAGGGGCCCAACTAAATCCATCCCAATCCTCTCAAACGGGACCTAAATAATAGGTAGGGGTACCAAAGGGCTACAGAATCGGGGCTTAGGCGCAGAGGCTTGGCAGTCAGGACAAGACTCACAGTATACACAAATATCGTGATGCATGCCTGGCCAACCAAAACAGTGTAATATCCTTTCGGTGGTTTTCCGAACTCCCATGTGACCTCCCATCACATGTCCGTGGGCCAGGTCCAGCACCTGCCGCCGGTAGGGTTTTGGCATGACTAATAGTTGCACCGTGTCTTCCCCCTTTTTCTCTATCTGATAGAGTAAATCATTCTCCAGGACCAAGTAAGGATATGCCAGCCTAGAGTCAGGTTCTACGGGTACCCCATTTATCACTTTTACATTTGTCCTAGCCTGAGAAAGGGTAGGATCCTTTATTTGCTCGCTCTGGAAGTCATCTTTCTGAACTTCCAAATCCGGCAAACGGGGAGGTGGACGGCTGTCGGCCTCCTCCTCTTCCCCGGTCTCCTCCGTATCACCCGCCATGACTGCAAACGGAAACTGCAGGTCATTTCCAGCAGACTCTTCCCCTCTTCCAGGGGTTCAGGACCCACACGCGCCCTGGGAGAAGAATCATGTACACTATTACCCTGGGGTATCAACTGATTCTCCCACAATTGCCAGAAGTGGGGAAAATCCCGGCCCAAGATAACATCATGCAATAACGCAAGGACGAGTCCCACTTTATGTTGCACAGACCCATAGGAAGTAGTAATGCATATGACCGTGGTGAGGTACGAGCAGGTGTCTCCATGCACACACGTTACCGAAAATTTGTCTGATGGTCCAGTCGGGGCTGACACCAGACTGGTCTTCACCAGCGTTACCACACTTCCCGAGTCTAACAATGCCACCACATTTTTTCCATCAACAGTTAAATCACACAAGTGTTTTTCCACATCCTTCTGACCAGCATTTACCCTCACTACCCGTGCAACCATAGACATGCGGTTTTTAGAGTCTGTGACGTCACACTGCATGGGTTCAGTAGTGACCGGACAGTTCGCAGCAATATGTCCCATCTCTTGGCAGCGGAAACACCTAACGGGCCCTTTGCTTAGACAATAGTTCGTTACTCTCGGCCTCGCAGTGCGGGCAGTCCCGTTTTACTCCCCCACTGTCTTAGGGATTTTTCCTTCTCCCCTACTCCCTGGAACAGTCTTACCGGTTCCACGTGGAGATGATGAAGAACGAGGAGGGGTAGCGTCGTCTCAGAGTCCTTCCTCCACGGAGTAACGTTCAACCAGATCCACCAGTTGATCTGCCGTCGTAGGATTTCCATGGCTTACCCACTTCCTTAGGGCTGGCGGTAGGGCTCTCAGGTATTTGTCCATGACGACTCTCTGGATTATCTCTGGCGCTGTCAACACCTCGGGTTGTAGCCACTTCTTTGTCACGTGGATCAGGTCGAACATCTGTGACCGCGGTGGTTTATCCGGCTGATTAGTCCATTGATGCACTCTCTGTGCACGGACAGCGGTCGTCACTCCTAGCCGGGCCAAGATCTCGGCTTTTAGTTTGTCAAAGTCCTGCGCGGCTTCAGGTTCTAAGTCATAATAAGCCTTTTGAGCTTCACTGGAAAGAAACGGGGCAATCAAGCAGGCCCATCGTGCCTTCGGCCATTTTTCTCGCACCGCCGTCCGTTCAAACGTGGTCAGGTATGCCTCGACGTCATCTTCGGTCGTCATCTTCTGCCAGTACCGACTCCCGTGAATCACTCTCGACTCGGCTTCCAGGTTAACGTCAGGTAAGCTTGCCAGGCGCTGCGCCACCTGCTGGAGAAGCGAACGATCAGTAGCTGTCATGTCCACCAACTTCTTCAGCTGGGCCATCATCACCCGATTAGCTTCTTGCTGGATGGCGGTGGACTGCACTAGCGCTTTCACCACGTCCTCCATGCTCATGCTTCCCACGTGATGCCCGCGTTCTCCACCACAATGTGAGAAAACACTCCGGGATCGCCTTTGCTGGGGTCAAAGGTCACGTGCGTTAAGCATGAAACTCAGGTGCACAGCCGGGGTCCGGGTATAACTGACACTGGGTCAGGTTTATTAAAGGTGAAAGCAATGCATAAAGAAAAAAAACATAAAACAAATCCTTGCCTGTCCGGCACTAACTAAACAAAGTACAACCTAACTACCAACTGGCGGGCTTCTCTCGTCCAGCCAAACCACAGTTGCAGTGGGCACTGCTTTCACTCACGAGTGTCTCTCACACAGACAAGCTCTCTGTGTTCCCAGGCTGAGACACTCACACAACCACCTGGCATCCTTTTATATCCGCCCTCCCATTATTCATTAGTAACCATTTGAGATACTGACCAGACTAGGCCACAAAGGAAAGGTATCTGGGTGAGATATACCTGCCCTCATCCACTATTCCCACATGAGTCTCACACCAGGTACTCGTAATTTCCATCCCGCATATTAAACGCGGTCTTCCACTCGTCAACAGCGTGGATACGGATCAGGTTATAGGCACCATGAATGTCTAGTTTGATGAAAATCCGTGCTCCCCTCAAACGATCAAAAAGCTCCCGAATTGGTGGTAGAGGATACCTGTTCTTGACCGTGATGTTATTCAAGCCTCTATATCCAATACAGGGTCGAAGGCAGCCGTCCTTCTTTTTAACAAAGAAGAAACCCGCGTCTGCGGGAGAGGAGGACTTTCGAATAAAGCCCCTGGCCAGATTTTGTTGGATATAGTACGATATGGCCTCGGTCTCCACTGAAGAGAGCGGGTATATTCTGCCTCTAGGAGGGGTCGAACCAGGAATGAGTTCAATCGGGCAGTCATACTGCTGATGCGGAGGACTCTCTGCCTCCTTCTTGTTGAAGACATCCGAGAAGGGACAGTAGACAGTGGGTAATCCAACGGGAACAGAGGGAGTCAGTGACATCCCAAAGGGTCGAACTGGCAGCCGGCACCTCTCCTGGCAGTACTGACCCCAGCGACGTATGTTACCAGAGCGTCAATCATGGGTTGGCTCATGTGTCCTTAGCCAGGGAAGACCAAGAAGAAGAGTGTGGGCCATGTCAGATAGAACATAGATGGCAATCCTCTCCCGATGCAGAACCCCAACTTGCAACTTCAGCTACTTGGTAACCTTAGTGACCGCCTCAGGTAAAGGCCTTCCATCCACAGAAGCAATCCAACGAGGATTCTCCAGGGTCCTAACTGGGATCTGGTACTTCTCAACTTCTTCAAGCCTGAGGAAGTTCCCTGCTCGCCCGAATCCACGTAAACCACCTCAGAATAGCGTTTAGGACCTGAGAACCACTGAACAGTCAGGGTTAAAGGTAAATAGGAATCACATACTCCTATGGAGGCCTCTCTTACCTGTCTTAGGTAGAGGAGTTTCCTGGCCGCACTGGGCAGGAACGAAGCAAGTGAGAACCATATCCACAGTATAGACATAAGCCTTGCACGCGTCTCTCACGACGGCATTGCTCCGCCATTTTAAGACGATCCACCTGCATTGATTCAGCAGCTGCTGTGGAACAAGACACTGTAGAACCTGGGCTAAGATGCCTGTGGATGGTTAGAGATGAGATAGTAGGTCTCCAATCTCGAGCAGCCTCAAGAGAACGCTCCTGAAACCGTAAATCAATACATGTAGCAAGAGAAATCAAATCCTCGAGAGAGAGGTTGGAGTATTTCGACCAGCGAGCCAGGAGTCCACCCCAACTTTGAAGCCAGAGTGCGAAAACGATTGGCGTATTGCCCAACAGTAAGTGAACCTTGGCGGAGATTAAAGAGGGACTCAGTGGTAGAGGCCAGGCGACCCGGTTCATCAAACACTCTGTAGATGGTTTCCAAAAAAATTTGCAGCTGAGAGACTATGTGATCGTCTCGCTCCCACAAGGGATTTACCCAAGCCAACGCCTCACCCTCCAGATGTGAAACCACAAACACCACCTTAGCCGGATCAGTGGGATATTGCTGTGGCAACAACTCAAAATGCAGATGACACTGATTTAAAAAATCCCTGCAAAGCTTGGGATCACCATTAAACTGGGGCGGTTTACTAAGGCGAGGTGGGGGATGAGGAGTAACGTCAGGGGTACGGGCCGACGCCTGCACCAAAGTCGAGGCGGCAGATTGAAGAGAGAGCAGACGGTCATCCACAGAGGCCATATTACTCAATATGTGGCTTTGAGTGTTGCGCTGCTGAACAAGCTCCTGCTGGAGACTAGCAAGCAGTATAGCATTCCCTGGGTCAGCGGCCTGTAAAGCGGACCATCGGAAATCCATGGACTTCATGAAGGACATAATGCGACCCTGATTCTCCTGCGAAAATATCCACTCATTTTGTTCAGCAGAGGCACCAGCGGGATCCATGACCTGCTTACTCTGTTACGACTTTTAGAGTGGACCCTCTGGGCTGAGATACCAACCCACCCTGAGTGAACTGACCTATTGGAACCACCCCCTATATAGGGATCATCAGGGTCAGCACCAGTGGGGTAAAATATTGCAACTGCTGGTAAGTGTAGACTGACTGAGCACAGTAATAATATCAAACTGTGGAATGACTGTCTTTACAATTTACACTAGTCTGTGGACTGACGGACCACAATGTTCATGATAAATTGTATACCGGCTCATCCTAGCATTTACACTAGGTGATGACTAATAAAACACAGTATTTATACTGGACTGAGGACCAACTGATTACAATATTAACACTTCACTATGGAGTGACTGACAGCAACATTTACAATATACTGTGGACAGACTGACTACAGCTTTGACAATAAACTGTGGATAGATTGACCACATTCATTATCTCTGAGATAAGTAATTTTGGCCCTAGGGAGTTATACTTATTGGTGTGTATAGCATGTAGCAGGAACATATTATCATACGTTTGTCTTTTTACAGGTTACTGCTCTAATTGACATAATGAAGGGTAAAATTTTTCTTTGTGGACTCCAGCAAGACAATTGGAAGAATCACATAAAAGGTAATTAATTTTCAAATTATTACTGATAATTGTTGGTCTAGGCTTAAGTTCTAGATCTGCGGAGGTGTAATAGCACCTTACTGATACATGACAATATACTGTAGGTGCTATCTTAAATGTATATCTTCTATACACAACTCTTAGTATAACACCACTTTATCTCAGGTACAGAGATAGGGAACATTTTTTTCTCATTATCAACTTTCTTCCAAATTTGGAATACCCTCTTATATTTCATAAAATACCCTTGTTTCAGCAGTGAAACAATCAATACCTTGATAACACGAGACTGACCCCAGCATTCACACTAGACCGCAGCCTGACAGAACATGGCATTTACACTATGTGACCATAAACTGAGGAAAGTATTTATAAAAACTGTCGACTGACTGACCACAAAATTCACAGTAGACTGTGCACTAATGGGCCAAAGAATTTACACTAGGTGTGGACTGACTGAGCACAGTATTAATACCTGACTGTGTACTGACTGTCTATATAATTTAAACTAGTCTCTGGACTGACTGACCACAACATTCACAGTAGACTGTACACTAATTAACCATATAATATACACTAGGTGTGGACTGACTGAGCACAGTATTAATACCAGACTTAGGACTGACTTAACACAACATTTACAATAGATTGTGCACCGACTGACCATAGCATTTACATTAAGTTTGGACCGACTGACCACAGTAATAATACCAGACTGTGTACTGACTGTCTATATCATTTAAACTAGTCTGTGGACTGACTGACCACAACATTCACAGTAGACTGTACACTAATTCACCATATAACATACACTAGGTGTGGACTGACCTAGCACATTATTTATACTAGTTTTGGGACTGACTTACCACAACATTTACAATACATTGTGCACCAACTGACCATAGCATGTACACTAAGTGTAGTCTGACTGAGCACAGTAATAATATCAGACTGTGGAATGACTGTTTATACAATTTACACTATTATGTGGAGTGACAGACCATAATATTCACTATAAATTGTAGACCAGCTCATCCCAGCATTTACACTAGGTGTGGACTAATTAAACACAGTATTTATACTGGACGGAGGACCAACTGATTACAATATTTACTCTTCACTTTGGACTGACAAAAACATTTAAGAGTATACTGTGGACTGACTACAGCTTTGACAATAAACTGTGAATAGATTGACCACATGTATTATCTCTGAGATAAGTAATTTTGGCTCTAGTGAGTTATACTTATTGGTGTGTATAGCATGTAGCAGGAACATATTATCATACGTTTGTCTTTTTACAGGTTACTGCTCCCATTGACATATTGAAGTGTAAAGTTTTTCTTTGTGGACTACAACAAGACAATTGGAAGAAATACATAAAAGGTAATTAATTTTCAAATTAATTACTGATAATCATTGATCTAGGCTTTATTTCTAGATCTGCAGAGGTGTAATAACACCTTCCTGATACATGACAATATACTGTATGTGTTATTTTAAATGTATATCTTCTATACACAACTCTTAGTATAACACCACCTTATCTCAGGTACAGAGTTAGGGAACATTTTTTGGGAATACCCTCTTATATTTCACAAAATACACTTGTTTCAGCGGTGAAACAATTAATACCATAATTACACGAGACGCAATGGGAACACGCTGGATACAGTAAAGCATAGAGCATGCACTGGGAAGCAAGTAGCGAAACAGGAGAACACAGAGCGTGCACTGGGAAGCAAGTAGAGAAACAGGAGAATACAGAGCGTGCACTGGGAAGCACGCTGAGATGTAGAGAGTGCAGAGCGCGCACTAGGAAGCACGCTGAAATACAGGAGAATACAGAGCGTGCAATGGGAAGCATGCTGAGATACAGAGTGCAGAGCGTGCACTAGGAAGCACGCTGACATACAGAGAGTGCAGCGCGTGCACTGTGGAGCACACTGAGATTCAGATAGTGCAGAGATTGCACTGGGGAGCACGTTGAGATACAGAGAGTGCATAGCGCGCACTGAGACGCACGCTGTAGGACCTGAGCATATAAAAGCACCCGCACTGAGACCTGCACAGATGCGGAAGTAGTAATCAGTGGCTTCCTCTAGCAGATAGCATCCTGAAATACCTTTTGCTGTGGCCAAGAATGAGGTACTTCTGGGTCAGGCAGCATAATGATCGGAGGAAGTGCGCAGCCGTGGCCAAAGCAGCCGGGTGCGTGTTCCTGGTGGATGGGATCCCTGACGTGCCCGCCAAGCCTGAAGTTGAGGAGAGACAGAAGCAATCCAACGAGGATTCTCCAGGGTACTAACTGGGATCTGGTACTTCTCAACTTCTTCAAGCCTGAGGAAGTTCCCTGCCACACCCGAATCCACGTAAACCACCTCAGAATAGCGTTTAGGACCTGAGAACCACTGAATAGTCAGGGTTAAAGTTAGATAGGAATCACATACACCTATGGAGGCCTCTCATACCTGTCTTAGGTAGAGGAGTTTCCTGGCCGCACTGGGCAGGAACAAAGCAAGTGAGAACCATCTCCACAGTATAGACATAAGCCTTGCATGCGTCTCTCATGACGGCATTGCTCCGCCATTTTAAGACGATCCACCTGCATAGATTCAGCAGCTACTGCGGAAGAAGACACCGCAGAACCTGGGCTAAGATGCCTGTGGATGGTTAGAGATGAGATAGTAGGTCTCCAATCTCGAGCAGCCTCAAGAGAACGCTCCTGAAATCGTAAATCAATACGTGTAGCAAAAGAAATCAAATCCTCGAGCCAGGAGTCCACCCCAACTTTGAAGCCAGAGTGCGAAAACGAATGGCGTTTTGCCCAACAGTAAATAAAGCTTGGCGGAGATTAAAGAGGGACTCTGTGGTAGAGGCCAGGCGACCCGGTTTATCAAACACTCTGTGGAAGGTTTCCAAAAAAATTTGCAGCTGAGTGACTATGGGATCGCCTCGCTCCCACAAGGGATTTACCCAAGCCAACGCCTCACCCTTCAGATGTGAAACCACAAACGCCACCTTAGCCCAATCAGTGGGGTATTGCTGTGGCAACAACTCAAAATGCAGATGACACTTATTTAAAAAATCCCTGCAAAGCTTGGGATCGCCATTAAACTGGGGCGGTTTACCAAGGCGAGGTGGGGGATGAGGAGTAGAGTCAGGGGTACGGGCCGACGCCTGCACCAAAGTTGAGGCGGCAGATTGAAGAGAGAGCGGACGGTGATCCACAGAGGCCATATTACTCAATATGTGGCTTTGAGTGTTGCACTGCTGAACAAGCTCCTGCTGGAGACTAGCAAACAGTATAGCATTCCCTGGGTCAGCGGCCTGTAAAGCGGACAATCGGAAATCCATTGACTTCATGAAGGACATAATGCGACCCTGATTCTCCTGCGAAAATATCCACTCATTTTGTTCAGCAGAGGCACCAGCGGGATCCATGATCTGCTTATTCTGTTACGACTTTTGGAGTGGACCCTCTGGGCTGAGATACCAACCCACCCTGAGTGAACTGACCTATTGGAACCACCCCCTATATAGGAATCATCAGGGTCAGCACCAGTGGGGTGAAATATTGCAACTGCTGGTAAGTGTAGACTGACTGATCACAGTAATAATATCAAACTGGAATGACTGTCTTTACAATTTACACTAGTCTATGGACTGACGGACTACAATGTTCATGATAAATTGTATACCGGCTCATCCTAGCATTTACAGTAGGTGATGACTAATTAAACACAGTATTTATACTGGACGGAGGACCAACTGATTACAATATTAACATTTCACTATGGAGTGGCTGACAGCAACATTTACAATATACTGTGGACAGACTGACCACAGCTTTGACTATAAACTGTAGATAGATTGACCACATTTATTATCTCTGAGATAAGTAATTTTGGCCCTAGGGAGTTATACTTATTGGTGTGTATAGCATGTAGCAGGAACATATTATCATACGTTTGTCTTTTTACAGGTTACTGCTCTAATTGACATAATGAAGGGTCAAATTTTTCTTTGTGGACTCCAGCAAGACAATTGGAAGAATCACATAAAAGGTAATTAATTTTCAAATTATTACTGATAATTGTTGGTCTAGGCTTAAGTTCTAGATCTGCGGAGGTGTAATAGCACCTTACTGATACATGATAATATACTGTAGGTGCTATCTTAAATGTATATCTTCTATACACAACTCTTAGTATAACAACACTTTATCTCAGGTACAGAGATAGGGAACATTTTTTTCTCATTATCAACTTTCTTCCAAATTGGGAATACCCTCTTATATTTCATAAAATACCCTTGTTTCAGCGGTGAAACAATCAATACCTTGATAACACGAGACTGACCCCAGCATTCACACTAGACCGCAGCCTGACAGAACATAGCATTTACACTATGTGACCATAAACTGAGGAAAGTATTTATAAAAACTGTCGACTGACTGACCACAAAATTCACAGTAGACTGTGCACTAATGGGCCAAAGAATTTACACTAGGTGTGGACTGAGTGAGCACAGTATTAATATCTGACTGTGGACTGACTGTCTATATAATTTAAACTAGTCTCTGGACTGACTGACCACAACATTCACAGTAGACTGTACACTAATTAACCATATAATATACACTAGGTGTGGACTGACTAAGCAAAGTATTAATATCAGACTTAGGACTGACTTACCACAACATTTACAATAGATTGTGCACCGACTGACCATGGCATTTACATTAAGTTTGGGCCGACTGACCACAGTAATAATACCAGACTGTGGACTGACTGTCTATATCATTTAAACTAGTCTGTGGACTGACTGACCACATCATTCACAGTAGACTGTACACTAATTGACCATATAACATACACTAGGTGTGGACTGACCTAGCACACTACTTATACTAGTTTTGGGACTGACTTACCCCAACATTTACAATACATTGTGCACCAACTGACCATAGCATGTACACTAAGTGTAGTCTGACTGAGCACAGTAATAATTTCAGACTGTGGAATGACTGTTTATACAATTTACACTATTATGTGGAGTGACAGACCATAATATTCACTATAAATTGTAGATCAGCTCATCCCAGCATTTACACTAGGTGTGGACTAATTAAACACAGTATTTATACTGGACGGAGGACCAACTGATTACAATATTTACTCTTCACTATGGACTGACAAAAACATTTAAGAGTATACTGTGGACTGACTACAGCTTTGACAATAAACTGTGAATAGATTGACCACATGTATTATCTCTGAGATAAGTAATTTTGGCTCTAGTGAGTTATACTTATTGGTTTGTATAGCATGTAGCAGGAACATATTATCATACGTTTGTCTTTTTACAGGTTACTGCTCCCATTGACATATTGAAGTGTAAAATTTTTCTTTGTGGACTACAAGACAATTGGAAGAAATACATAAAAGGTAATTAATTTTCAAATTAATTACTGATAATCATTGATCTAGGCTTTATTTCTAGATCTGCAGAGGTGTAATAAGACCTTCCTGATACATGACAATATACTGTATGTGTTATTTTAAATGTATATCTTCTATACACAACTCTTAGTATAACACCACCTTATCTCAGGTACAGAGTTAGGGAACATTTTTTCTCATTATCATCTCTCTTCGAAATTGGGAATACCCTCTTATATTTCACAAAATACACTTGTTTCAGCGGTGAAACAATTAATACCATAATTACACGAGACGCAATGGGAACATGCTGGATACAGTAAAGCATAGAGCATGCACTGGGAAGCAAGTAGCGAAACAGGAGAACACAGAGCGTGCACTGGGAAGCAAGTAGAGAATCAGGAGAATACAAAGCGTGCACTGGGAAGCACGCTGAGATGCAGAGAGTGCAGAGCACGCACTAGGAAGCACGCTGAAATACAGGAGAATACAGAGCGTGCAATGGGAAGCATGCTGAGATACAGAGTGCAGAGTGTGCACTAGGAAGCACGCTGACATACAGAGAGTGCAGTGTTATGATTGAGTCACCGTAGGAGGCAAAAATAGAAATGCTAGCTAAGTCCAGAAAACCAGAGAAGTTGGCAGCTATCGGATTGCAGACCCCTGAACCTATCAACACAACTAGCAGTAGCCGTGGGGGGCTCCTACGATGCCCTCGGCCCCTCGATCACAGCCGGAGGACTATATAGCCTAAAGACAGAAAGGGAAATCTAAACTGCCCCAGAGCAGACCCCAAAGCAAAAGGCAGCCTTATATCCAGTCATTAACTCCACTCAGCCAGTCATCATCATCAGCCCCAGGTGTTTGACAATCAGGCTCACTTCCTTTCTTCACCAGAAGAGGGAGTTCCTCGGGCCTCAGTAGTGAAGGGGAAAATGAACTCACAACAGTACCTCCCCCTTGAGGAGGGGTCACCGAACCCTCAACCACGCCACCAGGGCGATCAGGGTGAGCCCGATGAAAGGCATGCACCTATCTTTTGGCATGAATATCAGAGGCAGAGACCCAGGAATTATCGTCCTGACCATAACCCTTCCACTTAACCAAATACTGGAGTCTCCGTCTAGCCAGACGGCTTCTCTACCTCATATTCCATGTTACCTTCAACCAATACAGGGTCTGGAGGTGCAACCCCCGGAACAACAGGTTCAACAAACCTCTTCAACAAAGATTTATGGAACACATTATGGATTTTAAATGTGACAGGAAGAGCTAAACGAAAAGATACCGGATTAATAATCTCCAAAATCTTGTAAGGTCCAATAAATCTAGGCTTAAACTTAAGAGAAGCCACCTTCATAGCAATATTTTTTGATGATAACCACACCATATCACCAACCTTAAACTGAGGACCAATGGTCCTATGTCGGTTTGAAAACCGCTGGGCCTTTTCCTGGGAGAGAGATAACTTATCCACCACTTGGTCCCAGATCTGGTGCATTCTCTCCACCACAGTGTCAACACCTGGGCAGGCAGAGGGCTCCACCTGCCCTGAAGAAAATCGAGGATGAAACCCAAAGTTACAAAAAAAAGGTGACATCAAAGTGGTAGAACTAGCTCTATTATTTAAAGCAAATTCGGCCAAGGGCAAAAATGAAACCCAATCATCCTGATCAGCAGAAATAAAACATCTCAAATATGACTCCAAGGTCTGGTTTGTTCTCTCTGTCTGCCCATTGGTCTGAGGGTGAAAAGCAGAGGAGAAGGACAACTGAATTCCCAGCTTGGAACAGAAAGTTCTCCAAAATCTAGACACAAACTGGACTCCTCTGTCAGATACAATGTTCTCAGGAATCCCGTGCAAGCGAACCACCTGTTGTAAAAACAGGGGCACCAATTCAGAGGAAGACGGCAACTTAGGGAGTGGTACAAGATGAACCATCTTAGAGAACCTATCACAAATCACCCAAATAACAGTCATCCTTTGAGAGACAGGCATATCAGAGATGAAATCCATTGAAATATGGGTCCATGGCCTCTTGGGGACAGGCAAAGGCATCAACAACCCACTAGAGCGAGAACACGATTTAGACCGGGAGCACGTCCCACAGGACTGCACAAAATTCCTGACATCACGAGACAAGGAGGGCCACCAAAAACACCGACTCACCAGATCTCTAGTACCAAAAATACCTGGATGACCAGCCAAAGCAGAGCAATGAACTTCAGACATCACTCTCTTCTTCCACTGGTCAAGAACATACAACTTTCCACTGGGACAACGCTCAGGTTTGTCCTCCTGGAACTCTTCCAGAGCTCGTCTCAAATCGGGCGAGATGGCAGAAAGAACTACCCCTTCGCCTAAGATGGTAGCAGGCTTGGTCACCACAGGAGAATCAGCAAAGAAGCTCCTAGAGAGGGCGTCAGCCTTGACATTCTTAGTTCCAGGAAGAAAAGAAACCACAAAATCAAAACGTGTAAAAAACAAGGCCCACCTAGCCTGTCTAGGGTTCAAGCGCTTAGCCGACTCTAGGTAAATCAAATTCTTGTGGTCAGTGAGGACCACGACCTGATGCTTAGCTCCCTCCAACCAATGTCTCCACTCCTCAAATGCCCATTTCATGGCCAACAGTTCCCGATTCCCCACATCATAGTTACGTTCAGATGGAGAGAACTTTCGGGAAAAGAAAGCACAGGGATTCATTTTAGATGTTACAGGATCCTTTTGGGACAAAACAGCTCCTGCACCAATCTCAGAAGCATCCACCTCTACCTGGAACGGAAGTGAGACATCAGGTTGCCGCAAAACCGGGGCGGAGGTGAATCTTCGCTTCAGCTCCTGAAAGGAAGAAACAGCCTCCGGAGACCAATTTAACACATCAGCACCCTTCTTAGTCAAATCAGTCAATGGCTTGGCAATACTAGAAAATTTTGCTATACATTTCCGATAAAAATTAGTAAAACCCAAAAACTTCTGGAGGGCCTTCAAAGAAGTGGGCTGAACCCAGTCGTAAATGGCCTGTACCTTGGCCGGGTCCATTTCAATAGTTGACGGGGACAAAATAAATCCCAAAAAAGAAATCCTCTGTACTCCAAAAAGGCATTTAGATCCTTTGACATACAGGGAATTCTCCCTCAAGATCCGGAACACAGTTCGTATATGTTCCACATGAGAATCCCAATCCTTGGAGAAGATCAAAATATCATCCAGATAGATAATCAAAAATTTATCGACAAAATCTCGGAAAATATCGTTCATGAAGCCCTGGAAGACAGAAGGGGCATTAGTGAGCCCAAAAGGCATCACCAGGTACTCAAAATGTCCCTCCGGAGTATTAAACGCCATCTTCCATTCATCCCCATGCTTAATGCGAATAAGATTATACGGCCCCCTGAGGTCAAGCTTGGTAAACCAGCAAGCACCTTTAACTCTGGAGAATAGATCAGAAATCAGGGGCAACGGATACTGATATTTAACAGTAATTTTGTTGAGAGCACGATAATCAATACAAGGTCTTAATGATCCATCCTTTTTGGCTACAAAAAAAAAAAAGGCACCTAAGGGTGACGAAGATGGTCTAATATGACCCTTCTCCAACGCCTCCTTAATATAGGATCGCATAGCCTCGTGCTCGGGTACAGATAATTTGAAGAGCCGACCCTTGGGAAATTTACACCCCGGGCTCAGTTCAATTGCACAGTCATAACTCCTATGAGGAGGCAGAGACGCAGACTCATTCTCACTAAATACATCATAAAAGTCCGCCAAATAATCAGGAACATCATGCGACTGAGGAGAGGTGGAAAACACCGGAGCCTCACTAAAGGCACACCGACAACCCCAACTCACCACAGACACAGATTTCCAATCCAAAACTGGATTATGAATTTGTAACCAGGGAAACCCCAGAACAATAGTATCATGCAGATTATGTAACACCAAAAACCTGCAATTTTCTTGATGGTCTGGGGCGACCCGCATTACCACCTGGGTCCAAAACTGAGGTTTATTTTTAGCCAAAGGAGTAGCATCAATCCCCCTCAAAGGGATAGGCGTCTGCAGAGGTGTCATCGGAAATCCACAACGTTTAGCAAAATCCATGTCCATTAGGTTTAGAGCTGCTCCCGAATCCACAAAAGCCTTGGCGGAAAATGTGGACAGTGAGCAGATCAGAGTAATAGCCAGAAGAAACTTAGGTTGAACACCACCAACAGAAAACGTGTGTGCAAGGCGTTTCTCACGTTTAGGACAGACAGAAATAATATGCGAGGCATCTCCACAGAAATATCACAACTTATTACGCCTTCTGAACTCCTGACGCTGCTCTCTGGAAAAAACTCTATCACATTGCATAGGTTCAGACATCTGTTCAACAGGTGGCAACGCCTCTCGTGCAGCTCTGCGTTCGCGCAAACGCCGATCAACCTGAATGGCTAAAGACATAGAATCGTCAAGACCAGAGGGAACAGGAAATCCCACCATAGTATCTTTTACGGCTTCTGACAACCCCTTCCGAAAGAGAGCAGCCAAGGCATTATCATTCCAGGTAGTAAGTACTGCCCACTTTCGGAATTTTTGACAGTACAATTCTGCAGAAACACGACCCTGGTTCAATGCCAGCAGGGTCTTTTCAGCCTGATCAATGGCATTAGGTTCGTCATACAACAACCCCAAGGCCTGAAAAAATGCGTTCACATTAGTCAGAATAGGATCATCTGGTTTCAAAGAAAACGCCCAATCCTGGGGATCGGAACACAGCAAAGAGATGACAATTTTAACCTGCTGCGCGGAGCTCCCTGACGAGTTAGGCTTCAAGGCAAAAAATAATTTACAATTATTTTTGAAATTCACAAATTTAGACCGATCCCCAAAAAATACATCAGGTGTAGGAATCTTTGGTTCAGCAGCATGTGAATGAGCAAGGTAGGCGGAAATTTCCCGCACTTCCACAGCGAGGTAGAGGAGTTTCCTGGCCGCACTGAGCAGGAACAAAGCAAGTGAGAACCATCTCCACAGTATAGACATAAGCCTTGCATGCGTCTCTCATGACGGCATTGCTCCGCCATTTTAAGACGATCCACCTGCATAGATTCAGCAGCTGCTGCGGAAGAAGACACCGCAGAACCTGGGCTAAGATGCCTGTAGATGGTTAGAGATGAGATAGTAGGTCTCCAATCTCAAGCAGCCTCAAGAGAACGCTCCTGAAATCGTAAATCAATACGTGTAGCAAAAGAAATCAAATCCTCGAGAAAGGTTGGAGTATTTCGACCAGCGAGCCAGGAGTCCACCCCAACTTTGAAGCCAGAGTGCGAAAACGAATGGCATATTGCCCAACAGTAAATAAAGCTTGGCGGAGATTAAAGAGGGACTCAGTGGTAGAGGCCAGGCGACCCGGTTTATCAAACACTCTGTGGAAGGTTTCCAAAAAAATTTGCAGCTGAAAGACTATGGGATCGCCTTGCTCCCACAAGGGATTTACCCAAGCCAACGCCTCACCCTTCAGATGTGAAACCACAAACGCCACCTTAGCCCAATCAGTGGGGTATTGCTGTGGCAACAACTCAAAATGCAGACGACACTTATTTAAAAAATCCCTGCAAAGCTTGGGATCGCCATTAAACTGGGGCGGTTTACCAAGGCGAGGTGGGGGATGAGGAGTAGAGTCAGGGGTACGGGCCGACGCCTGCACCAAAGTTGAGGCGGCAGATTGAAGAGAGAGCGGACGGTCATCCACGGAGGCCATATTACTCAATATGTGGCTTTGAGTGTTGCGCTGCTGAAAAAGCTCCTGCTGGAGACTAGCAAGCAGTATAGCATTCCCTGGGTCAGCGGCCTGTAAAGCGGACCATCGGAAATCCATGGACTTCATGAAGGACATAATGCGACCCTGATTCTCCTACGAAACTATCCACTCATTTTGTTCAGCAGAGGCACCAGCGGGATCCATGACCTGCTTATTCTGTTACGACTTTTGGAGTGGACCCTCTGGGCTGAGATACCAACCCACCCTGAGTGAACTGACCTATTGGAACCACCCCCTATATAGGGATCATCAGGGTCAGCACCAGTGGGGTAAAATTTTGCAACTGCTGGTAAGTGCAGACTGACTGAGCACAGTAATAATATCAAACTGTGGAATGACTGTCTTTACAATTTACACTAGTCTGTGGACTGGCGGACCACAATGTTCATGATACCGGCTCATCCTAGCATTTACACTAGGTGATGACTAATTAAACACAGTATTTATACTGGACGGAGGACCAACTGATTACAATATTAACATTTCACTATGGAGTGACTGACAGCAACATTTACAATATACTGTGGACAGACTGACTACAGCTTTGACTATAAACTGCGGATAGATTGACCACATTTATTATCTCTGAGATAAGTAATTTTGGCCCTAGGGAGTTATAATTATTGGTGTGTATAGCTTGTAGCAGGAACATATTATCATACGTTTGTCTTTTTACAGGTTACTGCTCTAATTGACATAATGAAGGGTAAAATTTTTCTTTGTGGACTCCAGCAAGACAATTGGAAGAATCACATAAAAGGTAATTAATTTTCAAATTATTACTGATAATTGTTGGTCTAGGTTTAAGTTCTAGATCTGCGGAGGTGTAATAGCACCTTACTGATAAATGACAATATACTGTAGGTGCTATCTTAAATGTATATCTTCTATACACAACTCTTAGTATAACACCACTTTATCTCAGGTACAGAGATAGGAAACATTTTTTTCTCATTATCAACTTTCTTCCAAATTGGGAATACCCTCTTATATTTCATAAAATACACTTGTTTCAGCGGTGAAACAATCAATACCTTGATAACACGAGACTGACCCCAGCATTCACACTAGACCGCAGCCTGACAGAACATAGCATTTACACTATGTGACCATAAACTGAGGAAAGTATTTATAAAAACTGTCAACTGACTGACCACAAAATTCACAGTAGACTGTGCACTAATTGACCAAAGAATTTACACTAGGTGTGAACTGACTGAGCACAGTATTAATACCTGACTGTGGACTGACTGTCTATATAATTTAAACTAGTCTCTGTACTGACTGACCACAACATTCACAGTAGACTGTACACTAATTATCCATATAATATACACTAGGTGTGGACTGACTGAGCACAGTATTAATACCAGACTTAGGACTGACTTAACACAACATTTACAATAGATTGTGCACCGACTGACCATAGCATTTACATTAAGTTTGGACCGACTGACCACAGTAATAATACCAGACTGTGTACTGACTGTCTATATCATTTCAACTAGTCTGTGGACTGACTGACCACAACATTCACAGTAGACTGTACACTAATTAACCATATAATATACACTAGGTGTGGACTGACTAAGCACAGTATTAATATCAGACTTAGGACTGACTTACCACAACATTTACAATAGATTGTGCACCGACTGACCATAGCATTTACATTAAGTTTGGACCGACTGACCACAGTAATAATACCAGATTGTGGACTGACTGTCTATATCATTTAAACTAGTCTTTGGACTGACTGAACACAACATTCACAGTAGACTGTACACTAATTGACCATATAACATACACTAGGTGTGGACTGACCTAGCACACTATTTATACTAGTTTTGGGACTGACTTACCACAACATTTACAATACATTGTGCACCAACTGACCATAGCATGTACACTAAGTGTAGTCTGACTGAGCACAGTAAAAATTTCAGACTGTGGAATGACTGTTTATACAATTTACACTATTATGTGGAGTGACAGACCATAATATTCACTATAAATTGTAGACCAGCTCATCCCAGCATTTACACTAGGTGTGGACTAATTAAACACAGTATTTATACTGGACGGAGGACCAACTGATTACAATATTTACTCTTCACTATGGACTGACAAAAACATTTAAGAGTATACTGTGGACTGACTACAGCTTTGACAATAAACTGTGAATAGATTGACCACATGTATTATCTCTGAGATAAGTAATTTTGGCTCTAGTGAGTTATACTTATTGGTGTGTATAGCATGTAGCAGGAACATATTATCATACGTTTGTCTTTTTACAGGTTACTGCTCCCATTGACATATTGAAGTGTAAAATTTTTCTTTATGGACTACAACAAGACAATTGGAAGAAATACATAAAAGGTAATTAATTTTCAAATTAATTACTGATAGTCAGTAATCAGATCATTGATCTAGGCTTTATTTCTAGATCTGCAGAGGTGTAATAACACCTTCCTGATACATGACAATATACTGTATGTGTTATTTTAAATGTATATCTTCTATACACAACTCTTAGTATAACACCACCTTATCTCAGGTACAGAGTTAGGGAACATTTTTTCTCATTATCATCTCTCTTCGAAATTGGGAATACCCTCTTATATTTCACAAAATACACTTGTTTCAGCGGTGAAACAATTAATACCATAATTACACGAGACGCAATGGGAACACGCTGGATACAGTAAAGCATAGAGCATGCACTGGGAAGCAAGTAGCGAAACAGGAGAACACAGAGAGTGCACTGGGAAGCAAGTAGAGAAACAGGAGAATACAGAGCGTGCACTGGGAAGCACGCTGAGATGGAGAGAGTGCAGAGCGCGCACTAGGAAGCACGCTGAAATACAGGAGAATACAGAGCGTGCAATGGGAAGCATGCTGAGATACAGAGTGCAGAGCGCGCACTAGGAAGCACGCTGACATACAGAGAGTGCAGAGCGTGCTCTGTGGAGCACACTGAGATTCAGATAGTGCAGAGATTGCACTGGGGAGCACGTTGAGATACAGAGAGTGCATAGCGCGCACTGAGACGCATGCTGTAGGACCTGAGTATATAAAAGCACCCGCACTGAGACCTGCACAGATGCGGAAGTAGTAATCAGTGGCTTCCTCTAGCAGATAGCATCCTGAAATACGTTTTGCTGTGGCCAAGAATGAGGTACTTCTGGGTCAGGCAGCATAATGATCGGAGGAAGTGCGCAGCCGTGGCCAAAGCAGCCGGGTGCGTGTTCCTGGTGGATGGGATCCCTGACGTGCCCGCCAAGCCGGAAGTTGAGGAGAGACAGAAGCAATCCAACGAGGATTCTCCAGGGTACTAACTGGGAACTGGTACTTCTTAACTTCTTCAAGCCTGAGGAATTCCCTGCCATGCCCGAATCCACGTAAACCACCTCAGAATAGCGTTTAGGACCTGAGAACCACTGAATAGTCAGGGTTAAAGTTAGATAGGAATCACATACACCTATGGAGGCCTCTCATACCTGTCTTAGGTAGAGGAGTTTCCTGGCCACACTGGGCAGGAACAAAGCAAGTGAGAACCATCTCCACAGTATAGACATAAGCCTTGCATGCGTCTCTCATGACGGCATTGCTCCGCCATTTTAAGATGATCCACCTGCATAGATTCAGCAGCTGCTGCGGAAGAAGACACCGCAGAACCTGGGCTAAGATGCCTGTGGATGGTTAGAGATGAGATAGTAGGTCTCCAATCTCGAGCAGCCTCAAGAGAACGCTCCTGAAATCGTAAATCAATACGTGTAGCAAAAGAAATCGAATCCTCCAGAAAGGTTGGAGTATTTCGACCAGCGAGCCAGGAGTCCACCCCAACTTTGAAGCCAGAGTGCGAAAACGAATGGCGTATTGCCCAACAGTAAATAAAGCTTGGCGGAGATTAAAGAGGGACTCAGTGGTAGAGGCCAGGCGACCCGTTTTATCAAACACTCTGTGGAAGGTTTCCAAAAAAATTTGCAGCTGAGAGACTATGGGATCGCCTCGCTTCCACAAGGGATTTACCCAAGCCAACGCCTCACCCTTCAGATGTGAAACCACAAACGCCACCTTAGCCCAATCAGTGGGGTATTGCTGTGGCAACAACTCAAAATGCAGACGACACTTATTTAAAAAATCCCTGCAAAGCTTGGGATCGCCATTAAACTGGGGCGGTTTACCAAGGCGAGGTGGGGGATGAGGAGTAGAGTCAGGGGTACGGGCCGACGCCTGCACCAAAGTTGAGGCGGCAGATTGAAGAGAGAGCGGACGGTCATCCACAGAGGCCATATAACTCAATATGTGGGTGGCATTGAGTGTTGCGCTGCTGAACAAGCTCCTGCTGGAGACTAGCAAGCAGTATAGCATTCCCTGAGTCAGCGGCCTGTAAAGCGGACCATCGGAAATCCATTGACTTCATGAAGGACATAATGCGACCCTGATTCTCCTGCGAAAATATCCACTCATTTTGTTCAGTAGAGGCACCAGCGGGATCCATGACCTGCTTATTCTGTTACGACTTTTGGAGTGGACCCTCTGGGCTGAGATACCAACCCACCCTTAGTGAACTGACCTATTGAAACCACCCCCTATATAGGGATCATCAGGGTCAGCATCAGTGGGGTAAAATTTTGCAACTGCTGGTAAGTGTAGACTGACTGAGCACAGTAATAATATCAAACTGTGGAATGACTGTCTTTACAATTTACACTAGTCTGTGGACTGACGGACCACAATCTTCATGATAAATTGTATACCGACTCATCCTAGCATTTACACTAGGTGATGAATAATTAAACACAGTATTTATACTGGACGCAGGACCAACTGATTACAATATTAACATTTCACTATGGAGTGACTGACAGCAACATTTACAATATACTGTGGACAGACTGACTACAGCTTTGACAATAAACTGTGGATAGATTGACCACATTCATTATCTCTGAGATAAGTAATTTTGGCCCTACGGAGTTATACTTATTGGTGTGTATAGCATGTAGCAGGAACATATTATCATACGTTTGTCTTTTTACAGGTTACTGCTCTATTTGACATAATGAAGGGTAAAATTTTTCTTTGTGGACTCCAGCAAGACAATTGGAAGAATCACATAAAAGGTAATTAATTTTCAAATTATTACTGATAATTGTTGGTCTAGGTTTAAGTTCTAGATCTGCGGAGGTGTAATAGCACCTTACTGATACATGACAATATACTGTAGGTGCTATCTTAAATGTATATCTTCTATACACATCTCTTAGTATAACACCACTTTATCTCAGGTACAGAGATAGAGAAATATTTTTTTCTCATTATCAACTTTCTTCCAAATTGGGAATACCCTCTTATATTTCATAAAATACCCTTGTTTTAGCGGTGAAACAATCAATACCTTGATAACACGAGACTGACCCCAGCATTCACACTAGACCGCAGCCTGACAGAACATAGCATTTACACTATGTGACCATAAACTGAGGAAAGTATTTATAAAAACTGTCGACTGACTGACCACGAAATTCACAGTAGACTGTGCACTAATTGACCAAAGAATTTACACTAGGTGTGGACTGACTGAGCACAGTATTAATACCTGACTGTGGATTGACTGTCTATATAATTTAAACTAGTCTCTGTACTGACTGACCACAACATTCACAGTAGACTGTGCACTAATTAACCATATAATATACACTAGGTGTGGACTGACTGAGCACAGTATTAATACCAGACTTAGGACTGACTTAACACAACATTTACAATAGATTGTGCACCGACTGACCATAGCATTTACATTAAGTTTGGACCGACTGACCACAGTAATAATACCAGACTGTGTACTGACTGTCTATATCATTTCAACTAGTCTGTGGACTGACTGACCACAACATTCACAGTAGACTGTACACTAATTAACCATATAATATACACTAGGTGTGGACTGACTAAGCACAGTATTAATATCAGACTTAGGACTGACTTACCACAACATTTACAATAGATTGTGCACCGACTGACCATAGCATTTACATTAAGTTTGGACCGACTGACCACAGTAATAATACCAGACTGTGGATTGACTGTCTATATCATTTAAACTAGTCTGTGGACTGACTGACCACAACATTCACAGTAGACTGTACACTAATTGACCATATAACATACACTAGGTGTGGACTGACCTAGCACACTATTTATACTAGTTTTGGGACTGACTTACCACAACATTTACAATACATTGTGCACCAACTGACCATAGCATGTACACTAAGTGTAGTCTGACTGAGCACAGTAATAATATCAGACTGTGGAATGACTGTTTATACAATTTACACTATTATGTGGAGTGACAGACCATAATATTCACTATAAATTGTAGACCAGCTCATCCCAGCATTTACACTAGGTGTGGACTAATTAAACACAGTATTTATACTGGACGGAGGACCAACTGATTACAATATTTACTCTTCACTATGGACTGACAAAAACATTTAAGAGTATACTGTGGACTGACTACAGCTTTGACAATAAACTGTGAATAGATTGACCACATGTATTATCTCTGAGATAAGTAATTTTGGCTCTAGTGAGTTATACTTATTGGTGTGTATAGCATGTAGCAGAAACATATTATCATACGTTTGTCTTTTTACAGGTTACTGCTCCCATTGACATATTGAAGTGTAAAATTTTTCTTTGTGGACTACAACAAGACAATTGGAAGAAATACATAAAAGGTAATTAATTTTCAAATTAATTACTGATAATCATTGATCTAGGCTTTATTTCTAGATCTGCAGAGGTGTAATAACACCTTCCTGATACATGACAATATACTGTATGTGTTATTTTAAATGTATATCTTCTATACACAACTCTTAGTATAACACCACCTTATCTCAGGTACAGAGTTAGGGAACATGTTTTCTCATTATCATCTCTCTTCGAAATTGGGAATACCCTCTTATATTTCACAAAATAAAATTGTTTCAGCGGTGAAACAATTAATACCATAATTACACGAGGCGCAATGGGAACACGCTGGATACAGTAAAGCATAGAGCATGCACTGGGAACCAAGTAGCGAAACAGGAGATCACAGAGCGTGCACTGGGAAGCAAGTAGAGAAACAGGAGAATACAGAGCGTGCACTGGGAAGCACGCTGAGATGCAGAGAGAGCAGAGCGCGCACTAGGAAGCACGCTGAAATACAGGAGAATACAGAGCGTGCAATGGGAAGCATGCTGAGATACAGAGTGCAGAGCGCGCACTAGGAAGCACGTTGAGATACAGAGAGTGCATAGCGCGCACTGAGACGCACGCTGTAGGACCTGAGCATATAAAAGCACCCGCACTGAGACCTGCACAGATGCAGAAGTAGTAATCAGTGGCTTCCTCTAGCAGATAGCATCCTGAAATACGTTTTGCTGTGGCCAAGAATGAGGTACTTCTGGGTCAGGCAGCATAATGATCGGAGGAAGTGCGCAGCCGTGGCCAAAGCAGCCGGGTGCGTGTTCCTGGTGGATGGGATCCCTGACGTGCCCGCCAAGCCGGAAGTTGAGGAGAGACAGAAGCAATCCAACGAGGATTCTCCAGGGTACTAACTGGGATCTGGTATTTCTCAACTTCTTCAAGCCTGAGGAAGTTCCCTGCCACGCCCGAATCCACGTAAACCACCTCAGAATAGCGTTTAGGACCTGAGAACCACTGAATAGTCAGGGTTAAAGTTAGATAGGAATCACATACACCTATGGAGGCCTCTCATACCTGTCTTAGGTAGAGGAGTTTCCTGGCCGCACTGGGCAGGAACAAAGCAAGTGAGAGCCATCTCCACAGTATAGACATAAGCCTTGCATGCGTCTCTCATGACGGCATTGCTCCGCCATTTTAAGACGATCCACCTGCATAGATTCAGCAGCTGCTGCGGAAGAAGACACTGCAGAACCTTGGCTAAGATGCCTGTGGATGGTTAGAGATGAGATAGTAGGTCTCCAATCTTGAGCAGCCTCAAGAGAACGCTCCTGAAATCGTAAATCAATACGTGTAGCAAAAGAAATCGAATCCTCGAGAAAGGTTGGAGTATTTCGACCAGCGAGCCAGGAGTCCACCCCAACTTTGAAGCCAGAGTGCGAAAACGAATGGCGTATTGCCCAACAGTAAATAAAGCTTGGCGGAGATTAAAGAGGGACTCAGTGTTAGAGGCCAGGCGACCCGTTTTATCAAACACTCTGTGGAAGGTTTCCAAAAAAATTTGCAGCTGAGAGACTATGGGATCGCCTTGCTCCCACAAGGGATTTACCCAAGCCAACGCCTCACCCTTCAGATGTGCAACCACAAACGCCACCTTAGCCCAATCAGTGGGGTATTGCTGTGGCAACAACTCAAAATGCAGACGACACTTATTTAAAAAATCCCTGCAAAGCTTGGGATCGCTATTAAACTGGGGCGGTTTACCAAGGCGAGGTGGGGGATGAGGAGTAGAGTCAGGGGTACGGACCGACGCCTGCACCAAAGTTGAGGCGGCAGATTGAAGAGAGAGCGGACGGTCATCCACAGAGGCCATATTAATCAATATGTGGCTTTGAGTGTTGCGCTGCTGAACAAGCTCCTGCTGGAGACTAGCAAGCAGTATAGCATTCCCTGGGTCAGCGGCCTGTAAAGCGGACCATCGGAAATCCATGGACTTCATGAAGGATATAATGCGACCCTGATTCTCCTGCGAAAATATCCACTCATTTTGTTCAGCAGAGGCACCAGCGGGATCCATGACCTGCTTATTCTGTTACGACTTTTGGAGTGGACCCTCTGGGCTGAGATACCAACCCACCCTGAGTGAACTGACCTATTGGAACCACCCCCTATATAGGGATCATCAGGGTCAGCAAAAGTGGGGTAAAATATTGCAACTGCTGGTAAGTTTAGACTGACTGAGCACAGTAATAATATCAAACTGTGGAATGACTGTCTTTACAATTTACACTAGTCTGTGGACTGACGGACCACAATGTTCATGATAAATTGCATACCGGCTCATCCTAGCATTTACACTAGGTGATGAATAATTAAACACAGTATTTATACTGGACGGAGGACCAACTGATTACAATATTAACATTTCACTATGGAGTGACTGACAGCAACATTTACAATATACTGTGGACAGACTGACTACAGCTTTGACTATAAACTGTGGATAGATTGACCACATTCATTATCTCTGAGATAAGTAATTTTGGCCCTAGGGAGTTATACTTATTGGTGTGTATAGCATGTAGCAGGAACATATTATCATACGTTTGTCTTTTTACAGGTTACCGCTCTAATTGTCATAATGAAGGGTAAAATTTTTCTTTGTGGACTACAACAAGACAATTGGAAGAAATACAAAAAAGGTAATTAATTTTCAAATTAATTACTGATAATCATTGATCTAGGCTTTATTTCTAGATTTGCGGAGGTGTAATATCACCTTTCTGATACATGACAATATACTGTATGTGTTATTTTAAATGTATATGTTCTATACACAACTCTTAGTATAACACCACCTTATCTCAGGTACAGAATTAGGGAACATTTTTCTCATTATCATCTGTCTTCGAAATTGGGTATACCCTCTTATATTTCACAAAATACACTTGTTTCAGCAGTGAAACAATTAATACCATGATTACACGAGACGCAATGGGAACACGCTGGATACAGTAAAGCGCAGAGCATGCACTGGGAAGCAAGTAGAGAACCAGGAGAATACAGAGCGTGCACTGGGAAGCACTCTGAGATAGAGAGTGCAGAGCGCGCACTAGGAAGCACGCTGAAATACAGGAGAATACAGAGCGTGCAATGGGAAGCACGCTGAGATACAGAGTGCAGAGCGCGCACTAGGAAGCACGCTGAGATACAGAGAGAGCAGAGCGTGCACTGGGGAGCACGCTGAGATTCAGATAATGCAGAGCTTGCACTGGGGAGCACGTTGAGATACAGAGAGTGCATAGCGCGCACTGAGAAGCACGCTGTTGGACCTGAGCATAGAAATGCACCCGCACTGAGACCTGCACAGATGATGTAGTAATCATGGCTTCCTCTAGCAGAAAGCATCCTGAATTACCTGTTGCTGTTGCCAAGAGTGAAGTACTTCCGGGTCAGGCAGCATAGTGATCGGAGGAAGAGCGCCGCCGCGGCTTAAACAGCCGGGTGCGTGTTCCTGGAGGATGGTATCCCTGACGTGCCCGCCAAGCCGGAAGTTGAGGAGAGACCCCCGGTAGAGCCCGGTCAGCTGCACGCCAAGTGAGGTAAGTGTCCTGCTGCTGGGGGGCGTGCGGCGTTGTAACAGTACCTCCCCTTTATATCCCCTCCTTTTGAGGCTAGAAAGAAACCTCTCTAAGATTCGAGATGCAGTGATGTTCTCCCAAGGTTCCCACGACCTCTCCTCAGGACCAAACCCTTTCCAATCGATCAAAAAGAAGGTTTTCCCTCTCACCTTTTTCATTGAGAGTATATCCCTCACCTCAAAAATGTCCTCATGGCTAACAGGATTAGGAGTGTCACAGATAGAGGAATCATAGCGATTAAACCCCACGGGTTTGAGGAGGGAGACATGGAAGGTGTTGGAAATACAGAGCGAGGCAGGCAACGTCAACTTTTAGGCCACATCATTGATTCGTCCCAAGATCTCAAAGGGACTGATGTATCGAGGACTAAACTTGTCGGAAAGACTTTTAAGCCTGATAAACTTGGAAGATAGCCATACTTTGTCACCGGGAAGGTACGGAGGTGAGTCCAAACATCTTTTGTCAGCATGTCTTAATCATGTCACCTGCTTTGACAATAGCTTCTTTGGTCTCCTCCCAAATTTTAGAGAACTCAGCGGACAAGGAGTCAGCTGTTGGTACACCCGAGACTGGTGGCACCGGCAGGGGCATATTAGGATGTTTTTGTCTCGAGACAATGAAAAAAGGAGACTTGTTGGAGGACTCACTAGGATAATTGTTATAGGCATAACTCGGCACAAGGAAGAAGACAGACTCAATTATACTGGTGAGCATTGGAAAAATGGTGAAGGTACGATGTTAAGATCTGGTTGGTACATTCCACCTGACCTTTGGTCTGGGGGTGATATTCCAAAGAAAAATCCAAAGTCAGATTCATAAGCTTGCAGAGAGCTCTCCAAAACCGAGAAGTAAACTGAACTCGTCTGTCGGAAACAATGAGTTAAGGCAATCCATGAATGCTGAAGGTATGAGCAATAAAAGTCTTGGCCAATTCGGAGGCAGAAAGCAAACCCGGCAGAAGGATAAAGTGAGCCATCTTAGAGAACCGATCCACGACCACCAAGATTACCGTACAACCAAAGGATCGAGGGAGATTTGTGATGAAATCCATGGCGATATGTTGCCATGGGGCTGAAGGTACCGGGAGAGGCTGCAGAGTACCAAAGTGAAGTTGCCTTGGAATCTTGTTCTTGCCGCATGAGGGACATGAAGATATAAACTCATCGATGTCTTGTCGTAAAGTTGACCACCAATAGTGGCGAGATATGAGATAGTAAGTCTTCTTTATCCCCGCATGACCGGCAATCTTGGATGAATGGCCCCAAAGCAGCACTTTCTTTCTGTTATTCTCGGCGACAAACGTCCTCCCCGGGGGTAAGTTAGCAAGACCTAGGTGAGTAAACATTATAATCCTGGAGGGATTGATGTGAGAAGAATCCTCTGCATCAGCTGGCTGAAAAGACCTAGACAAAGCATCAACCTTGACGGTAAAATGGCCTGATCGGAAGTGAAGTTCAAAATCGAAGCGGGCAAAGAAAAGGGACCATCTGGCCTGCCGGGGGTTAAGTCTTTGAGCCGACCGGATGTAGGACAGATTCTTGTAGTCAGAGAAAATTACGAAAGGATGGGCCGCCCCCTCTAGAAGGTACCACCATTCCTCAAGAGTCAGTTTGATGGCCAACAACTCTCTGTCTCTGATGGAATAATTGTGCTCAGCAGAAGAAAACGCCTTGTAGAAAATACCGCAGGTGACTAAGCGACCGGAAGGGGATCTTTGGAGAAGCACTGCTCCAACTCCCATGGAGGAGGCATCCACCTTGAGAATGAACGACTTGTTAGTCTCATGACGATGAAGCACAGGGGCGGCTGCAGAGGCTTGCTTTAGAGACAAAAAGGCATCTTTAACCTCCAGAGACCAGATGTGGGAGTTGGCTCCCTGACGGCCAAGAGCCGAGAAAGGCTTAGATAGCGAGGAAAAATGTGGAATGAACTGCCTGTAATAGTTCACGAATCCAAGAAACTGTTGGATGGCTTTTACTCCTAGAGGCAGTGGCCATTTGATTATGGCTGATACTTTCTCTAAATCCATGTTCAGGCAGGATTCCGAGATAATGTGTCCCAAAAATGGTAACTGGGTTTGCTCAAAGACACACTTCTCGAACTTGGCATAGAGACGGTTCTCTCTTAAACGTAACAGCACTTGGCGAACGTCTTGCCGATGAGATGACAGATCCGGAGAGAAAAAGAGAATATCGTCCAAATATACTACAACGCAGTAATACAGGGGGTCTCGAAAAATGTCATTAACAAACTCCTGAAATACAGCGGGTGCGTTACAGAGGCCAAAGGTCATGACCAGGTACTCGTAATTTCCATCCCTCATATTAAACTCGTCACCAGCGTGGATACGGATCAGGTTGTAGGCACCATGAAGGTCTAGTTTGATGAAAATCCGTGCTCCCCTCAAACGATCAAAAAGCTCCAGAATTGGTTGTAGAAGATACCTGTTCTTGACCGTGATGTTATTCAAGCCTCTATAGTCAATACAGGGTCGAAGGAAGCCATCCTTCTTTTTAACAAAGAGGAAACCCGTGTCTGCGGGAGAGAAGGAATCACATACACCTATGGAGGCCTCTCTTACCTGTCTTAGGTAGAGGAGTTTCCTGGCCGCACTGGGCAGGAACGAAGCAAGTGAGAACCATGTCCACAGTATAGACATAAGCCTTGCACACATCTCTCACGACGGCATTGCTCCGTCATTTTAAGATGATCCAGCTGCATAGATTCAGCAGCTGCTGCGGAAGAAGACACCGCAGAACCTGGGCTAAGATGCCTGTGGATGGTTAGAGATTAGATAGTAGGTCTCCAATCTCAAGCAGCCTCAAGAGAACCCTCCTGAAATCGTAAATCAATATGTGTAATAAGAGAAATCAAATCCTCGAGACAGGTTGGAGTATTTCGACCAGCGAGCCAGGATTCCACCCCAACATTGAAGCCAGAGTGCGAAAACGAATGGCGTATTTCCCAACAGTAAGTGAACCTTGGTGGAGATTAAAGAGGGACTCAGTGGTAGAGGCCAGGCAACCCGGTTCATAAAACACTCTGTGGAAGGTTTCCAAAAAAATTGGCACCTGAGAGACTATGGGATCGCCTCGCTCCCACAAGGGATTTACCCAAGCCAACGCCTCACCCTCCAGATGTGAAACCACAAACACCACCTTAGCCCGATCAGTGGGGTATTGCTGTGGCAACAACTCAAAATGCAGACGACACTATTAAACTGGGGCAGTTTACCAAGGCGAGGTGGGGGATGAGGAGTAGAGTCAGGGGTACGGGCCAACGCCTGCACCAAAGTCGAGGCGGCAGATTGAAGAGAGAGCAGACAGTCATCCACAGAGGCCATATTACTCAATATGTGGGCCTGCGTGTTGCGCTGCTGAACAAGCTCCTGCTGGAGACTAGCAAGCTGAATAGCATTCTCTGGGTCAGCGACCTGTAAAGCGGACCATTGGAAATCCATGGACTTCATGAAGGACATAATGCGACCCTGATTCTTCCGCAAAAATATCCACTCTTTTTGGGCAGCAGAGGCACCAGCGGGATCCATGACCTGATTATTCTGTTACGACTCTTGGAGTGGACCCTCTGGGCTGAGATACCAACCCACCCTGAGTGAACTGACCTATTGGAACCCACAATACAGGGATCATCAGGGTCAGCACCAGTGGGGTAAAGTATTGCAACTGCTGGTAAGTGTAGACTGACTGAGCACTGTAATAATATCAAACTGTGGAATGACTGTCTATACAATTTACACTAGTCTGTAGACTGACGGACCACAATGTTCATGATAAATTGTATACCGGCTCATCCTAGCATTTACACTAGGTGATGACTAATTACACACAGTATTCATACTGGACAGAGGACCAACTGATTACAATATTTCACTATGGTGTGACTGAAAGCAACATTTACAATATACTGTGGACAGACTGACTACAGCTTTGACACTAAACTGTGGATAGATTAACCACATTCATTATCTCTGAGATAAGTAATTTTGGCCCTAGGGAGTTATACTTATTGGTGTGTATAGCATGTAGCAAGAACATATTATCATATGTTTGTCTTTTTACAGGTTACTGCTCTAATTGACATAATGAAGGGTAAAATTTTTCTTTGTGGACTCCAGCAAGACAATTGGCAGAATCATATAAAAGGTAATTAATTTTCAAATTATTACTGATAATTGTTGGTCTAGGCTTGAGTTCTAGATCTGTGGAGGTGTAATAACACCTTCCTGATACATGACAATATACTGTAGGTGCTATCTTAAATGTATATCTTCTATACACAACTCTTAGTATAACACCACTTTATCTCAGGTACAGAGATCGGGAACATTTTTTCTCATTTTCAACTTTCTTCCAAATTGGGAATACCCTCTTATATTTCATAAAATACACTTGTTTCAGCGGTGAAACAATCAATACTTTGATTACACGCGACTGACCCCAGCATTCACACTAGACCGCAGCCTGACAGAACACAGCATTTACACTATGTGACCATAAACTGAGGAAAGTATTTATAAAAACTGTCGACTGACAGACCACAACATTCACAGTAGACTGTGCACTAATTGACCAAAGAATTTACACTAGGTGTGGACTGACTGAGCACGGTATTAATACCTGACTGTGGACTGACTGTCTATATAATTTAAACTAGTCTCTGGACTGACTGACCACAACATTTACAGTAGACTGTACACTAATTAACCATATAATATACACTAGGTGTGGACTGAATGGGCACAGTATTAATACCAGACTTAGGACTGACTTAACACAACATTTACAATAGATTGTGCACCGACTGACCATAGCATTTACATTAAGTTTGGACCGACTGACCACAGTAATAATACCAGACTGTGGACTAACTGTCTATATCATTTAAACTAGTCTGTGGACTGACTGACCACAACATTCACAGTAGACTGAACACTAATTGACCATATAACATACACTGTTGTGAGTTCATTTTCCCCTCCGTCACTGAGGCCTGGTGAACTCCCTATTCTAGTGAAGGAAGGTAGTGAGCCTGATTATCAGGCACCTGGGACTAATGAAGACGATTGGCTGAGTGGAGTCACTGACTGGATTTAAGGCAGCCTACGCCCTTTCTGCCCTGCGGGTGATTTCTCTGTGGACTCTTGGACACCAGTCTGATTCCTGCTCTCCTAAAGCTAGGTTTTCTGTTTTGCCTTTTTGCATCTAAGATTTGTTTTTGTTTTTCTTGCTTTTTGGATTCTGCCACTCCCTGCTGGAGTGTGCAGTGTTCCTTGAGCTCTGTCTTCTGAAAGTACCTGAGTGCTGATTTAGTTTTTGAAGCTTAGTTGCTTCAGGGCCATTTTTATATCAACTTGTTGGCTTTTGTCTCTTATAGGGTTTTGGCAGATTGCAGACAGCAGCCTTTCTATCCGTTCCTATCTAGGTAGTTTGTGGGCCCCGTCTTTGCTCAGCCTGTCTTTCTGTCTGTGTAAGTGTTTTCATCTTGCTTCACCGTCATTATATGTGGGGGGCTGCCTATTGCTTTGGGGTCTGCTCTGGGGCAGTTAGATTTCCCCTTTCCTTTTTTAGGCCTATGTATCTCTCCGGCTGTGATCGAGGGGTCTAGGTCATCGTAGGAACCCCCCACGGCTACTGCTAGTTGTGTTGATAGGTTCAGGGGGTCTGCAATCTGATAGTTGCCAACTTCTCTGGTTTTCAGGACTTAGCTAGCATTTCTGTTTTTGCCTCCTACGGTGACTCAATCTTAACAGAATCACCCGCCCAACCGCAGATCCTGGGGTACTCAATGGCAGGAAAGAATTGTGTTTAAAAAAAAAAAAAAAAAAAAAAAAGGTGTGTGTATATTCTTTCTTCTATATCTCTGAGTCCGTAGGGGGAATTTTTTTTTTTTTTCTCTCAATGGAGATAAAGCAAGTGTCTGATCGTGTGGAGCAGCTCGCTGCTGAAGTGCGAGGAATTTCCGCCTATCTTGCTCGTTCACATGCTGTTGAACCAAAGATCCCCACACCTGATGTATTTTTTGGGGATCGATCTAAATTTTTGAGTTTCAAAAATAATTGTAAATTATTTTTTGCTTTGAAGCCTAACTCGTCAGGGAGCCCCGCGCAGCAGGTTAAAATTGTCATCTCTTTGCTGCGCGGCGATCCCCAGGATTGGGCGTTTTCTTTGAAACCAAATGACCCTATTCTGACTAATGTGAACGCATTTTTTCAAGCCTTGGGGTTGCTGTACGACGAACCTAATGCTATTGATCAGGCTGAAAGGACCCTGTTAGCATTGATCCAGGGTCGAGAATCTGCTGAGTTGTACTGTCAAAAGTTCCGAAAGTGGGCGGTACTTACTACCTGGAATTATAGTGCCTTGGCTGCTCTCTTTCGGAAGGGTTTGTCAGAAGCCGTAAAAGATACTATGGTGGGATTTCCTGTTCCCTCTGGTCTGGACGATTCTATGTCTTTAGCCATTCAGGTTGATCGGCGTTTACGTGAACGCAGGATTACACGAGAGGTGTTGCCACTGGTTGAACAGACATCTGAACCTATGCAATGTGATAGAGTTTTGTCTAAGGCGCAACGTCAGGAATTCAGAAGGCGTAATAAGCTGTGTTTTTTCTGTGGAGATGCCTCACATGTAATTTCTGTTTGTCCTAAACGTGAGAAACGCTTTGCACACACGTTTTCTGTTGGTGGGGTTCAGCCTAAGTTTCTTTTGGCGATTACTCTGATCTGTTCCCTGTCCACATTTTCCGCCAAGGCTTTTGTGGATTCGGGAGCAGCGCTAAACCTAATAGACTTGGATTTTGCTAAACGTTGTGGATTTCCGTTGACACCTCTGCAGACGCCTATCCCTTTGAGGGGGATTGATGCTACCCCTCTGGCTAAAAATAAACCTCAGTTTTGGACCCAGTTGGTCATGCGGGTCACCCCAGACCACCAAGAAAATTGCAGATTTTTGGTGTTGCATGGTCTGCATGATGCCGTTGTTCTGGGGTTTCCCTGGTTGCAGATTCATAATCCAGTTTTGGATTGGAAGTCTGTGTCTGTGGTGAGTTGGGGTTGCCGGTGTACCTTTAGTGAGGCTCCGGTTTTTTCCACCTCTCCTCAGTCGCATGAGGTTCCTGACTATTTGGCGGACTACTATGACGTATTTAGTGAGAATGAGTCTGCGTCCTTGCCTCCTCATAGGAGTTATGACTGTGCTATTGAACTAAACCCGGGGTGTAAATTTCCTAAGGGTCGGCTCTTCAATTTATCTGTACCCGAGCACGAGGCTATGCGGTCCTATATTAAGGAGGCGTTGGAGAAGGGTCATATTAGACCATCCTCTTCACCCTTAGGTGCCGGGTTTTTTTTTGTGGCCAAGAAGGATGGTTCTTTAAGGCCTTGTATTGATTATCGTGCCCTCAATAAAATTACTATTAAATATCAGTATCCGTTACCCCTGATTTCGGATCTATTCTCTAGAGTCAGAGGTGCTTGCTGGTTTACCAAGCTTGACCTCAGGGGGGTGTATAATCGTATCCGCATTAAGCAGGGGGATGAATGGAAGACGGCATTTAATACTCCGGAGGGACATTTTGAGTACCTGGTGATGCCTTTTGGGCTCACTAATGCCCCTTCTGTCTTCCAGTGCTTCATGAACGATATTTTCCGAGACTTTGTCGATAAATTTTTGATTATCTATCTTGATGATATTTTGATCTTCTCTAAGGATTGGGATTCTCATGTGGAACATATTCGGACTGTGTTCCGGATCTTGAGAGAGAATTCTCTGTATGTCAAAGGATCAAAATGCCTTTTTGGAGTACAGAGAATTTCTTTTTTGGGATTTATTTTGTCTCCGTCAACTATTGAAATGGACCCGGCGAAGGTACAGGCCATTTATGATTGGGTTCAGCCCACTTCTTTGAAGGCCCTCCAGAAGTTTTTGGGTTTTGCTAATTTTTATCGGAAATTTATAGCAAAATTTTCTAGTGTTGCCAAACCATTGACTGACCTGACCAGGAAGGGTGCGGATATGTTGAATTGGTCTCCGGAGGCGGTTGCTTCCTTTCAGGAGCTGAAGCGTAGATTTACCTCCGCCCCGGTTCTGCGGCAACCTGATGTCTCACTCCCGTTCCAGGTAGAGGTGGATGCTTCTGAGATTGGTGCAGGAGCGGTGTTGTCCCAAAAGGATCCGGTAACATCTAAGATGAATCCCTGTGCTTTCTTTTCCCGTAAGTTCTCTTCATCTGAACGTAACTATGATGTGGGGAATCGGGAACTGTTGGCCATGAAATGGGCATTTGAGGAGTGGAGGCATTGGTTGGAGGGAGCCAAACATCAAGTTGTGGTCCTCACTGACCACAAAAATTTGATTTACCTAGAGTCGGCTAAACGCTTGAACCCTAGACAGGCTAGGTGGGCCTTGTTTTTTACACGTTTTGATTTTGTGGTCTCTTTCCTTCCTGGAACTAAGAATGTCAAGGCAGACGCCCTCTCTAGGAGTTTCTTTGCTGATTCTCCTGTGGTGACCAAGCCTGCCACCATCTTAGGTGAAGGGGTAGTTCTTTCTGCCATCTCGCCCGATTTGAGACTTGCTCTGCAAGAGTTCCAGGAGGACAAACCTGAGCGTTGCCCCAGTGGAAAGTTGTATGTTCCTGACCAGTGGAAGAAGAGAGTGATGTCTGAAGTTCATTGCTCTGCATTGGCTGGTCATCCAGGTATTTTTGGTACTAGAGATCTGGTGAGTCGCTCTTTTTGGTGGCCCACCTTGTCTCATGATGTCAGGAATTTTGTGCAGTCCTGTGGGACTTGCTCCCGGTCTAAATCTTGTTCTTGCTCTAGTGGGTTGTTGATGCCTTTGCCGGTCTCCAGGAGGCCATGGACCCATATTTCAATGGATTTCATTTCTGATATGCCGGTCTCTCAAAGAATGACTGTTATTTGGGTGATTTGTTATAGGTTCTCTAAGATGGTTCATCTTGTACCACTCCCTAAGTTGCCATCTTCCTCTGAGTTGGTGCCTCTGTTTTTGCAACAGGTGGTTCGCTTGCACTGGATTCCTGAGAACATTGCATCTGACAGAGGAGTTCAATTTGTGTCTAAATTTTGGAGGACGTTCTGTTCCAAGTTGGGAATTCAGTTGTCCTTCTCCTCTGCTTTTCACCCTCAGACCAATGGGCAGACAGAGAGAACAAACCAGACCTTGGAGTCGTATTTGAGATGTTTTATTTCCGCTGATCAGGATGATTGGGTTTCATTTTTGCCCTTGGCCGAATTTGCTTTAAATAATAGAGCTAGTTCTGCCACTTTGATGTCACCTTTTTTTGTAACTTTGGTTTTCACCCTCGATTTTCTTCAGGGCAGGTGGAGCCTTCTGCCTGCCCAGGTGTTGACACTGTGGTGGAGAGAATGCACCAGATCTGGGACCAAGTGGTGGATAAGTTATCTCTCTCCCAGGAAAAGGCCCAGCGGTTTTCCAATCGACATAGGACCATTGGTCCCCAGTTTAAGATTGGTGATATGGTGTGGTTATCATCTAAAAATATTGCTATGAAGGTGGCTTCTCCTAAGTTTAAGCCTAGATTTATTGGACCTTACAAGATTTTGGAGATTATTAATCCGGTCTCTTTTCGTTTGGCTCTTCCTGTCACATTTAAGATCCATAATGTGTTCCATAAGTCCTTGTTGAAGAGGTTTGTTGAGCCAGTTGTGCCTGAGGTGGCACCTCCGGACCCTGTATTGGTTGAAGGTAACTTGGAATATGAGGTAGAGAAAATTCTGGATTCCCGTCTGGCTAGACGGAGACTCCAGTATTTGGTTAAGTGGAAGGGTTATGGTCAGGAGGATAATTCCTGGGTCTCTGCCTCTGATATTCATGCCAAAAGATTGGTGCGTGCCGTTCATCGGGCTCACCCTGATCGCCCTGGTAGTGTTGTTAAGGGTTCGGTGACCCCTCCTCAAGGGGGGGGTACTGTTGTGAGTTCATTTTCCCCTCCGTCACTGAGGCCTGGTGAACTCCCTATTCTAGTGAAGGAAGGTAGTGAGCCTGATTATCAGGCACCTGGGACTAATGAAGACGATTGGCTGAGTGGAGTCACTGACTGGATTTAAGGCAGCCTACGCCCTTTCTGCCCTGCGGGTGATTTCTCTGTGGACTCTTGGACACCAGTCTGATTCCTGCTCTCCTAAAGCTAAGTTTTCTGTTTTGCCTTTTTGCATCTAAGATTTGTTTTTGTTTTTCTTGCTTTTTGGATTCTGCCACTCCCTGCTGGAGTGTGCAGTGTTCCTTGAGCTCTGTCTTCTGAAAGTACCTGAGTGCTGATTTAGTTTTTGAAGCTTAGTTGCTTCAGGGCCATTTTTATATCAGCTTGTTGGCTTTTGTCTCTTATAGGGTTTTTGCAGATTGCAGACAGCAGCCTTTCTATCCGTTCCTATCTAGGTAGTTTGTGGGCCCCGTCTTTGCTCAGCCTGTCTTTCTGTCTGTGTAAGTGTTTTCATCTTGCTTCACCGTCATTATATGTGGGGGGCTGCCTATTGCTTTGGGGTCTGCTCTGGGGCAGTTAGATTTCCCCTTTCCTTTTTTAGGCCTATGTATCTCTCCGGCTGTGATCGAGGGGTCTAGGTCATCGTAGGAACCCCCCACGGCTACTGCTACTTGTGTTGATAGGTTCAGGGGGTCTGCAATCTGATAGTTGCCAACTTCTCTGGTTTTCAGGACTTAGATAGCATTTCTGTTTTTGCCTCCTACGGTGACTCAATCATAACAATACACTAGGTGTGGACTGACCTTGCACAGTATTTATACTAGTTTTGGGACTGACTTACCACAACATTTACAATACATTGTGCACCGACTGACCATAGTATGTACACTAAGTGTAGTCTGACTGAGCACAGTAATAATATCAGACCCATCCTCAAGGGGGAGGTACTGTTGTGAGTTCATTTTCCCCTTCACTACTGAGGCCCGAGGAACTCCCTCTTCTGGTAAAGAAAGGTAGTGAGCCTGATTATCAAACACCTGAGTCTGATGATGATGACTGGCTGAGTGGAGTTACTGACTGGATATAAGGCTGCCGACGCCCTTCTGCCCTGCGGGTGATTTCTCTGTGGGATCCTTGGAGACCAGTCTGAATTCCTGCTCCTCTAAAGCTAAGTTTTCTGCTCGGCTTTTTGCATTTGTGCTCAGACTTTGTTTTGCTTTGTTTTTCTGGATTTCTGCCATTCCCTGCTGGGGTGTGCTGAATTCCTTTAGCTCTGTCTTCTGAAAATACCTGAGTGCTGATTTAGTTTTTGAAGCCTAGCTGCTTCAGGGTCTTTTTCATATCAGCTTGTTGGCTTATGTCTTTGATAGGGTTTTGGCAGATTGCAAACAGCAACCTTCCTTTCCTGTTCTGTTTAGCTAGCTTGGGCCCCATCGTTTGCTCAGCCTATCTTTCTATCTGTGTGAGTGTTTTTTCATCTTGCTTCACCGTCATTATATGTTGGGGGCTGCCTTTTACTTTGGGGTCTGCTCTGGGGCAGTTTAGATTTCCTTTTCTGTCTTTAGTCTATTTAGCGCTCCGGCTGTGATCGAAGGGTCTAGGGCATCGTAGGAACCCCCCACGGCTACTGCTAGTTGTGTTGATAGGTTCAGGGGTCTGCAATCTGATAGTTGCCAACTTCGCTGGTTTTCTGGACGTAGCTTCTATTTTTGTGTCTGCCTCCTACGGTGACTCAATCATAACAATTCACTATAAATTGTAGACCAGCTCATCCCAGCATTTACACTAGGTGTGGACTAATTAAACAAAGTATTTATACTGGACGGAGGACCAACTGATTACAATATTTACTCTTCACTATGGACTGACAAAAACATTTAAGAGTATACTGTGTACTGACTGACTACAGCTGTGACAATAAACTGTGGATAGGTTGACCACATGTATTATCTCTGAGATAAGTAATTTTGGCTCTAGTGAGTTATACTTATTGGTGTGTATAGCATGTAGCAGGAACATATTATCATACGTTTGTCTTTTCACAGGTTACTGCTCCCGCTGACATAATGAAGCGTAAAATTTTTCTTTGTGGACTACAACAAGACAATTGGAAGAAATAGGTAATTAATTTTCAAATTAATTACTGATAATCATTGATCTAGGCTTTATTTCTAGATCTTCGGAAGTGTAATAACACCTTCCTGATACATGACAATATACTGTATGTGTCATTTTAAATGTATATCTTCTATACACAACTCTTAGTATAACACCACCTTATCTCAGGTACAGAGTTAGGGACCATTTTTTCTCATTATCATCTGTCTTCGAAATTGGGTATACCCTCTTATATTTCACAAAATACACTTGTTTCAGCGGTGAAACAATTAATACCATGATTACACGAGACGCAATGGGAACACGCTGGATACAGTGAAGCGCAGATCATGCACTGGGAAGCAAGTAGAGAAACAGGAGAATACAGAGCGTGCACTGTGAAGCAAGTAGAGAAACAGGAGAATACAGAGCGTGCACTGGGAAGCAAGTAGAGAAACAGGAGAGTACAGAGCGTGCACTGGGAAGCACGCTGAGATGCAGAGTGCAGAGCGCGCACTAGGAAGCACGCTGAAATACAGGAGAATACAGAGCGTGCAATGGGAAGCACGCTGAGATACAGAGAGTGCATAGCGCGCACTAAGACGCACGCTGTAGGACCTGAGCATATAAAAGCACCCGCACTGAGACCTGCACAGATGCGGAAGTAGTAATCAGTGGCTTCCTGTAGCAGATAGCATCCTGAAATACCTGTCGCTGTGGCCAAGAATGAGGTACTTCCGGGTCAGGCAGCATAATGATCGGAGGAAGTGCGCTGCCGCGGCCTAAGCAGCCGAGTGCGTGTTCTTGGAGGATGGGATCCCTGATGTGCCCGCCAAGCCGGAAGTTGAGGAGAGACCTCCGGAAGAGCCCGGTCAGCGGCATGCCGAGTGAGGTAGGTATCCTGCTTCTGGGGGGCGTGCGGCGTTGTACCAGTACCTCCCCTTTACATCCCCTCCTTTTGAGGCTAGAAAGAAACCTCTCTAAGATACGAGGTGCAGTGATGTTCTCCCAAGGTTCCCACGACCTCTCCTCAGGACCAAACCGTATGCAATCGATCAAAAAGAAGGTTTTCTCTCTCACCTTTTTCATGGTGAGTATATCCCTCACCTCAAAAATGTCCTCATGGCTAACAGGGTTAGGAGTGTGACAGAGGAATAATAGCGATTAAACACCATGGGTTTGAGGAGGGAGACATGGAAGGTGTTGGAAATACGGAGCGAGGCAGGCAACGTCAACTTGTAGGCCATGTCATTGATTCGTCCCACGATCTCAAAGGGACCAATGTATCGAGGACTCAACTTGTAGGAAGGACTTTTAAGCCGGATAAACTTGGAAGATGGCCATACTTTGTCACCGGGAAGGTACGGAGGTGGGTCCAAACATCTTTTGTCAGCTTGTCTTTTCATCCTGTCACCAGCTTTGATAAGTGCTTCTTTGGGCTCCTCCCAAATTTTAGAGAACTCCACGGACAAGGAGACAGCTGTTGGTACACCTGAGACTGGTGGAACCGGCAGGGGCATATTAGCATTTTGTCCCGAGACAATGAAAAAAGGAGACTTGTTGGAGGATTCACTAGGATAATTGTTATAGGCATAATTCGGCCCAAGGAAGAAGACAGGCCCAATTATCCTGGTGAGCATTTGAAAAATGGCGAAGGTACGATGTCAAGATCTGGTTGGTATGTTCCAACTGACCGTTGGTCTGGGGGTGATATTCCAAAGAAAAATCCAAAGTCACGTTCATAAGCTTGCAGAGAGCTCTCCAAAACTGAGAAGTAAACTGAACTCCTCTGTCGGAAACAATGCGTTGCGGGAATTCATGAATGCTGAAGGTATGAGCAATAAAAGTCTTGGACATTTCGGAGGCAGAGGGCAAACCCGGCAGAGGGATAAAGTGAGCCATCTTAGAGAACCGATCCACGACCACCAAGATTACCGTACAACAACAGGATCGAGGGAGATTTGTGATGAAATCCATGGCGATATGTTGCCATGGGGCTGAAGGTACCGGGAGAGGCTGCAGAGTACCAGAGTGAAGTTGCCTCGGAATCTTGTTCTTGTTGCATGAGATACATGAAGATATAAACTCCTCGATATCTTGGCGTAAAGAGGACCACCAATAGTGGCGAGATATGAGAGAGTTAGTCTTCTTTATCCCCGCATGACCGGCAATCTTGGATGAATGGCCCCAAAGCAGCACTTTCTTTCTGTTATTCTCAGCGATAAACGTCCTCCCCGGGGTTAAGTTAGCAAGACCTAGGGGAGTCAACGTTATAATCCTGGAGGGATCGATGATGTGAGAAGGATCCTCTGCATCAGCTGGCTGGAAAAACCTAGACAAAGCATCGACCTTGACGTTAAAATGGCCTGATCGGAAGTAAAATTCAAAATCAAAGCGGGCAAAGAAAAGGGACCATCTGGCCTGCCGGGGGTTAAGTTTTTGAGCCGATCGGATGTAGGACAGATTCTTGTGGTCGGAGAAAATTACGAAGGATGAGCCGCCCCCTGTAGAAGGTACCACCATTCCTCAAGAGTCAGTTTGATGGCCAACAACTCTCTGTCTCTGATGGAATAATTGCGCTCAGCAGAAGAAAACGCCTTGTAGAAAATAAGAAAATGCCACAGGTGACTAAGCAACCGGAAGGGGATCTTTGGAGAAGCACTGCTCCAACTCCCGTGGAGGAGGCATCCACCTCAAGCATGAACGACTTGTTAGTCTCATGACAATGAAGCACAGGGACGGCTGCAGAGGCTTGCTTTAGAGACAAAAAGGCATCTTTAGCCTCCAGAGACCAGATGTGGGAGTTGGCTCCCTTACGGACAAGAGCCGAGAAAGGCTTAGATAGCGAGGAAAAATGTGGAATGAACTGCCTGTAATAGTTCACGAATCCAAGAAACTGTTGGATGATTTTACTCCTAGAGGCAGTGGCCATTTCATTATGGCTGATACTTTCTCCAAATCCATGTTCAGGCAGGATTCCAAGATAATGTGTCACAAAAATGGTAACGGGGTTTGCTCAAAGACACACTTCTCGAACTTGGCATAGAGACGGTTCTCTCTTAAACGTAACAGCACTTGGCGAACGTCTTGCCGATGAGATGACAGATCCGGAGAGATAAAGAGAATATCGTCCAAATATACTACAACGCAGTAATACAGGAGGTCTCGAAAAATGTCATTAACAAACTCCTGAAATACAGCGGGTGCGTTGCAGAGGCCAAAGGTCATGACCAGATACTCGTAATTTCCATCCCGCCTATTAAACGCGGTCTTCCACTCGTCACCAGGGTGGATGCAGATCAGGTTGTAGGCACCATGAAGGTCTCATCCTAGCATTTACAATACGTGATGACTAATTAAACACAGTATTTATACTGGACGGAGGACCAACTGATTACAACATTAACATTTCACTATGGAGTGACTGACAGCAACATTTACAATATACTGTGGACAGACTGAATACAGCTTTGACAATAAACTGTGGATAGATTGACCACATTCATTATCTCTGAGATAAGTAATTTTGGCCCTAGGGAGTTATACTTATTGGTGTGTATAGCATGTAGCAGGAACATATTATCATACGTTTGTCTTTTTACAGGTTACCGCTCTAATTGTCATAATGAAGGGTAATATTTTTCTTTGTGGACTCCAGCAAGACAATTGGAAGAATCACATAAAAGGTAATTAGTTTTCAAATTATTACTGATAATTGTTGGTCTAGCCTTGAGTTCTAGATCTGCGGAGGTGTGATAACACCTTCCTGATACATGACAATATACTGTAGGTGATATCTTAAATGTATATCTTCTATACACAACTCTTAGTATAACACCACTTTATCTCAGGTACAGAGATAGGGAACATTTTTTCTCATCAACTTTCTTCCAAATTGGGAATACCCTCTTATATTTCATAAAATACACTTGTTTCAGCGGTGAAACAATCAATACCTTGATTACACGAGACAGACCCCAGCATTCACACTAGACCGCAGCCTGACAGAACACAGCATTTACACTATGTGACCATAAACTGAGGAAAGTATTTATAAAAACTGTCGACTGACTGACCACAACATTCACAGTAGACTGTTCACTAATTAACCATATAATATACACTAGGTGTGGACTGACTGAGCACATTATTAACACCAGACTTAGGACTGACTTACCACAACATTTACAATAGATTGTGCACCGACTGACCATAGCATTTACATTAAGTTTGGACCGACTGACCACAGTAATAATACCTGACTGTGGACTGACTGTCTATATCATTTAAACTAGTCTGTGGACTGACTGACCACAACATTCACAGTAGACTGTACACTAATTGACCATATAACATACACTAGGTGTGGACTGACCTAGCACAGTATTTATACTAGTTTTGGGACTGACTTACCACAACATTTACAATACATTGTGCACCGACTGACCATAGCATGTACACTAAGTGTAGTCTGACTGAGCACAGTAATAATATCAGACTGTGGAATGACTGTCTATACAATTTACACTATTATGTGGAGTGACAGACCACAATAGTCAATGTAAATTGTAGACCAGCTCTTCCCAGCATTTACACAAGGTGTGGACTAATTAAACACAGTATTATACTGGACGGAGGACCAACTGATTACAATATTTACTCTTCACTATGGACTGACAAAAACATTTAAGAGTGTACTGTGGACTGACTGACTACAGCTTTGACAATAAACTGTGGATAGATTGACCACATGTATTATCTCTGAGATAAGAAATTTTGGCTCTAGTGAGTTATACTTATTGGTGTGTATAGCATGTAGCAGGAACATATTATCATACGTTTGTCTTTTTACGGGTTACTGCTCCCATTGACATAATGAAGTGTAACATTTTTCTTTGTGGACTACAACAAGACAATTGGAAGAAATACAAAAAAGGTAATTAATTTTCAAATTAATTACTGATAATCATTGATCTAGGCTTTATTTCTAGATTTGCGGAGTTGTAATATCACCTTCCTGATACATGACAATATACTGTATGTGTTATTTTAAATGTATATGTTCTATACACAACTCTTAGTATAACACCACCTTATCTCAGGTACAGAATTAGGGAACATTTTTTCTCATTATCATCTGTCTTCGAAATTGGGTATACCCTCTTATATTTCACAAAATACACTTGTTTCAGAGGTGAAACAATTAATACCATAATTACACGAGACGCAATGGGAACACGCTGGATACAGTAAAGCGCAGAGCATGCACTGGGAAGCAAGTAGAGAACCAGGAGAATACAGAGCGTGCACTGGGAAGCACTCTGAGATAGAGAGTGCAGAGCGCGCACTAGGAAGCATGCTGAAATACAGTAGAGAGCAGAGTGTTCACCGGGGAGCACGCTGAGATTCAGAGAGTGCATAGCGCGCACTGAGAAGCACGCTGTAGGACCTGAGCATAGAAATGCACCCGCACTGAGACCTGCACAGATGATGTAGTAATCAGTGGCTTCCTCTAGCAGAAAGCATCCTGAATTACCTGTTGCTGTTGCCAAGAGTGAAGTACTTCCGGGTCAGGCAGCATAATGATCGGAGGAAGTGCGCCTCCGCGGCCTAAGCAGCCGGGTGCGTGTTCCTGGTGGATGGAATCCCTGACGTGCCCGCCAAGCCGGAAGTTGAGGAGAGACCCCCGGTAGAGCCCGGTCAGCTGCACGCCAAGTGAGGTAAGTGTCCTGCTGCTGGGGGGCGTGCGGCGTTGTAACAGTACCTCCCCTTTATATCCCCTCCTTTTGAGGCTAGAAAGAAACCTCTCTAAGATACGAGGTGCAGTGATGTTCTCCCAAGGTTCCCACGACCTCTCCTCAGGACCAAACACTATCCAATCGATCAAAAAGAAGGTTTTCCCTCTCACCTTTTTCATTGAGAGTATATCCCTCACCTCAAAAATGTCCTCATGGCTAACAGGATTAGGAGTGTGACAGATAGAGGAATCATAGCGATTAAACACCACGGGTTTGAGGAGGGAGACATGGAAGGTGTTGGAAATACGGAGCGAGGCAGGCAACGTCAACTTTTAGGCCACATCGTTGATTCGTCCCAAGATCTCAAAGGGACCGATGTATCGAGAACTCAACTTGTCGGAAAGACTTTTAAGCCGGATAAACTTGTAAGATAGCCATACTTTGTCACCGGGAAGGTACAGAGGTGAGTCCAAACATCTTTTGTCAGCATGTCTCTTAATCATGTCACCTGCTTTGATAAGAGCTTCTTTGGTCTCCTCCCAAATTTTAGAGAACTCAACGGACAAGGAGTCAGCTGTTGGTACACCCGAGACTGGTGGAACCGGCAGGGGCATATTAGGATGTTGTCTCGAGACAATAAAAAAAGGAGACTCGTTGGAGGACTCACTAGTATAATTGTTATAGGCATATCTCGGCACAAGGAAGAAGACAGACCCAATTATCCTGGTGAGCATTGGAAAAATGGCGAAGGTACGATGTTAAGATCTGGTTGGTACGTTCCACCTGACCGTTGGTCTGGGGGTGATATTCCAAAGAAAAATCCAAAGTCACGTTCATAAGCTTGCAGAGAGCTCTCTAAAACCGAGAAGTAAACTGAATTCGTCTGTCGGAAACAATGCATTAAGGCAATCCATGAATGCTGAAGGTATGAGCATTAAAAGTCTTGGCCAATTCGGAGGCAGAGGGCAAACCCGGCAGAGGGATAAAGTGAGCCATCTTAGAGAATCGATCCACGACCACCAAGATTACCGTACAACCAAAGGATCGAGGGAGATTTGTGATGAAATCCGTGGCGATATGTTGCCATGGGGCTGAAGGTACCGGGAGAGGCTGCAGAGTACCAGAGTGAAGTTGCCTTGGAATCTTGTTCTTGTCGCATGAGGGACATGAAGATATAAACTCATCGATGTCTTGGCGTAAAGTTGACCACCAATAGTGGCGAGATATGAGAGATTAAGTTGTTGTGAGTTCATTTTTCCTTCACCGTTGAGGTCTGATGAACTCTCTCCTCTGGTGAAGGAAGGTAGTGAGGCTGATTACCAAACACCTGGGCAACTGGATGATGACTGGGTGGCTGGAATTGAGGACTGGATATAAGGCAGCCGACGCCCTTCTGCCTTGCTGGTGATCCTGCTGGATTCTTGGAGACCAGTCTGATTCCTGCATCTCAAAGCTAAGTTTTTCTGCTCTGCTTTGTACACTTCAGTTTTGTTTTTGTTTTGCCTTGCCTTGTTTTTTGGGAGTTCTGCCATCCCCGGCCGGGTGAGCTGAATTCCATTTTTGTCTCTGATCTGTTGATCTTTTGCTCTGTCTTCAGAATATACCTGAGTGCTGATTTAGTCTTTTGAAGCCTAGCGACTTCAGGGCCTGTTTTTCCTATCAGTCGGTTGGCACATTTTTGATAGGTTTTTGCGGATGGCAGACAGCAGCTTTCCTATCCTGTCCTATTTTAGTTAGCTTGGGCCCCATCATTTGCTCAACCTATCTTTCTATCTGTGTTAGTGTTTTCATCTTGCTTCACCGTCATTATATGTTGGGGGCTGCCTATTGCTTTGGGGTCTGCTCTGGGGCAGTTTAGTTTTTCCCCTTTCTGTCTTTAGGCTATGTAGTTCTCCGGCTGTGATCGAGCGGTCTAGGGCACCGCAGGAACCCCCCACGGCTACTGCAAGTTGTTGTGGATAGGTTCAGGGGTCTGCAATCCGATAGCTGCCAACCTCTCTGGTTTTTCTGGACTTAGCTAGTATTTTGTTTTTTCCTCCTTCCGTGACTCATCATAACAGTAAGTCTTCTTTATCCCCGCATGACCGTCAATCTTGGATGAATGGCCCCAAAGCAGCACTTTCTTTCTGTTATTCTCGGCGACAAACGTCCTCCCCGGGAGTAAGTTAGCAAGACCTAGGTGAGTAAACATTATAATCCTGGAAGGATTGATGATGTGAGAAGAATCCTCCTCTGCATCAGCTGGCTGGAAAGACCTAGACAAAGCATCAACCTTGACGGTAAAATGGCCTGATCAGAAGTGAAGTTCAAAATCGAAGCGGGCAAAGAAAAGGGACCATCTGGCCTGCCGGAGGTTAAGTCTTTGAGCCGACCGGATGTAGGACAGATTCTTGTAGTCAGAGAAAATTACGAAAGGATGGGCCGCCCCCTCTAGAAGGTACCACCATTCCTCAAGAGCCAGTTTGATGGCCAACAAGTCACTGTCTCTGATGGAATAATTGTGCTCAGCAGAAGAAAACGCCTTTTAGAAAATACCGCAGGTGACTAAGCGACCAAAAGGAGATCTTTGGAAAAGCACTGCTCCAGCTCCCGTGGAGGAGGCATCCACCTCGAGCATGAACGACTTGTTAGTCTCATGACGATGAAGCACAGGGGCGGCTGCAGAGGCTTGCTTTAGAGACAAAAAGGCATCTTTAACCTCCAGAGACCAGATGTGGGAGTTGGCTCCCTTACGGACAAGAGCCAAGAAAGGCTTAGATAGCGAGGAAAAATGTGGAATGAACTGCCTGTAATAGTTCACGAATCCAAGAAACTGTTGGATGGCTTTTACTCCTAGAGGCAGTGGCCATTTGATTATGGCTGATACTTTCTCCAAATCCATGTTCAGGCAGGATTCCGAGATAATGTGTCCCAAAAATGGTAACGGGGTTTGCTCAAAGACACACTTCTCGAATTTGGCATAGAGACGGTTCTCTCTTAAATGTAACAGCACTTGGCGAACGTCTTGCCGATGAGATGACAGATCCGGAGAGATAAAGAGAATATCGTCCAAATATACTACAACGCAGTAATACAGGAGGTCTCGAAAAATGTCATTAACAAACTCCTGAAATAAAGCGGGTGCGTTGCAGAGGCCAAAGGTCATGACCAGGTACTCGTAATTTCCATCCCTCATATTAAACGCGGTCTTCCACTCGTCACCAGAGTGGATACGGATCAGGTTGTAGGCACCATGAAGGTCTAGTTTGATGAAAATCCGTGCTCCCCTCAAACGAACAAAAAGCTCCAGAATTGGTTGTAGAAGATACCCTTTCTTGACCGTGATGTTATTCAAGCCTCTATAGTCAATACAGGGTCGAAGGAAACCATCCTTCTTTTTAACAAAGAAGAAACCCGCGTCTGCGGGAGAGGAGGAATCACATACACCTATGGAGGCCTCTCTTACCTGTCTTAGGTACAGGATTTTCCTGGCCGCACTGGGCAGGAACGAAGCAAGTGAGAACCATGTCCACAGTATAGACATAAGCCTTGCATGCGTCTCTCACGACGGCATTGCTCCGCCATTTTAAGATGATCCACCTGCATAGATTCAGCAGCTGCTGTGGAAGAAGACACAGCAGAACCTGGGCTAAGATGCCTGTGGATGGTTAGAGATTAGATAGTAGGTCTCCAATCTCAAGCAGCCTCAAGAGAACGCTCCTGAAATCGTAAATCAATATGTGTAATAAGAGAAATCAAATCCTCGAGACAGGTTGGAGTATTTCGACCAGCGAGCCAGGAGTCCACCCCAACTTTGAAGCCAGAGTGCGAAAACGAATGGTGTATTGCCCAACAGTAAGTGAACCTTGGCGGAGATTAAAGAGGGACTCAGTGGTAGAGGCCAGGCAACCCGGTTCATCAAACACTCTGTGGAAGGTTTACAAAAAAATTTGCAGCTGAGAGACTATGGGATCGTCTTGCTCCCACAAGGGATTTACCCAAGCCAACGCCTCACCCTCCAGATGTGAAACCACAAACGGCACCTTAGCCCGATCAGTGGGGTATTGCTGTGGCAACAACTCAAAATGCAGACGACACTGATTTAAAAAATCCCTGCAAAGCTTGGGATCGCCATTACACTGGGGCAGCTTACCAAGGCGAGGTGGGGGATGAGGAGTAGAGTCAGGGGTACAGTCCGACGCCTGCTCCAAAGTCGAGGCGGCAGATTGAAGAGAGAGCAGACAGTCATCCACAGAGGCCATATTACTCAATATGTGGGCCTGCGTGTTGCGCTGCTGAACAAGCTCCTGCTGGAGACTAGCAAGATGAATTGCATTCTCTGGGTCAGCGACCTGTAAAGCGGACCATTGGAAATCCATGGACTTCATGAAGGACATAATGCGACCCTGATTCTCCCGCAAAAATATCCACTCTTTTTGGGCAGAAGAGGCACCAGCGGGATCCATGACCTGATTATTCTGTTACGACTCTTGGAGAGGACCCTCTGGGCTGTGATACCAACCCACCCTGAGTGAACTGACCTATTGGAAACACCATACAGAGATCATCAGGGTCAGCACCAGTGGGGTAAAGTATTGCAACTGCTGGTAAGTGTAGACTGACTGAGCACAGTAATAATATCAAATTGTGTAATGACTGTCTATATCATTTAAACTAGTCTGTGGAGTGACTGACCACAACATTCACAGTAGACTGTACACTAATTGACCATATAACATACACTAGGTGTGGACTGACCTAGCACAGTAATTATACTAGTTTTGGGACTGACTTACCACAACATTTACAATACATTGTGCACCGACTGACCATAGCATGTACACTAAGTGTAGTCTGCCTGAGCACAGTAATAATATCAGACTGTGTAAATGAGTGTCTATACAATTTACAATATTACGTGGCGTGACAGACCACAATATTCACTATAAATTGTAGACCAGCTCATCCCAGCATTTACACTAGTTGTGGACTAATTAAACACAGTATTTATACTGGACGGAGGACCAACTGATTACAATATTTACTCTTCACTATGGACTGACAAAAACATTTAAGAGTATACTGTGGACTGACTGACTACAGCTTTGACAATAAACTGTGGATAGATTGACCACATGTATTATCTCTGAGATAAGTAATTTTGGCTCTAGTGAGTTATACTTATTGGTGTGTATAGCATGTAGCAGGAACATATTATCATACGTTTGTCTTTTTACAGGTTACTGCTCCTGCTGACATAATGAAGCGTAAAATTTTTCTTTGTGGACTACAACAAGACAATTGGAAGAAATACATGAAAGGTAATTAATTTTCAAATTAATTACTGATAATCATTGATCTAGGCTTTATTTCTAGATCTTCGGAGGTGTAATAACACCTTCCTGATACATGACAATATACTGTATGTGTTATTTTAAATGTATATCTTCTATACACTACTCTTAGTATAACACCACCTTATCTCAGGTACAGAGTTAGGGAACATTTTTTCTCATTATCATGTCTTCGAAATTGGGAATACCCTCTTATATTTCAAAAAATACACTTGTTTCAGCGGTGAAACAATTAATACCATGATTACACGAGACGCAATGGGAACACGCTGGATACAGTAAAGCGCAGAGCATGCACTGGGAAGCAAGTAGAGAAACAGGAGAATACAGAGCGTGCACTGGGAAGCAAGTAGAGAAACAGGAGAATACAGAGCGTGCACTGGGAAGCGAGTAGAGAAACAGGAGAATACAGAGCGTGCACTGGGAAGTACGCTGAGATGCAGAGAGTGCAGAGCGCACACTAGGAAGCACGCTGAAATACAGGAGAATACAGAGCGTACAATGGGAAGCACACTGAGATACAGAGAGTGCAGAGCATGCACTAGGAAGCACGCTGAGATACAGAGAGTGCAGATCATGCACTATGGAGCATGCTGAGATTCAGATAGTACAGAGCTTGCACTGGGGAGCACGTTGAGATAAAGAGACTGCATAGCGCGCACTGAGACACACGCTGTAGGACCTGAGCATATAAAAGCACCCACACTGAGACCTGCACAGATGCGGAAGTAGTAATCGGTGGCTTCCTCTAGCAGATAGCATCCTGAAATACCTGTTGCTGTGGCCAAGAATGAGGTACTTCCGGGTCAGGCAGCATAATGATCGGAGGAAGTGCGCCGCCGCGGACTAAACAGCCGGGTGCGTGTTCCTGGTGGATGGGATCCCTGACGTGCCCGCCTAGCCGGAGGTTGAGGAGAGACCTCCGGAAGAGCCCGGTCAGCGGGACGCCGAGTGAGGTTGGTATCCTGCTGCTGGGGGGCATGCTGCGTTGTAACAGTACCTCCCCTTTACATCCCCTCCTTTTGAGGCTAGAAAGAAACCTCTCTAAGATACGAGGTGCAGTGATGTTCTCCCAAGGTTCCTACGACCTCTCCTCAGGAACAAACCCTATGCAATTGATCAAAAAGAAGGTTTTCTCTCTAACCTTTTCATGGAGAGTATATCCCTCACCTCAAAAATGTCCTCATGGCTAACAAGGTTAGGACTGTGACAGATAGAGCAATAATAGCGATTAAACACCACGGATTTGAGGAGGGAGACATGGAAGGTGTTGGAAATACGGAGCGAGGCAGGCAACGTCAACTTGTAGGCCACGTCATTGATTCATCCCAAGATCTCAAAGGGACCAATGTATCGAGGACTCAACTTGTAGGAAGGACTTTTAAACTGGATAAACTTGTAAGAAAGCCATACTTTGTCACTGGGAAGGTACGGAGATGGGTCCAAACATCTTTTGTCAGCATTTCTCTTCATCCTGTCACCAGCTTTGATAAGTGCTTCTTTGGGCTCCTCCCAAATTTTAGAGAACTCCACGGACAAGGAGTCAGCTGTTGGTACACCCGAGACTGGTGGAACCAGCAGGGGCATATTAGCATTTTGTCCCGAGATAATGAAAAAAGGAGACTTGTTGGAGGAGTCACTAGGATAATTGTTATAGGCATAATTCGGCCCAAGGAAGAAGACAGACCCAATTATCCTGGTGAGCATTTGAAAAATGGCGAAGGTACGATGTCAAGATCTGGTTGGTATGTTCCACCTGACCGTTGGTCTGGGGGTGATAGTCCAAAGAAAAATCCAAAGTCACGTTCATAAGCTTGCAGAGAGCTCTCCAAAACCGAGAAGTGAATTGAATTCCTCTGTCGGAAACAATGCGTTACGGGAATCCATGAATGCTGAAGGTATGAGCAATAAAAGTCTTGGCCAATTCGGAGGCAGAGGGCAAACCCGGCAGAGGGATAAAGTGAGCCATCTTAGAGAACCGATTCACAACCACCAAGATTACCGTACAACCAAAGGATCGAGGGAGATTTGTGATGAAATCCATGGCGATATGTTGCCATGGGGCTGAAGGTACCGGGAGAGGCTGCAGAGTACCAGAGTGAAGTTGCCTCGGAATCTTGTTCTTGTCGCATGAGATACATGAAGATATAAACTCCTCGATGTCTTGGCGTAAAGAGGACCACCAATAGTGGCGAGATATGAGAGAGTTAGTCTTCTTTATCCCCGCATGACCGGCAATCTTGGATGAATGGCCCCAAAGCAGCACTTTCTTTCTGTTATTCTCGGCGATAAACGTCCTTCCCGGGGGTAAGTTAGCAAGACCCAGGGGAGTCAACGTTATAATCCTGGAGGGATCGATGATGCGAGAAGGATCCTCCTCTGCATCAGCTGGCTGGAAAGACCTAGACAAAGCATCGACCTTGACGTTAAAATGGCCTGATCGGAAGTGAAATTCAAAATCGAAGCGGGCAAAGAAAAGGGACCATCTGGTCTGCCGAGGGTTAAGTTTTTGAGCCGATCGGATGTAGGACAGATTCTTGTGGTAGGAGAAAATTACGAAAGGATGAGCCGCCCCCTGTAGAAGTTACCACCATTCCTCAAGAGTCAGTTTGATGGCCAACAACTCTCTGTCTCTGATTGAATAATTGCGCTAAGCAGAAGAAAACGCCTTGTAGAAAATACCGCAGGTGACTAAGCGACCGGAAGGGGATCTTTGGAGAAGCACTGCTCCAGCTCCCGTGGAGGAGGCATCCACCTCGAGCATGAACGACTTGTTAGTCTCATGACAATGAAGCACAGGGGTGGCTGCAGAGGCTTGCTTTAGAGACAAAAAGGCATCTTTAGCCTCCAGATACCAGATGTGGGAGTTGGCTCCCTTACAGACAAGAGCCGAGATAGGCTTAGATAGTGAGGAAAAATGTGGGATGAACTGCCGTTTGTCTTTTTACAGGTTACTGCTCCCATTGACATAATGAAGCGTAACATTTTTCTTTGTGGACTACAACAAGACAATTAGAAGAAATACAAAAAAGGTAATTAATTTTCAAATTAATTACTGATAATCATTGATCTAGGCTTTATTTCTAGATTTGCGGAGGTGTAATATCACCTTCCTGATACATGACAATATACTGTATGTGTTATTTTAAATGTATATGTTCTATACACAACTCTTAGTATAACACCACCTTATCTCAGGTACAGAGTTAGGGAACATTTTTTATCATTATCATCTCTCTTCGAAATTGGGAATAACCTTTTATATTTAATAAAATACACTTGTTTCAGCGGTGAAATGATTAATACCTTGATAACACGAGACTGACCCCAGCATTCACACTAGACCGCAGCCTGACAGAACACAGCATTTATACTATGTGACCATAAACTGAGGAAAGTATTTATAAAAACTGTCGACTGACTGACCACAACATTCACAGTAGACTGTGCACTAATTGACCAAAGAATTTACACTTGGTGTGGACTGACTGAGCACAGTATTAATACCTGATTGTGGACTGACTGTCTATATAATTTAAACTAGTCTCTGGAATGATTGACCAGAACATTCACAGTAGACTGTACACTAATTAACCATATAATATACACTAGGTGTGGACTGACTGAGCACAGTATTAATACCAGACTTAGGACTGACTTACCACAACATTTACAATAGATTGTGCACCGACTGACCATAGCATTTACATTAAGTTTGGACTGACTGACCACAGTAATAATACCAGACTGTGGACTGACTGTCTATATCATTTAAACTAGTCTGTGGACTGACTGACCACAACATTCACAGTAGACTGTACACTAATTGACCATATAACATACACTAGGTGTGGACTGACCTAGCACAGTATTTATACTAGTTTTGGGACTGACTTACCACAACATTTACAATACATTGTGCACCGACTGACCATAGCATGTACACTAAGTGTAGTCTGACTGAGCACAGTAATAATATCAGACTGTGGAATGACTGTCTATACAATTTACACTATTATGTGGAGTGACAGACCACAATATTCACTGTAAATTGTAGACCAGCTCATCCCAGCATTTACACTAGGTGTGGACTAATTAAACACAGTATTTATACTGGACGGAGGACCAACTGATTACAATATTTGCTCTTCACTATGGACTGACAAAAACATTTAAGACTATACTGTGGACTGACTGACTACAGCTTTGACAATAAACTGTGGATAGATTGACCACATGTATTATCTATGAGTAGTGTTGAGCTTTCCGATACCGCAAGTATCGGGTATCGGCCGATATTTGCCGTATCGGAATTCCGATACCGAGTACCGATACTTTTTTCGTATCGGATACCGGAATCGGAAGTCCAAAATGCAATGAGCCACTTTTGTGGCTCTGATTGGCTGCCGAAATGACGTCATCATGATGCGCTGTCTGTGCGCATCATGATGCGCCGTCAGTTCGGGCCTTCGGGGGGGCTGTGCCGACTGTCCGGGGGTCTGTACCGGCCTGCCGGTGGTCTGTGCAGGCTACGGTGGTCTGTGCCGGCCTGCCGGGTGGCTGTGCCGGCCTGCCGGTGGTCTGAGCAGGCTCCGGTGGTCTGTGCCGGCCTGCCGGGGGGCTGTGCCGGCCTGCCGGTGGTCTGTGCAGGCTCCGGGGGTCTGTGCCGGGCTGCCGGTGGTCTGTGCAGGCTCCGGTGGTCTGTGCCGGCCTGCCGGGGGGCAGTGCCGGCCTGCCGGTGGTCTGTGCAGGCTCCGGTGGTCTGTGCCGGCCTGCCGGGGGGCTGTGCCGGCCTGCCGGTGGTCTGTGCAGGCTCCGGGGGTCTGTGCAGGCATCGTCCGATGGGACTACAAGTCCCATCGGGCGATGCCTGCTACCATGACAGTGATTGACACATTAGCCAATGATGGGACAGTAGTAGTCCCATCATCCGGCTAATGTGTTGAATGTAAAAAAAAAAAAAAAAAAAAACTTTACATGCTACATACATGCTACATACATACAACATGCATACTACATATATACTACATGCATGCAACATGCATACTACATATATACTATATATACTACATGTAACATACATACTACATATATACTACATGCTACATACATGCAACATACACACTACATGCTACATACATGCAACATACTACATGCATACTACATACATACTACATACATACTACATACATACACTACATGCATGCAACATACATACTACATATATACCACATGCATACAACATGCATACTACATATATACTGCATATATACTACATGCATGCAACATACATATATACTACATACAATACATACATATAGACATACAGTACATATAACATAGAGTACATACTCACCGTCACTTGTCACTTTGATCCCCGAAGCCATTGTCGCCTGAGGAATAAATATCAAAATAAAAAAACACCAATATACTTACCCCGATCCGCAGAAGTCCACGAGGGTCCCACGTCCATCTTGCGTGGAGAACAGCAGCATCAGCTGATGCTACCGTTCTCTACCAGCTCCAGGAATACAATGACGGAAGGTAGGTATCCTTCCGCACTGTATTCCTCCACCACTTTAAAAAAAAAAAGTCCCTAGTCTCACTTTATGCCATTGCTGCGTGGGAAATTCTTATATTTCACAAAATACACTTGTTTCAGCGGTGAAACAATTAATACCATGATTACACGAGACGCAATGGGAACACGCTGGATACAGTAAAGCGCAGAGCATGCACTGGGAAGCAAGTAGAGAACCAGGAGAATACAGAGCGTGCACTGGGAAGCACTCTGAGATAGAGAGTGCAGAGCGCGCACTATGAAGCACGCTGAAATACAGGAGTGTTATGATTGAGTCACCGTAGGAGGCAGACACAAAAATAGAAGCTACGTCTAGAAAACCAGAGAAGTTGGCAACTATCAGATTGCAGACCCCTGAACCTATCAACACAACTAGTAGTAGCCATGGGGGGTTCCTACGATGCCCTAGACCCCTCGATCACAGCCGGAGAGCTAAATAGCCTAAAGACAGAAAAGGAAATCTAAACTGCCTCAGAGCAGACCCCAAAGTAAAAGGCAGCCCCCAACATATAATGACGGTGAAGCAAGATGAAAAAACACTCACACAGATAGAAAGATAGGCTGAGCAAACAATGGGGTCCAAGCTAACTAACAGAACAGGAAAGGAAGGTTGCTGTCTGCAATCTGCCAAAACCCTATCAAAGACATAAGCCAACAAGCTGATATGAAAAAGACCCTGAAGCAGCTAGGCTTCAAAAACTAAATCAGCACTCAGGTATTTTCAGAAGACAGAGCTAAAGGAATTCAGCACACCCCAGCAGGGAATGGCAGAAATCCAGAAAAACAAAGCAAAACAAAGTCTGAGCACAAATGCAAAAAGCCGAGCAGAAAACTTAGCTTTAGAGGAGCAGGAATTCAGACTGGTCTCCAAGGATCCCACAGAGAAATCACCCGCAGGGCAGAAGGGCGTCGGCAGCCTTATATCCACTCAGTAACTCCACTCAGCCAGTCATCATCATCAGACTCAGGTGTTTGATAATCAGGCTCACTACCTTTCTTTACCAGAAGAGGGAGTTCCTCGGGCCTCAGTAGTGAAGGGGAAAATGAACTCACAACAGTACCTCCCCCTTGAGGAGGGGTCACCGAACCCTCAACCACGCCACCAGGGCGATCAGGGTGAGCCCGTTGAAAGGCACGCACCAATCTTTTGGCATGAATATCAGAGGCAGAGATCCAGGAATTATCCTCCTGACCATAACCCTTCCACTTAACAAAATACTGGAGTCTCCGTCTAGCCAGACGGGAATCCAGTACTTTCTCTACCTCATATTCCATGTTACCTTCAACCAATACAGGGTCTGGAGGTGCCACCCCCGGAACAACAGGTTCAACAAACCTCTTCAACAAAGATTTATGGAACACATTATGGATTTTAAATGTGACAGGAAGAGCCAAACGAAAAGAGACCAGATTAATAATCTCCAAAATTTTGTAAGGTCCAATAAATCTAGGCTTAAACTTAGGAGAAACCACCTTCATAGCAATATTTTTTGATGATAACCACACCATATCACCAACCTTAAACTGGGGACCAATGGTCCTATGTCGGCTAGAAAACCGCTGGGCCTTTTCCTGGGAGAGAGATAACTTATCCACCACTTGGTCCCAGATCTGGTGCATTCTCTCCACCACAGTGTCAACACCTGGGCAGGAAGAGGGCTCCACCTGCCCTGAAGAAAATCGAGGATGAAACCCAAAGTTACAAAAAAAAGGTGACATCAAAGTGGCAGAACTAGCTCTATTATTTAAAGCAAATTCGGCCAAGGGCAAAAATGAAACCCAATCATCCTGATCAGCAGAAATAAAACATCTCAAATATGACTCCAAGGTCTGGTTTGTTCTCTCTGTCTGCCCATTGATCTGAGGGTGAAAAGCAGAGGAGAAGGACAACTGAATTCCCAGCTTGGAACAGAAAGTTCTCCAAAATCTAGACACAAACTGGACTCCTCTGTCAGATACAATGTTCTCAGGAATCCCGTGCAAGCGAACCACCTGTTGTAAAAACAGGGGCACCAACTCAGAGGAAGACGGCAACTTAGGGAGTGGTACAAGATGAACCATCTTAGAGAACCTATCATAAATCACCCAAATAACAGTCATCCTTTGAGAGACAGGCATATCAGAGATGAAATCCATTGAAATATGGGTCCATGGCCTCTTGGGGACAGGCAAAGGCATCAACAACCCACTAGAGCGAGAACACGATTTAGACCGGGAGCACGTCCCACAGGACTGCACAAAATTCCTGACATCACGAGACAAGGAGGGCCACCAAAAACACCGACTCACCAGATCTCTAGTACCAAAAATACTGTACCTGGATGACCAGCCAAAGCAGAGCAATGAACTTCAGACATCACTCTCTTCTTCCACTGGTCAGGAACATACAACTTTCCACTGGGACAACGCTCAGGTTTGTCCTCCTGGAACTCTTCCAGAGCACGTCTCAAATCGGGCGAGATGGCAGAAAGAACTACCCCTTCGCCTAAGATGGTAGCAGGCTTGGTCACCACAGGAGAATCAGCAAAGAAGCTCCTAGAGAGGGCGTCTGCCTTGACATTCTTAGTTCCAGGAAGAAAAGAAACCACAAAATCAAAACGTGTAAAAAACAAGGCCCACCTAGCCTGTCTAGGGATCAAGCGCTTAGCCGACTCTAGGTAAATCAAATTCTTGTGGTCAGTGAGGACCACGACTTGATGCTTAGCTCCCTCCAACCAATGTCTCCACTCCTCAAATGCCCATTTCATGGCCAACAGTTCCCGATTCCCCACATCATAGTTACGTTCAGATGGAGAGAACTTTCGGGAAAAGAAAGCACAGGGATTCATTTTAGATGTTACAGGATCCTTTTGGGACAAAACAGCTCCTGCACCAATCTCAGAAGCATCCACCTCTACCTGGAACGGAAGTGAGACATCAGGTTGCCGCAAAACCGGGGCGGAGGTGAATCTTCGCTTCAGCTCCTGAAAGGAAGAAACAGCCTCCGGAGACCAATTTAACACATCAGCACCCTTCTTAGTCAAATCAGTCAATGGCTTGGCAATACTAGAAAATTTTGCTATAAATTTCCGATAAAAATTAGCAAAACCCAAAAACTTCTGGAGGACCTTCAAAGAAGTGGGCTGAACCCAATCGTAAATGGCCTGTACCTTGGCCGGGTCCATTTCAATAGTTGACGGGGACAAAATAAATCCCAAAAAAGAAATCCTCTGTACTCCAAAAAGGCATTTAGATCCTTTGACATACAGGGAATTCTCCCTCAAGATCCAGAACACAGTCTGAATATGTTCCACATGAGAATCCCAATCCTTGGAGAAGATCAAAATATCATCCAGATAGATAATCAAAAATTTATCGACAAAATCTCGGAAAATATCGTTCATGAAGCACTGGAAGACAGAAGGGGCATTAGTGAGCCCAAAAGGCATCACCAGGTACTCAAAATGTCCCTCCGGAGTATTAAACGCCGTCTTCCATTCATCCCCATGCTTAATGCGAATAAGATTATACGCCCCCCTGAGGTCAAGCTTGGTAAACCAGCAAGCACCTTTAAGTCTGGAGAATAGATCAGAAATCAGGGGTAACGGATACTGATATTTAATAGTAATTTTGTTGAGGGCACGATAATCAATACAAGGTCTTAATGATCCATCTTTTTTGGCTACAAAAAAAAAAACGGCACCTAAGGTTGACGAGGATGGTCTAATATGACCCTTCTCCAACGCCTCCTTAATATAGGATCGCATAGCCTCGTGCTCGGGTACAGATAAATTGAAGAGCCGACCCTTGGGAAATTTACACCCCGGGCTCAGTTCAATTGCACAGTCATAACTCCTATGAGGAGGCAGAGACGCAGACTCATTCTCACTAAATACATCATAAAAGTCCGCCAAATAATCAGGAACATCATGCGACTGAGGAGAGGTGGAAAACACCGGAGCCTCACTAAAGGCACACCGACAACCCCAACTCACCACAGACACAGATTTCCAATCCAAAACTGGATTATGAATTTGTAACCAGGGAAACCCCAGAACAATAGTATCATGCAGATTATTCAACACCAAAAATCTGCAATTTTCTTGATGGTCTGGGGCGACCCGCATTACCACCTGGGTCCAAAACTGAGGTTTATTTTTAGCCAAAGGAGTAGCATCAATCCCCCTCAAAGGGATAGGCGTCTGCAGAGGTGTCATCGGAAATCCACAACGTTTAGCAAAATCCAAGTCAATTAGGTTTAGGGCTGCTCCCGAATCCACAAAAGCCTTGGCGGAAAATGTGGACAGGGAGCAGATCAGAGTAATAGCCAGAAGAAACTTAGGTTGAACACCACCAACAGAAAACGTGTGTGCAAAGCGTTTCTCTCGTTTAGGACAGACAGAAATAATATGCGAGGCATCTCCACAGAAAAAACACAACTTATTACGCCTTCTGAACTCCTGACGCTGCTCTCTGGAAAAAACTCTATCACATTGCATAGGTCCAGACATTTGTTCAACAGGTGGCAACACCTCTCGTGCAGCTTTGCGTTCGCGCAAACGCCGATCAACCTGAATGGCTAATGACATAGAATCGTCAAGACCAGAGGGAACAGGAAATCCCACCATAGTATCTTTTACGGCTTCTGACATCCCCTTCCGAAAGAGAGCAGCCAAGGCATTATCATTCCAGGTAGTAAGTACTGCCCACATTCGGAATTTTTGACAGTACAATTCTGCAGAATCACGACCCTGGTTCAATGCCAGCAGGGTCTTTTCAGCCTGATCAATGGCATTAGGTTCGTCATACAACAACCCCAAGGCGTGAAAAAATGCGTTCACATTAGTCTGAATAGGATCATCTGGTTTCAAAGAAAACGCCCAATCCTGGGGATCGCCACGCAGAAAAGAGATGACAATTTTAACCTGCTGTGCGGAGCTCCCTGACGAGTTAGGCTTCAAGGCAAAAAATAATTTACAATTATTTTTGAAATTCAAAAATTTAGACCGATCCCCCAAAAATACATCAGGTATAGGAATCTTTGGTTCAGCAGCATGTGAATGAGCAAGGTAGGCGGAAACTCCCCGCACTTCCGCAGCGAGCTGCTCCACACGATCAGACAATTGCTTTATCTCCATTGAGAGAAAAAAAAATTGCCCCTACGGCCTCAGAGATATAGAGGAAAAAATATACACTTTTTTTTTTTTTTTTTTTTTTTTTTTTTTTTTACAATTCTTTCCTGCTATTGAGTACCCTGGGATCTGCGGTATGGCGGGTGATTCTGTTATGATTGAGTCACCGTAGGAGGCATACACAAAAATAGAAGCTACGTCCAGAAAACCAGAGAAGTTGGCAACTATCAGATTGCAGACCCCTGAACCTATCAACACAACTAGCAGTAGCCGTGGGGGGTTCCTACGATGCCCTAGACCCCTCGATCACAGCCGGAGAGCTAAATAGCCTAAAGACAGAAAAGGAAATCTAAACTGCCCCAGAGCAGACCCCAAAGTAAAATGCAGCCCCCAACATATAATGACGGTGAAGCAAGATGAAAAAACACTCACACAGATAGAAAGATAGGCTGAGCAAATGATGGGGCCCAAGCTAACTAACAGAACAGGAAAGGAAGGTTGCTGTCTGCAATCTGCCAAAACCCTATCAAAGACATAAGCCAACAAGCTGATATGAAAAAGACCCTGAAGCAGCTAGGCTTCAAAAACTAAATCAGCACTCAGGTATTTTCAGAAGACAGAGCTAAAGGAATTCAGCACACCCCAGCAGGGAATGGCAGAAATCCAGAAAAACAAAGCAAAACAAAGTTTGAGCACAAATGCAAAAAGCCGAGCAGCAAACTTAGCTTTAGAAGAGCAGGAATTCAGACTGGTCTCCAAGGATCCCACAGAGAAATCACCCGCAGGGCAGAAGTGTGTTGGCAGCCTTATATCCAGTCAGTAACTCCACTCAGCCAGTCATCATCATCAGACTCAGGTGTTTGATAATCAGGCTCACTACCTTTCTTTACCAGAAGAGGGAGTTCCTCGGGCCTCAGTAGTGAAGGGGAAAATGAACTCACAACACAGGAGAATACAGAGCGTGCAATGGGAAGCACGCTGAGATACAGAGAGTGCAGAGCGCGCACTAGGAAGCACGCTGAGATACAGAGAGAGCAGAGCGTGCACTGCGGAGCACGCTGAGATTCAGATAATGCAGAGCTTGCACTGGGGAGCACGTTGAGATACAGAGAGTGCATAGCGCGCACTGAGAAGCACGCTGTAGGACCTGAGCATAGAAATGCACCCGCACTGAGACCTGCACAGATGATGTAGTAATCACTGGCTTCCTCTAGCAGAAAGTATCCTGAATTACCTGTTGCTGTTGCCAAGAGTGAAGTACTTCCGGGTCAGGCAGCATAATGATCGGAGGAAGTGCGCCGCCGCGGCCTAAGCAGCCGGGTGCGTGTTCCTGGTGGATGGGATCCCTGACGTGCCCGCCAAGCCGGAAGTTGAGGCGAGACCCCCGGTAGAGCCCGGTCAGCTGCACGCCAAGTGAGGTAAGTGTCCTGCTGCTGGGGGGCGTGCGGCGTTGTAACAGTACCTCCCCCTTTATATCCCCTCCTTTTGAGGCTAGAAAGAAACCTCTCTAAGATTCGAGGTGCAGTGATGTTCTCCCAAGGTTCCCACGACCTCTCCTCAGGACCAAACCCTATCCAATCGATCAAAAAGAAGGTTTTCCCTCTCACCTTTTTCATTGAGAGTATATCCCTCGCCTCAAAAATGTCCTCATGGCTAACAGGATTAGGAGTGTGACAGATAGAGGAATCATAGCGATTAAACACGACGGGTTTGAGGAGGGAGACATGGAAGGTGTTGGAAATACGGAGCGAGGCAGGCAACGTCAACTTTTAGGCCACATCATTGATTCGTCCCAAGATCTCAAAGGGACCGATGTATCGAGGACTCAACTTGTCGGAAAGACTTTTAAGCCGGATAAACTTGGAAGATAGCCATACTTTGTCACCGGGAAGGTACGGAGGTGAGTCCAAACATCTTTTGTCAGCATGTTTCTTAATCATGTCACCTGCTTTGACAAGAGCTTCTTTGGTCTCCTCCCAAATTTTAGAGAACTCAACGGACAAGGAGTCAGCTGTTGGTACACCCGAGACTAGTGGAACCGGCAGGGGCATATTAGGATGTTGTCTCGAGACAATGAAAAAAGGAGACTTGTTGGAGGACTCACTAGGATAATTGATATAGGCATAACTCAGCACAAGGAAGAAGACAGACCCAATTATCCTGGTGAGCATTGGAAAAATGGCGAAGGTACGATGTTAAGATCTGGTTGGTACGTTCCATCTGACCGTTGGTCTGGGGGTGATATTCCAAAGAAAAATCCAAAGTCACGTTCATAAGCTTGCAGAGACCTCTCCAAAACCGAGAAGTAAACTGAACTCATCTGTCGGAAACAATGCGTTAAGGCAATCCATGAATGCTGAAGGTATGAGCAATAAAAGTCTTGGCCAGTTCGGAGGCAGAGGGCAAACCCGGCAGAGGGATAAAGTGAGCCATCTTAGAGAACCGATCCACGACCACCAAGATTACCATACAACCAAAGGATCGAGGGAGATTTGTGATGAAATCCATGGCGATATGTTGCCATGGGGCTGAAGGCACCGGGAGAGGCTGAAGAGTACCAGAGTTAAGTTGCCTCGGAATCTTGTTCTTGTCGCATGAGATACATGAAGATATAAACTCCTCGATGTCTTGGCGTAAAGAGGACCACCAATAGTGGCGAGATATGAGAGAGTTAGTCTTCTTTATCCCCGCATGACCGGCAATCTTGGATGAATGGCCCCAAAGCAGCACTTTCTTTCTGTTATTCTCGGCGATAAACGTCCTCCCCGGGGGTAAGTTAGCAAGACCTAGGGGAGTCAACGTTATAATCCTGGAGGGATCGATGATGTGAGAAGGATCCTCCTCTGCATCAGCTGGCTGGAAAGACCTAGACAAAGCATAGACCTTGACGTTAAAATGGCCTGATCGGAGTGAAATTCAAAATCGAAGCGGGCAAAGAAAAGGGACCATCTGGCCTGCCGGGTGTTACGTTTTTGAGCCGATCGGATGTAGGACAGATTCTTGTGGTCGGAGAAAATTACGTAAGGATGAGCCGCCCCCTGTAGAAGGTACCACCATTCCTCAAGAGTCAGTTTGATGGCCAACAACTCTCTGTCTCTGATTGAATAATTGCGCTCAGCAGAAGAAAACGCCTTGTAGAAAATACCGCAGGTGACTAAGCGACCAGAAGGGGATCTTTGGAGAAGCACTGCTCCAGCTCCCGTGGAGGAGGCATCCACCTCGAGCATGAACGACTTGTTAGTCTCATGACAATGAAGCACAGGGGTGGCTGCAGAGGCTTGCTTTAGAGACAAAAAGGCATCTTTAGCCTCCAGATACCAGATGTGGGAGTTGGCTCCCTTACAGACAAGAGCCGAGATAGGCTTAGGTAGTGAGGAAAAATGTGGAATGAACTGCCTGTAATAGTTCACGAATCCAAGAAACTGTTGGATGGCTTTTACCCCGAGAGGCCGTGGCCATTTGATTATGGCTGATACTTTCTCCGAATCCATGTTCAGGTAGGATTCCGAGATAATGTGTCCCAAAAATGGTAACGGGGTTTGCTCAAAGACACACTTCTCGAACTTGGCATAGAGACGGTTCTCTCTTAAACGTAACAGCACTTGGCGAACGTCTTGCCGATGAGATGACAGATCCGGAGAGAAAAAGAGAATATCGTCCAAATATACTACAACACAGTAATACAGGAGGTCTCGAAAAATGTCATTAACAAACTCCTGAAATACAGCGGGTGCGTTGCAGAGGCCAAAGGTCATGACCAGGTACTCGTAATTTCCATCCCGCGTATTAAAGGCGGTCTTCCACTCGTCACCAGCGTGGATGCAGATCAGGTTGTAGGCACCATGAAGGTCTCATACTAGCATTTACACTAGGTGATGACTAATTAAACACAGTATTTATATTGGACGGAGGACCAACTGATTACAATATTAACATTTCACTATGGAGTGACTGACAGCAACATTTACAATATACTGTGGACAGACTGACTACAGCTTTGACAATAAACTGTGGATAGATTGACCACATTCATTATCTCTGAGATAAGTAATTTTGGCCCTAGGGAGTTATACTTATTGGTGTGTATAGCATGTAGCAGGAACATATTATCATACGTTTGTCTTTTTACAGGTTACTGCTCTAATTGTCATAACGAAGGGTAAAATTTTTCTTTGTAGACTCCAGCAAGACAATTGGAAGAATCACATAAAAGGTAATTAATTTTCAAATTATTACTGATAATTATTAGTCTAGGCTTGAGTTCTAGATCTGCGGAGGTGTGATAACACCTTCCTGATACATGACAATATACTGTAGGTGATATCTTAAATGTATATCTTCTATACATAACTCTTAGTATAACACCACTTTATCTCAGGTACAGAGATAGGGAACATTTTTTCTCATCAACTTTCTTCCAAATTGGGAATACCCTCTTATATTTCATAAAATACACATGTTTCAGCGGTGAAACAATCAATACCTTGATTACACGAGACTGACCCCAGCATTCACACTAGACCGCAGCCTGACAGAACACAGCATTTATACTATGTGACCATAAACTGAGGAAAGTATTTATAAAAACTGTCGACTGACTGACCACAACATTCACAGTAGACTGTGCACTAATTGACCAAAGAATTTACACTAGGTGTGGACTGACTGAGCACAGTATTAATACCTGACTGTGGACTGACTGTCTATATAATTTAAACTAGTCTCTGGAATGATTGACCAGAACATTCACAGTAGACTGTACACTATTTAACCATATAATATACACTAGGTGTGGACTGACTGAGCACAGTATTAATACCAGACTTAGGACTGACTTACCACAACATTTACAATAGATTGTGCACGGACTGACCATAGCATTTACATTAAGTTTGGACCGACTGACCACAGTAATAATACCAGACTGTGGACTGACTGTCTATATCATTTAAACTAGTCTGTGGACTGACTGACCACAACATTCACAGTAGACTGTACACTAATTGACCATATAACATACACTAGGTGTGGACTGACCTAGCACAGTATTTATACTAGTTTTGGGACTGACTTACCACAACATTTACAATACATTGTGCACCGACTGACCATAGCATGTACACTAAGTGTAGTCTGACTGAGCACAGTAATAATATCAGACTGTGGAATGACTGTCTATACAATTTACACTATTATGTGGAGTGACAGACCACAATATTCACTGTAAATTGTAGACCAGCTCATCCCAGCATTTACACTAGGTGTGGACTAATTAAACACAGTATTTATACTGGACGGAGGACCAACTGATTACAATATTTGCTCTTCACTATGGACTGACAAAAACATTTAAGAGTATACTGTGGACTGACTGACTACAGCTTTGAAAATAAACTGTGGATAGATTGACCACATGTATTATCTCTGAGATAAGAAATTTTGGCTCTAGTGAGTTATACTTATTGGTGTGTATAGCATGTAGCAGGAACATATTATCACACGTTTGTCTTTTTACAGGTTACTGCTCCCATTGACATAATGAAGCGTAACATTTTTCTTTGTGGACTACAACAAGACAATTGGAAGAAATACAAAACAGGTAATTAATTTTCAAATTAATTACTGATAATCATTGATCTAGGCTTTATTTATAGATTTGCGGAGGTGTAATATCACCTTCCTGATACATGACAATATACTGTATGTGTTATTTTAAATGTATATGTTCTATACACAACTCTTAGTATAACACCACCTTATCTCAGGTATAGAGTTAGGGAACATTTTTTCTCATTATCATCTGTCTTCGAAATTGGGTATACCCTCTTATATTTCACAAAATACACTTGTTTCAGCGGTGAAACAATTAATACCATGATTACACGAGACGCAATGGGAACACGCTGGATACAGTAAAGCGCAGAGCATGCACTGGGAAGCAAGTAGAGAACCAGGAGAATACAGAACGTGCACTGGGAAGCACTCTGAGATAGAGAGTGCAGAGCACGCACTAGGAAGCACGCTGAAATACAGGAGAATACAGAGCATGCAATGGGAAGCACGCTGAGATACAGAGAGTGCAGAGCGCGCACTAGGAAGCACGCTGAGATACAGAGAGAGCAGAGCGTGCACTGGGGAGCACGCTGAGATTCAGATAATGCAGAGCTTGCACTGGGGAGCACGTTGAGATACAGAGAGTGCATAGCGTGCACTGAGAAGCAGGCTGTAGTACCTGAGCATAGAAATGCACCCGCACTGAGACCTGCACAGATGATATAGTAATCAGTGGCTTCCTCTAGCAGAAAGCATCCTGAATTACCTGTTGCTGTTGCCAAGAGTGAAGTACTTCCGGGTCAGGCAGAATAATGATCGGAGGAAGTGCGCCGCCGTGGCCTAAGCAGCCGGGTGCGTGTTCCTGGTGGATGGGATCCCTGACGTGCCCGCCAAGCCGGAAGTTGAGGAGAGACCCCCCGGTAGAGCCCGGTCAGCTGCATGCCAAGTGAGGTAAGTGTCCTGCTGCTGGGGGGCGTGTGGCGTTGTAACAGTACCTCCCCCTTTATATCCCCTCCTTTTGAGGCTAGAAAGAAACCTCTCTAAGGTTCGAGGTGCAGTGATGTTCTCCCAAGGTTCCCACGAACTCTCCTCAGGACCAAACCCTATCCAATCGATCAAAAAGAAGGTTTTCCCTCTCACCTTTTTCATTGAGCGTATATCCCTCACCTCAAAAATGTCCTCATGGCTAACAGGATTAGGAGTGTGACAGATAGAGGAATCATAGCGATTAAGCACCACGGGTTTGAGGAGGGAGACATGGAAGGTGTTGGAAATACGGAGCGAGGCAGGCAACGTCAACTTTTAGGCCACATCATTGATTCGTCCCAAGATCTCAAAGGGACCGATATATCGAGGACTCAACTTGTCGGAAAGACTTTTAAGCCGGATAAACTTGGAAGATAGCCATACTTTGTCACCGGGAAGGTACGGATGTGGTTCCAATCATCTTTTGTCAGCATGTTTCTTAATCATGTCACCTGCTTTGACAAGAGCTTCTTTGGTCTCCTCCCAAATTTTAGAGAACTCAACGGACAAGGAGTCAGCTGTTGGTACACCCGAGACTGGTGGAACCGGCAGGGGCATATTAGGATGTTGTCTCGAGACAATGAAAAAAGGAGACTTGTTGGAGGACTCACTAGGATAATTGTTATAGGCATAACTCGGCACAAGGAAGAAGACAGACCCAATTATCCTGGTGAGCATTGGAAAAATGGCAAAGGTACAATGTCAAGATCTGGTTGGTATGTTCCAACTGACTGTTGGTCTGGGGGTGATAGTCCAAAGAAAAATCCAAAACCACGTTCATAAGCTTGCAGAGAGCTCTCCAAAACTGAGAAGTAAACTGATCTCCTCTGTCGGAAACAATGCGTTGCGGGAATCCATGAATGCCGAAGGTATGAGCAATAAAAGTCTTGGCCAATTCGGAGGCAGAGGGCAAACCCGGCAGAGGGATAAAGTGAGCCATCTTAGAGAACCGATCCACGACCACCAAGAATACCATACAACCAAAGGATCGAGGGAGATTTGTGATGAAATCCATGGCGATATGTTGCCATGGGGCTGAAGGTACCGGGAGAGGCTGCAAAGTACCAGAGTGAAGTTGCCTCGGAATCTTGTTCTTGTCGCATAAGATACATGAAGATATAAACTCCTCGATGTCTTGGCGTAAAGAGGACCACCAATAGTGGCGATATATGAGAGAGTTAGTCTTCTTTATCCCCGCATGACCGGCAATCTTGGATGAATGGCCCCAAAGCAGCACTTTCTTTCTGTTATTCTCGGCGATAAACGTCCTCCCCGGGGGTAAGTTAGCAAGACCTAGGGGAGTCAACGTTATAATCCTGGAGGGATCGATGATGTGAGAAGGATCCTCCTCTGCATCAGCTGGCTGAAAAGACCTAGACAAAGCATCGACCTTGACGTTAAAATGGCCTGATTGGAAGTGAAATTCAAAATCGAAGCGGGCAAAGAAAAAGGACCATCTGGCCTGCCGGGGGTTAAGTTTTTGAGCCGATCGGATGTAGGACAGATTCTTGTGGTCGGAGAAAATTACGAAAGGATGAACCACCCCCTGTAGAAGGTACCACCATTCCTCAAGAGTCAGTTTGATGGCCAACAACTCTCTGTCTGTGATGGAATAATTGCGCTCAGCAGAAGAAAATGCCTTGTAGAAAATACCGCAGGTGACTAAGCGACCGGAAGGGGATCTTTGGAGAAGCACTGCTCCAGCTCCCGTGGAGGAGGCATCCACCTCGAGCATGAAAGACTTGTTAGTCTCATGACAATGAAGCACAGGGGCGGCTGCAGAGGCTTGCTTTAGAGACAAAAAGGCATCTTTAGCCTCCAGATACCAGATGTGGGAGTTGGCTCCCTTACGGACAAGAGCCGAGATAGGCTTAGATAGTGAGGAAAAATGTGGGATGAACTGCCTGTAATAGTTCACGAATCCAAGAAACTGTTGGATGGCTTTTACCCTGAGAGGCCGTGGCCATTTGATTATGGCTGATACTTTCTCCGAATCCATGTTCAGGCAGGATTCCGAGATAATGTGTCCCAAAAATGGTAACGGGGTTTGCTCAAAGACACACTTCTCGAACTTGGCATAGAGACGGTTCTCTCTTAAACGTAACAGAACTTGGCGAACGTCTTGCCGATGAGATGACAGATCCGGAGAGAAAAAGAGAATATCGTCCAAATATACTACAACACAGTAATACAGGGGTCTCGAAAAATGTCATTAACAAACTCCTGAAATACAGTGGGTGCTTTGCAGAGGCCAAAGGTCATGACCAGGTACTCGTAATTTTCATCCCGCGTATTAAACACGGTCTTCCACTCGTCACCAGCGTGGATGCAGATCAGGTTGTAGGCACCATGAAGGTCTCATCCTAGCATTTACACTAGGTGATGACTAATTAAACACAGTATTTATACTGGACGGAGGACCAACTGATTACAATATTAACATTTCACTATGGAGTGACTGACAGCAACATTTACAATATACTGTGGACAGACTGACTACAGCTTTGACAATAAACTGTGGATAGATTGACCACATTCATTATCTCTGAGATAAGTAATTTTGGCCCTAGGGAGTTATACTTATTGGTGTGCATAGCATGTAGCAGGAACATATTATCATACGTTTGTCTTTTTACAGGTTACTGCTCTAATTGTCATAATGAAGGGTAAAATTTTTCTTTGTGGACTCCAGCAAGACAATTGGAAGAATCACATAAAAGGTAATTAATTTTCAAATTATTACTGATGATTGTTGGTCTAGGTTTGAGTTCTAGATCTGCGGAGGTGTGATAACACCTTCCTGATACATGACAATATACTGTAGGTGATATCTTAAATGTATATCTTCTATACACAACTCTTAGTATAACACCACTTTATCTCAGGTACAGAGATAGGGAACATTTTTTCTCATCAACTTTCTTCCAAATTGGGAATACCCTGTTATATTTCATAAAATACACTTGTTTCAGCGGTGAAACAATCAATACCTTGATTACACGAGACTGACCCCAGCATTCACACTAGACCGCAGCCTGACAGAACATAGCATTTACACTATGTGACCATAAACTGAGGAAAGTATTTATAAAAACTGTCGACTGACTGACCACAACATTCACCGTAGACTGTGCACTAATTGACCAAAGAATTTACACTAGGTGTGGACTGACTGAGCACATTATTAATACCAGACTTAGGACTGACTTAACACAACATTTACAATAGATTGTGCACCGACTGACCATAGCATTTACATTAAGTTTGGACCGACTGACCACAGTAATAATACCAGACTGTGGACTGACTGTCTATATCATTTAAACTAGTCTGTGGACTGACTGACCACAACATTCACAGCAGACTGTACACTAATTGACCATATAACATATGTCACGCCGCGCTCACCTGGGGATGGGACCTCAGCCCTCAGCCCTCTCGTACCTTGGTCCCTGTCTCCTTCATGTTTTGTCTGCGCTTGTGCGCTTTTCGCAGTTCGGTCTCCAGGTCAGTCCTCTCTATGGTACTGGAGGACTTGACCCGGAAGCTCTCGTGATCATTTGCTATATCAGGCTACCTCTTCCTAGGGGAGGTGCCTGATTATTGTTGTGCTTCCTGGCTTGGTCTGCCGTGTCCCTGCCTGGCTGTGTGCTGTGTTCGGGTCCCCTGTGTGACGGACTCAGCTCCTGCTGAGCCCATTTTTTGAGTGGACCCTCTGGGTCGTGGCACCCACCCACCGAGGGCGAGCTGACCTTGTGAGAATCCACCCCCTATACAGGGAGTGTCAGGGGCAAGACCAAGGGGGTGAGCCACCACGACAGCTGGGACCAGACGGCCGGCTCAGGGGACACTAGACGAGTGTCTGACGACAAGCAGGAAGCAAGACGAGACTAGACGTAGGTGCAAGGTATCTTCATTAGAATAACACAAGATCACATACAGAGAAAACAAGCAAAACGTGCAAGGTGCGCGCGTGGGCACGCCAAGGTCCATAACATGGTACGTGCCAGATGGCACGCCTAGGCACAGGTAATGGCAAGATGGCATCGGACTCCGGACTGCTGGCAAACCGACAGGGTCCAGGGATCAGGCTGCGGACGTCAGCTCCGGACATCAGGCCGTAGTCATCTGGTTCCGGACCTCTGGCAACGGTCGGCAGGTTCCGGGCATCCGGCAGGCAAACCAGGGTTCAGGCAAGGAGGCACGACAGATATCCAAGCAGGGTGCGTGTTTAGGGAACACGCCAAGGTCCAAGGCTAGGTGCGTGTGTAGGGGACACGCCAGGGTCCAAGGCTAGGTGCGTGTGTAGGGGACACACCAGGGTTCAAGACTAGGTGCAAGGCAAGGTGCGTGTGTAGGGGACACGCCAGGGTTCAAAGCGAGGTGCGTGTGTAGGGGACACGCCAAGGTTCGCAAACGAGACAGGGTGCGTGTGTAGCCACGCCAAAGCATAGAATAAGACAGTGCGTGTAGAGACACGCCAAGGTACAAGGTATAAGACAGAGTGCGTGTAGAGACACGCCAAGGTTCAAGGTACAAGACAGAGTGCGTGTAGAGACACGCCAAGGTACAAGACAGAGTGCGTGTAGAGACACGCCAAGGCACAAGACAGAGTGCGTGTAGAGACACGCCAAGGCACAAGACAGAGTGCGTGTAGAGACACGCCAAGGCACAAGACAGAGTGCGTGTAGAGACACGCCAAGGCACAAGACAGAGTGCGTGTAGAGACACGCCAGGGTTCAGAGCAGGGTGCGTGCTAGGAGCCACGCCAGGGCACAAGGAAGGGCTGCGTGCTAGGAGCCACGCAGGGACGCACACCTCACTGGCCAATGCACACGGCTGTAACGCCAGCACGAGGCACGACTAAGGCACAGGAGGGGGCAAAGGAACCTTCGTGCTAGGAGCCACGCCAGGTTCAGGGCAGGGTGCGTGCTAGTAGCCACGCCAGGGTTCAAGGCAGGGTGCGTGCTAGGAGCCACGCCAGGGCACAAGGAAGGGCTGCATGCTAGGAGCCACGCAGGGGGCACGCCACACTGGCCAGTACACACGGCTGTACACAAACACGTGGCACTTACCACGGCACAGGAGACGGCCAAGGGGAACCCACGCCGGGGTTCAATGCAAGGACAAGGCAGGGAACAAGGCAAGGAATACAGGCAGAAACAGAGCCAGGTCAGAGAGAGGACAGAGTCTAGCAGCGGAGCATAGGCAGAAGCCCAGAGCCGGGCCAAGGGAAGACCTTGGGACTAGACAAAGAAACGAGCACTAAGGAGAGGAGAAATGGTGCGTGTGCCAGGGAGCACTACAGAGCACCATAGGAGAGAGCGAGGCAGAGCAAGCAAAGACTGAGACCATAGGGAGGAACACAAAGCAAGGAATAGCAAGGCAGAGAACACAGGGAGGACTACAAGTCAAAGCATAGCAAAAGCAAGACATGGCAAAACAGACTAAGACAAAGAACAGCAGAAGGACTACAAGGCAAAGCAAGGCAAAGACAAACATGGCACGAGAGACAACACAAGACATGGCACAAGACAAGAGACGGAATACGAGCACGGAGCGTGTGCAGAGACGCACCACAGAGCAAAGTGCAAGGGCACAGAATAGAGGGAGCAACCCCACAGACCCAGAGCCTTGCAGGGAAGCAACACAATAATCAGGCCCTGAGCATAGGAAGAGGCGGCCTGATATAGGGCATAGCACCTCCTCCTCCAGGTCAGGACCAGGGGAGAACTTCCGGGATTCTAGACATGACGAGATGATAGCAGAACCAGACAGTGCAGGATCTTAGGAAACGTCACATGATCAGGGTTTCAGACATGACGAGATGATCACCGAACCAACCAGTGCAGGATCCTAGGAAGAACACATGATCCGGGATTCTAGACATGACGAGATGATTGCAGAACCAGACAGTGCAGGATCTTAAGAAACATCACATGATCAAGGACTCCAGACATGACGAGAAGACCACAGAAGGCAGAGCAGAAACGCAGGGATCCTGCAGCTCAGACATGAGGCGAGTCTGCACACAGCTCTAGCGAACATGCAGGACAGCAGACAAAACATGCGCATGCACATCGCTCCAGGAGTTCTTGAGACAGACATGGCAGACGTGACAGTACCCCCCTCTTTAAGCCCCCTCTCACCGGGGCTGGAAAGAAGAAAAAAAAAAAAATTTTCTTCGGCAGAAACCAGAGTTTAGTACAAAACCACTCCAACAATGTTGATCCGACATCTGAAACGGACACCTGCACCGGTCAAGACACAGGAGCCGCTAACGAGACATGAAGATCCATTGGGAGGACTGCGGTTAGACAAGCAAGTCTTCTTACTCTGGCTGCCATCATTTCCAAATGAGTCCAGAGGTCAAGGGCCAGGTCTGATTTACATCAGAAGAGTGGCCGGGGTACCGCCATATTCAGGAGAGTCCAGGAGACAGAGCAGATCAGATTCTATAACAGACGGGTCATCAGACGGGTAGCCGAGGTACCAGCGGAGTCCATGGCCTGATTAACTGTGACGGACTCAGCTCCTGCTGAGCCCATTTTTTGAGTGGACCCTCTGGGTCGTGGCACCCACCCACCGAGGGCGAGCTGACCTTGTGAGAATCCACCCCCTATACAGGGAGTGTCAGGGGCAAGACCAAGGGGGTGAGCCACCACGACAGCTGGGACCAGACGGCCGGCTCAGGGGACACTAGACGAGTGTCTGACGACAAGCAGGAAGCAAGACGAGACTAGACGTAGGTGCAAGGTATCTTCATTAGAATAACACAAGATCACATACAGAGAAAACAAGCAAAACGTGCAAGGTGCGCGCGTGGGCACGCCAAGGTCCATAACATGGTACGTGCCAGATGGCACGCCTAGGCACAGGTAATGGCAAGATGGCATCGGACTCCGGACTGCTGGCAAACCGACAGGGTCCAGGGATCAGGCTGCGGACGTCAGCTCCGGACATCAGGCCGTAGTCATCTGGTTCCGGACCTCTGGCAACGGTCGGCAGGTTCCGGGCATCCGGCAGGCAAACCAGGGTTCAGGCAAGGAGGCACGACAGATATCCAAGCAGGGTGCGTGTTTAGGGAACACGCCAAGGTCCAAGGCTAGGTGCGTGTGTAGGGGACACGCCAGGGTCCAAGGCTAGGTGCGTGTGTAGGGGACACACCAGGGTTCAAGACTAGGTGCAAGGCAAGGTGCGTGTGTAGGGGACACGCCAGGGTTCAAAGCGAGGTGCGTGTGTAGGGGACACGCCAAGGTTCGCAAACGAGACAGGGTGCGTGTGTAGCCACGCCAAAGCATAGAATAAGACAGTGCGTGTAGAGACACGCCAAGGTACAAGGTATAAGACAGAGTGCGTGTAGAGACACGCCAAGGTTCAAGGTACAAGACAGAGTGCGTGTAGAGACACGCCAAGGTACAAGACAGAGTGCGTGTAGAGACACGCCAAGGTACAAGACAGAGTGCGTGTAGAGACACGCCAAGGCACAAGACAGAGTGCGTGTAGAGACACGCCAAGGCACAAGACAGAGTGCGTGTAGAGACACGCCAAGGCACAAGACAGAGTGCGTGTAGAGACACGCCAGGGTTCAGAGCAGGGTGCGTGCTAGGAGCCACGCCAGGGCACAAGGAAGGGCTGCGTGCTAGGAGCCACGCAGGGACGCACACCTCACTGGCCAATGCACACGGCTGTAACGCCAGCACGAGGCACGACTAAGGCACAGGAGGGGGCAAAGGAACCTTCGTGCTAGGAGCCACGCCAGGTTCAGGGCAGGGTGCGTGCTAGTAGCCACGCCAGGGTTCAAGGCAGGGTGCGTGCTAGGAGCCACGCCAGGGCACAAGGAAGGGCTGCATGCTAGGAGCCACGCAGGGGGCACGCCACACTGGCCAGTACACACGGCTGTACACAAACACGTGGCACTTACCACGGCACAGGAGATGGCCAAGGGGAACCCACGCCGGGGTTCAATGCAAGGACAAGGCAGGGAACAAGGCAAGGAATACAGGCAGAAACAGAGCCAGGTCAGAGAGAGGACAGAGTCTAGCAGCGGAGCATAGGCAGAAGCCCAGAGCCGGGCCAAGGGAAGACCTTGGGACTAGACAAAGAAACGAGCACTAAGGAGAGGAGAAATGGTGCGTGTGCCAGGGAGCACTACAGAGCACCATAGGAGAGAGCGAGGCAGAGCAAGCAAAGACTGAGACCATAGGGAGGAACACAAAGCAAGGAATAGCAAGGCAGAGAACACAGGGAGGACTACAAGTCAAAGCATAGCAAAAGCAAGACATGGCAAAACAGACTAAGACAAAGAACAGCAGAAGGACTACAAGGCAAAGCAAGGCAAAGACAAACATGGCACGAGAGACAACACAAGACATGGCACAAGACAAGAGACGGAATACGAGCACGGAGCGTGTGCAGAGACGCACCACAGAGCAAAGTGCAAGGGCACAGAATAGAGGGAGCAACCCCACAGACCCAGAGCCTTGCAGGGAAGCAACACAATAATCAGGCCCTGAGCATAGGAAGAGGCGGCCTGATATAGGGCATAGCACCTCCTCCTCCAGGTCAGGACCAGGGGAGAACTTCCGGGATTCTAGACATGACGAGATGATAGCAGAACCAGACAGTGCAGGATCTTAGGAAACGTCACATGATCAGGGTTTCAGACATGACGAGATGATCACCGAACCAACCAGTGCAGGATCCTAGGAAGAACACATGATCCGGGATTCTAGACATGACGAGATGATTGCAGAACCAGACAGTGCAGGATCTTAAGAAACATCACATGATCAAGGACTCCAGACATGACGAGAAGACCACAGAAGGCAGAGCAGAAACGCAGGGATCCTGCAGCTCAGACATGAGGCGAGTCTGCACACAGCTCTAGCGAACATGCAGGACAGCAGACAAAACATGCGCATGCACATCGCTCCAGGAGTTCTTGAGACAGACATGGCAGACATGGCGGACGTGACACCCTGCCTTGCACTCTGTTGTGCCTCTTGGCACCCGCTCTGAACCTGCACTCTGCCTTGTACTCGGTTGTGCCTCCTGGCACATGCTCTGACCCTGTGCTGTGTCTTGTACTTAGTTGTGCCTCCTGGCACACACTCTGATCCTGTGCTCTGTCTTATACTCAGTTGTGCCTCCTGGCACACGCTCTGACCCTGTGCTCTGTCTTGTACTCAGTTGTGCCTCCTGGTACACACTCGGACCCTGTGCCTTGTCTCATGCTCAGTTGTGCCTCCTGGCACATGCTCTGATCCTGTACTCTGTCTCTTACTCAGTTGTGCCTCCTGGCACACATTCCAATCCTGCATTCTGTCTTATGCTCAGTTGTGCCCTCTGGCACACACCCTGCTCCTGTACTCTGTTACACCTCCTGGCACACCTGCTGCCTGACTCAGTGCTCTGATGTGCTCCTTGCACACATCCTGCTTCACTCACACCCGGACATACGTAGTCTCTGTATACCACGTGTTCCCGTGTCCACGCTTTACACGTTCCTGCAGACACACTCACCCACTCATGTCTCCTGTGAGCCGGCCGCCTGGTGCCAGCAGTCGTGGTACCTCACCCCCTGGGGCTTGCCCCTGACACTCCCTGTATAGGGGGTGTTCTTCACTAGGTCAGCTCGCCCTGGGAGGGTTGGTGCCACGACCCAGAGGGTCCACTCCAGGAGTCGTCACAGTATAATCAGGCCATCGACCCCGCTGGTACCACCGCCTCCGTCCAAAAGGAACTGGTGTTCCTACGGGAGAGTCAGTCCAGGATCATGTCCTCTCTGAAATCCATGGAGTTCCGTTTGTCGGTCATGCAGTCCTCTGACCCTGGGAATGCATCCCAGCTGGCCAGCCTCCAGCAAGAACTCACACAGCAACGCGACACCCAGGTCCATATCCTCAACTATATGTCGTCGGTAGACAGTCAGCTTCTTTCCATACAAGCCGTTTCTGCCCAGTCCTCGGCCCTGCACCCGCTGCCGTGCCTCGGCAAGCCACCCCGATATAGCGGGGACCCTAAATTTTGTCGAGCATTTCTGAACCAATGCCGGTTACATTTTGAGCTTTTGCCGCAGCACTATCCCAGTGAGCGTGCCCAAATTGCCTTTATTGTTTCACACTTAGAGGGGGAGGCGTTAGCATGGGTGAACCCCCTCTGGGAGCGCAATGACCCACTCGTCTCTCAGCTTTCCACCTTTTTGGACACCTTCCGCAAGGTGTTCGATGAGCCGGGTCGGCTGGCCTCTACCACCGAGTCTCTCTTTAACCTCCATCAGGGTACGCTACCGGTGGGACAGTATGCCATCCGTTTTCGTACCTTGTCCTCCGAACTCGGTTGGAACAACGAGGCTCTCGTAGGGATCTTTTGGCGTGGCCTGTCCGGTCAGATCAAAGACGAACTGGCAGGTCGGGATACTCCCACCTCTTTAGAGGATCTGATCTCTCTGGAGACACGCATTGACCTGCGGTTTCAGGAACGTGCCCGTGAATCAGCCAGAGGAGCTCCTCTCACCTCCTTTGTTCCTGCCACAAGAAGCCCGGAAACTTCTCCGCCTAGGGTTGGTAGGAGAGGCCTCCCTAGGTGTACGTGATCCCTCTCCTCCCCTGCTCGTGTCCGTGTTATTGAATCTCGGTGCCAAGCGTTATTCTGAGGAGGCTTTTCTGGATTCTGGTGCGGAGGGGAATTTTATCACACTCGAGGCGGTTAAAAAATACCGGATTCCTGTCAGATCCCTGGAGACTCCTCGGTCGATAGTTTCGGTCAATGGTACGTCCGTGCAGGAGACCGTTACCCAGGCCACCGAAGACATCGAGCTGCAGATCGGAGCCCTGCACCAGGAGAAGATCTCCTTCCTCGTCTTGTCTACCATGTCTCACACACTTCTTCTAGGTCTCCCCTTGGCTACGGACTCATGAGCCAACCCTGGACTGGCGGTCGGGTGAGATACTCCGTTGGGGACCGTCCTGTCAGGAGAAGTGCCTGTTGCCCGTCCATCCGATGAACTCTGCCTGTCCATCCCCGGCACCTACAGGTCTGCCGTCGGCTTACTGGTCCTTTGCAGATGTCTTCGACAAGAAGGAGGCCGAGACTCTGCCCCTCCATCAGCCATATGACTGTCCGATTGACCTCATTCCTGGTTCTACGCCACCCAGGGTTAGAATATATCCGCTATCCCCTGCTGAAACCCAAGCTATGTCTGAGTATATCCAGGAGAACCTTGCGAGAGGTTTTATCCGTAAGTCCTCCTCGCCCGCGGGAGCGGGATTTTTCTTTGTCAAAAAGAAGGACGGCTCCCTCCGTCCTTGCATAGACTCCCGAGGCCTGAACGATATCACGGTCAAGAACAAGTACCCATTGCCATTGATCCCGGAACTCTTTGACTGGCTTAGAGGAGCCCAAATTTTCACCAAACTGGATCTTCGTGGGGCCTACAACTTGATCTGCATTCGTTTCGGTGATGAGTGGAAGACCGCCTTTAACACCAGAGACGGTCACTACGAGTATTTGGTCATGCCCTTCGGCCTCTGCAATGCCCCAGCGGTGTTCCAGGAGTTCGTGAATGACGTCTTCCGGGATATGCTGTACTCCTGCGTGGTAGTCTATCTGGATGACATCCTCGTTTTTTCTCCAGACCTCTCCGCCCACAGAAATAATGTGCATCAAGTCCTCCAGCGCCTGAGGGAGAACCGCCTTTATGCCAAGCTCGAGAAATGTGCCTTCGAGCAAACGTCCCTGCCATTCTTGGGGTACATTATCTCAGAATCAGGTCTACGCATGGATCCGGCAAAAGTGTCCGCCGTCCTCGATTGGCCACAGCCCCATGCGGTGAAGGCAATCCAACGCTTCCTTGGTTTTGCGAACTACTACCGACAGTTCGTTCCTCATTTCTCCTCGTTGGTTCGCCCCATCTCGTCCCTTATCTGCAAGGGAGCTAACCCAAAGGCTTGGCCCTCTGAGGCTGAAGAGGCCTTCCAGTCATTGAAACAAGCCTTCGCCGCTGCTCCGGCGCTTCACCGACCTGAGGTTAGTAGACCTTTCACTCTCGAGGTGGACGCATCCTCTACCGGGGCTGGCGCAGTCCTTCTGCAGAGATCCTCTTCTGGACGTTTTGTCACCTGTGGCTTCTTTTCTAAAGTATTCTCCTCCATTGAACAGAACTACTCCATTGGCGACAAAGAGCTATTGGCCATTAAATTGGCCTTGGAGGAGTGGAGGTACTTACTGGAAGGTGCCATACATCCACTCAAGATCTTCACGGACCATAAGAACCTGGCGTACATCCAGTCCACACAGAGGCTCAATCCTCGGCAAGCTAGGTGGTCCCTATTCTTCGCCCGCTTTGACTTTGAACTACATTTTTGGCCCGGCGGTAAAAACGTTAGAGCGGATGCGTTGTCAAGATCATTCCTGTCATCTGATGCAGAGGAAGAACCCTCTCATATCATTGATCCATCAAAAGTAATTACCGTGGCTTCTGTCAAGTTAACCACGTTACCTCCGGGAAGAACCTTTGTGGCTGAGAGTAACCGAAAACGAGTGTTAAATTGGGGACATTCATCCAAGATTGCCTTGCCACGTTGGGTGTCCAAAAGACTTTGGACTTAATCTCTTGCTATTATTGGTGGCCTTCACTCTCCCAGGATGTTAAAGACTTTGTGGCATCTTGCCCGTCCTGTGCCCAGAACAAGATACCCAGACAACCACCCTCTGGTCTTCTGCTCCCGCTTCCCGTTCCGTTGGCTCCATGGCAGCACTTAGCCATGGATTTCATTACTGATCTGCCTGGTTCTTCCGGTTGTACTGTGGTCTTGGTGGTTGTAGACCGATTTTCAAAGATGGCCCACTTCATTCCTCTTCCCAGACTACCCTCTGCTCCTGACTTGGCGAAGATCTTCATTTCCCATATCTTCAGGATTCACGGCTTCTCCCAGCACATCGTGTCAGACAGAGGGGTCCAATTAACCTCTCGGTTCTGGAGAGCTCTATGCGGACTCATGAAAGTGTCATTGGATTTCTCTTCCGCCTATCACCCCCAAACCAATGGGCAGGTGGAACGTACCAACCAGATCCTTACATCCTACCTCCGGCATTTTTCTAATGCTCATCAGAATGACTGGGTCGGTCTACTTCCTTGGGCTGAGTTCGCCTACAATAATCACTCCAGTGAATCGTCTACCAAGTCTCCTTTCGTCATCGTCTTTTGACAGCATCCCAATGTGCCTCTACCGGTACTTCCTGTCTCGGGGGTATCTGCTGCCGATTCTCTGTCTGTGGAGTTCTCCAGGGTATGGCAGGAGACCAAAACCGCTCTCGAGAAAGCACGGGACAGAATGAAATTACACGCTCTCTCCTCCTGACAAGAGGCGCCTGGACGTTCCTCCATTTCTCCCTGGTGACAAGGTGTGGCTCTCCACCAAATACATCCGCCTTAAGGTACCATCTTACATACTGGGTCCCCATTACATTGGTCCTTTTGAGGTCCTCAGGCAGATTAATGATGTTGCTTACAAATTGAAGCTGCCTCCTTCACTCCGTATTCCCAATTCCTTCCATGTGTATGCCAAGCTCTGGGGTTTCCTATCTTACCCCCATTCAGAACTACTCTTCTGCACAGGGGGCGACACACAAAAATCACCATCTAGAGATCTACATTTAATAGCTGTTTGCTACATCTTCTAATGCACCAAGCTGGCAGACAATCACAAGCCACACATCCTGGGTCCACAAGCCACTCATCCCAGCCCACGAGCCACACATTTCCAGACCCATGAGCCACACATCCCATGTTACACGAGCCACACAACCCGTGCCCACGAGCCACACATCCCGTGCCCACGAGCCACACATCCCGTGCCCACGAGCCACACATCCCATGCCCACGAGTCACACATCCCGTGCCCACGAGCCACACATCCCGTGCCCACGAGCCACACATCCCGTGCCCACGAGCCACACTTCCCGTGCCCACGAGCCACACTTCCCGTGCCCATGAGCCACACTTCCCAGGCCCACGAGCCACACAACCCGTGCCCACGAACCACACATCCCGTGCCCACGAGCCACACTTCCCGTGCCCACGAGCCACACTTCCCGTGCCCACGAGCCACACTTCCCAGGCCCACGAGCCACACATCCCGTGCCCACGAGCCACACATCCCGGGCCTGAGAACCACATGTGGCTCTCGAGCTACAGGTTGTGGTTGCATTGGTCATTTAGATACAAGGACTGAACCTCAGTCTGTAACTACGCTGCCGTCTGTCAGCCGGGAAATGGGCTAGGTGCCTGTGTGGGTCTCAGTTGTATGATCCACATGACACATTTTTGCGTATCCACTGGATGTGTCATAAAACACATCAATGCCAACAAAAATTAGATTTATTTTTGAATGTTTATTTTTACGTTTTCTTTGCCACTCAGGAGATATCATGGTGCCGCCCATTCTCCCCTCTATGTCGGTGCAGAGTCTGACTATCCAGGGATTTGTTTTCTGAGTGAACAGTGGCGTATTGTGTGGGGAGCTCAGGCTGCCGTGGTCCGGTCTCTTAGGAAACACGTGATCTTCCTCCTTTGTTTTCACAGGACAGGAATAGCATTCCAGTGAGGCTCCTCTGCCCAGTGTCACCCAGTCCCCGTCCATTCCTTGATTTTTCAGCCTTCTGTCAGGTTCACTGGGTAAGTGTTTCCTTATCCCATCACAGGACAAGGACTTGGTCGTCATGTTACAGCACGGAGTATAATGAGGTCGTCATGGATGAGAACTGTCACGTGAGTGATATATTTGCAGATGGATGTACCTTTATCTGATTGAGGAAAAGTCCTCCTGAGGCCACGGCCCCGCAGCAAAATAACGTGACTGATACTTGCAAAAGCTTTAGACTACAAAAACCACCGACGTAAAGAATAACCATCATTTCCATTTTTTTCTCATAAATCAACAGTACACATAAAAATAAGAAACTTTGTGATGTATCTTAATAGAGAAATCTGCTTCTTTCTCCTCCTGGACTGATCATTCATTCATAAAAGTCTCAATTTAGGAGTAAAAATCTGACTTTAGCGAGTACAGACCTTCCCATTACTGAGATAGGAGACGCTCATAAAGTTAAATTCAATGCATTTCTCTGCCCATACTGACTGAAGATATTGCATGTGACATTGCAGAATCACAAGTGATATGACATTGTGGAGCTCCGGCCTGAGGTGGAAATTCATTTAGTAAGAAGGCAAATAACATTTCATTAGATAAATAACCTCTCACTCTATATTGCGACTTGATGTACTGTTGACTTGTGCAGACAAGTGGCTCTGTGCCCTACAGGTGTTGAAGTATACTACGTGGACAAAATTGTTGGAACACATATCATTGTATCATTGAATTCAGTTTTCTCATTTAGTCCCAATGCCCTCCCCGAGTATAAAACCTGACTTCATTGCCTGCGGTATAGAACATCAATCCAGCCCCATTGCCCTCTGTGTATAACATTCAGCCCCATTGCCCTCAGTGTATAACATCTGGCCCCATTGCCCTCGGTGTATAACATCTGGCCCCATTGCCCTCGGTGTATAACATATGGCCCCAGTGCCCTCGGTGTATAACATCTGGCCCCATTGCCCTCCGTGTATAACATCCAGCCCCATTGCCCTCGGTGTATAACATCCAGCCCCATTGCCCTCGGTGTATAACATCTGGCCCCATTGCCCTCGGTGTATAACATCTGGCCCCATTGCCCTCAGTGTATAACATCCAGCACCATTGCCCTCGGTGTATAACATCTGGCCCCATTGCCCTCGGTGTATAACATCCAGCCCCATTGCCCTCGGTGTATAACATCTGGCCCCATTGCCCTCGGTGTATAACATCTGGCCCCATTGCCCTCGGTGTATAACATCTGGCCCCATTGCCCTCGGTGTATAACATCTGGCCCCATTGCCCTCTGTGTATAACATCCGGCCCCATTGCCCTCTGTGTGTAACATCTGGCCCCATTGCCCTCTGTGTATAACATCTGGCCCCATTGCCCTCTGTGTATAACATCTGGCCCCATTGCCCTCGGTGTATAACATCCAGCACCATTGCCCTCGGTGTATAACATCTGGCCCCATTGCCCTCGGTGTATAACATCTGGCCCCATTGCCCTCGGTGTATAACATCCAGCACCATTGCCCTCGATGTATAACATCTGGCCCCATTGCCCTCGGTGTATAACATCCAGCCCCATTGCCCTCTGTGTATAACATCCGGCCCCATTGCCCTTGGTGTATAACATCTGGCCCCATTGCCCTCGGTGTATAACATCTGGCCCCATTGCCCTCGGTGTATAACATCTGGCCCCATTGCCCTCGGTGTATAACATCCGGCCCCATTGTCCTCTGTGTGTAACATCTGGCCCCATTGCCCTCTGTGTGTAACATCTGGCCCCATTGCCCTCTGTGTATAACATCTGGCCCCATTGCCCTCTGTGTATAACATCTGGCCCCATTGCCCTCTGTGTATAACATCTGGCCCCATTGCCCTCTGTGTATAACATCTGGCCCCATTGCCCTCTGTGTATAACATCTGGCCCCATTGCCCTCTGTGTATAACATCTGGCTCCATTGCCCTCAGTGTATAACATCCAGCCCCATTGCCCTCTGTGTATAACATCCGGCCCGTTTGCCCTCTGTGTATAACATCCGGCCCCATTGCCCTCTGTGTATAACATCCGGCCCCATTGCCCTCGGTGTATAACATCCGGCCCCATTGCCCTAGGTGTATAACATCTGGCCCCATTGCCCTCGGTGTATAACATCCAGCCCCATTGCCCTCTGTGTATAGCATCTGGCCCCATTGCCCTCGGTGTATAACATCTGGCCCCATTGCCCTCGGTGTATAACATCTGGCCCCATTGCCCTCGGTGTATAACATCCGGCCCCATTACCCTCAGTGTATAACATTCAGCCCCATTGCCCTCGGTGTATAACATCTGGCCCCATTACCCTTGGTGTAAAACATCCAGCCCCATTGCCCTCGGTGTATAACATCCAGCCCCATTGCCCTCGGAGTATAACATCCAGCCCCATTGCCCTCTGTGTATAACATCCAGCCCCATTGCCCTCGGAGTATAACATCCAGCCCCATTGCCCTCTGTGTATAACATCCAGCCCCATTGCCCTCGGTGTATAACATCCAGCCCCATTGCCCTCGGTGTATAACATCCAGCCCCATTGCCCTCGGAGTATAACATCCAGCCCCATTGCCCTCTGTGTATAACATCCAGCCCCATTGCCCTCGGAGTATAACATCCAGCTCCATTGCCCTCTGTGTATAACATCCAGCCCCATTGCCCTCAGTGTATAACATTCAGCCCCATTGCCCTCGGTGTATAACATCCAGCCCCATTGCCCTCGGCGTATAACATCCAGCCCCATTGCCCTCTGTGTATAACATCCAGCCCCATTGCCCTCGGAGTATAACATCCAGCCCCATTGCCCTCGGTGTATAACATCCAGCCCCATTGCCCTCGGTGTATAACATCCAGCACCATTGCCCTCGGTGTATAACATCCAGCACCATTGCCCTTGTGGTTTATCATCTGGCCCCATTGCCCTCGTTGTATTTCATTTGACCTCATTGCCCTCGGTGTATAACATCTATCCCCATTACCCTCGGTGTAAAACATCCAGCCCCATTGTCCTCGGTGTATAACACCTGACTTCATTACCCTCGGTATATAATATCCAGCTCCATTATCCTCAGTGTATAACATCCAACCCCACTACCCTTGTGGTTTATCATCTGACCCCATTGCCTTCATTGTATATCATTTGACCTCATTGCCCTCGGTGTATAACATCTGGCCCCTCTCTGTGCCGTCCTCCTTGCCTAACATATGACAGTGAGCTCACTGATACCAGCGCGGTCCTGTAATAGGAGCCAGCAGTGTAATGAGTAATTTGGTGAAATTTCCTCCCTCCTAAATATTCCATCATCACGTGTTTTTTATTGGAAAGTTGAAGGAACTGAAGCAACTCAGCCACGAAGTGGAGACAACGGAAAGTTACACAATGGGGTCAGCATCTGATGGAGGATTCTGGGTTTGGCAAATGCCAGAACATTACCTGCATGAATACATTGTGCTAGATGTAAAGTATGGTGGAGACGGGACAACGCTATGGGGACATTCTTAGTTCCATTAAAGGGCAATCTTAATAAATAAATATAAGTATAAAAAAATAGCGTATAGATAGCCATACGCGAAAAGATAAGTTGGATGATCCTGATGATTTTGGCAGGACCACCTGCCTCGCTAATGTATATAGGGATGACGCATTCTCCGGCCACAGTACATGTTGGGGGAAGAAACCCCCCTTGCCTGAGCCTCTGTTCTGACATGATAGCCACCGCCAGCCTCGTCGTATTCCCCTCTCACCATTAGTGGTGATGAGAGGAATAGTCGTCATTACTATTGGAAGTATGTGGGCAGCATTAGGCTGGATTCACTATTTTTTTTTCTTCTTAGCCCAAAAAGCTATGGCTATATATTTACTGTATAGGTAGTTTTAAACACATTTTTCATTCTGGTATGACTTTTTTTTTAAGCGCAGTAAGCTATGAGAATTATTTTTGAAGGTGTTCTCCATCTTCCCTCTCTCTCCCACAAACTAGCAGAAAAAACTACATCAAATAACTGTACTTGATGTGTTCACTTTTATGAAGTTTTCTTCTGCTCATTTGGACATGGGCCTGATGGAGGCCAGTTCTGATCGAAAGTCAGGAAGTTACACTTTTTTATTTGGGCTACAAATGCCCAGGTTACGGTACAACACCCAGAGACTATGACCCTTCTGGCTCATACTCACATGCGAGAAACTCGGACGAGTCTGGCACGTCAATACCCGGCACTGCCACCGGCACTCGGATCGGTGCGCTCCGTTGCATGTATTTCTATGCAGCTATACGCTCCGGTCCCGAGTGCCGGGTATTGACGTGCCAGACTCGTCCGAGTTTCTCGCATGTGAGAATGAACCCTTCCCGATACCCTCTGGTTATCAGGAGTAGAGGGACACATTGCAGTCTTGTAGGGTTTCTAATATATTCCATTTATTTCAGCCATAGTAATGGGCTATGACATTGAACGTTTCCTTGGCTACGTGAATGACGGTCTTCTCTGCTGCATATGTCGAGATGTCCTTGAGCGCCCATTACAAGCCCCCTGTGAACACGCATTCTGTGCTTCATGTATTCATGGCTGGCTCGTTCATCACAATAACTGTCCTGAGAACCGGCAAGCCCTCGCTGTCACCGATCTAAAGGCATTGCACAGGTATTCTTCTGGGTGATTTCTGATTTTGTTCTTTGCAGTCTCCTATGTTTAGACTGCATCTTTTCAGGACACTACAAATTCCTGTCTTTGTTTCTTAGCAATATGGTAGTGTTCATCCCGATGCCCATACCATCAGACATATCCGTAAACCCTCACGGTGTATCGTACGCAGGGGACTCGCCCACAAAGTCTGAATGACCTCTAATGGGATGTTTCGGCTAAAAAATATTGAATGGTTCAATATAGTAAAAAAAAAAAAAAAAGGTGGGAGTATACAGACATTACAGTAGGAGATCACAAATGATTATTTCTGTATGATAAAGTATTGCACTGCCTGTTTTCTTTTAAATGTTTTACCTCAAATTAAGAATTATATTATTATATCACCTGCTGTAATAATCTGTATTCTCTTTTGCTTCCTCCTCTGCCCAGGAGCTGTGGTACGATCAGACCATGTCCCTGCACGGTCAGGCACTGTCAGACACGGCCATTACACAGTACACAGCAGGGGCACATGTATAAGATTATCTCAGCACAGGAATATTATTTTTAAACATCAAATTGTGGAAATTATTATTCCCAGATCTGTTCATTAAAATTACTGTAACTTTGTTCATGGGACAACCCCTTTAAGTATGAATTGGAAAGGTGTTAGATAGGAGTCCAGAGAGGGTATTGCAGTAGTTGAGGAGGGAGAAGATAAGGGCATTTTTCTAACATTTTTATGGATTTGTGAGACAGGTGAAAACGTGGAGTCATTTACTGCGATAGATCTAGAGAGAGGATTGAATGAGATGATACTACATGAGTTCATCCTCATTATATCCATCTGCATTTGTCTAGATACATGTGGAACGATCTGAGTCGACTTCAGATCCAGTGTAAAAATTCCAGAAGTGGCTGCGAGATGGTTTGTTCTCTGGAGTCCATAGATAAACATGAGGAGTGTGAATACAGTCGTATGTCCTGTATAAATGCTGGTAAGGATGTAATAAACTCATTACGACCACTGTCCGCCCTTCCATTCTATGTGACGCTCTACATGAGCTTTCTTGGATTAGGCTGTCCTGTCCAGTTTGAGAGAAGACTTTTGGATAGCCACCTGGCGGTGTGTGAACATCGGAACCGGGAATGTCCTAAGTTCCTAACGGCTGTGGTTATACGATCCTAAGTGCTGAAGCTCTCCAGCATAACTGTATCGCTGAACTCAGGACAGAGCTAGAACTTCTAAGGTAATAACCTTTACACATACAAGCATTAGCGTATGTTCACACTGTGCTTTAGCCTGCTGTCAGTGGCTCTGTCAGGGTCTACATTTGATGCCCCTGGAAAAGAAAGGATTCTGATGATTGCGCTGATGGGGCCATTGACTTTAATAACGGCAGCGTTACATTTTGCTCTGTCAGATATAATTTTCGGCAGTGTCAACCTACTTCTGGTGGGCTCCAAGACACAGTTGACCACATCTTAGTGCCTTTCTCAAATAGCAGGATACGGACGTAAATTGTGTCCGACAGAGCGCGATGAGACTCTGTGTTAAATCAACGGCCCTATAAGCGCAAATGTCCAAATCTCATTTTACAGGGTTTTGGACGCAAGTCCTGATGGACGCGCTGACATGCCATTCAGGGGCTTTCTGCCAGAGACCACACGAGCGCTCGGCCAAATGAGTGCTCCTGTGTATGGGAGAGACGGCCAAGATGGCCTTCTAAGCATGATTTGGCCGACAGCCATCTAATGTGCGGGGCGGCCTTTACTGTACTGATATCTCTTCTCTAGATCTGAAATGATATGCAGAGTCGAAGAAACAAAGCAGGAGATGGAATCTAGGCTGGACTCACAGAGACGACACATGGTCCAGAAAGAGAGTCTTTTACAGGCCGAGATTGAAGAGCTAAAGGTATTTTTTGTGTCTGCACACAAGTGGAATATAAATATCTGAAGACCTATTTAATAGGGATCCGTTTGAGATCCAGAGTTTTCTGGAGTGGAGGCAAATAATCCAGTTCACCAAAAAGAGCCAGATTGCCCATCACTAGTGGGAAAACAACTGTTCAACTTCTCTACAGCACCACCACAAGAAATGTGTGCGTATTGAAGTTTGCAGGCTGGTCTTGTAAAGCATGGACTCCTATCCAGCCAAGAAATACTCTTTGGCAGCCAAGAACAGTCCCCTAATAGACTTCTCTTTACTCAAACTGTGGAGTGAGGACGTCGGACCCCTGTTCCAGTGAATGGTGTGGATAAATGTTGAATGTGAGAAAATACTTCTAATAGGGAATCAGAAGAGTTTTGCTTTGTCATCTGAGAGCAGCATGATGTGGGGGTAGAGACCCCGATTCCAGCCATGTGTCACTTACTAGGATGTTTTACTATTGCAATAAAATTGGTGTTTTATTAGCAGCAGATAATCACTCCAGGACTAGCTGCCTCTGTGCCTCCTGGTCCAACCACACCCCCAGCACTGATTAGCAGCTCTGTCAATATACAGTGTATTAGAAAGCTGCCAATCAGTGATGTGGGCGGGGTTATACAGGGCTCAGCATTCCGAGATCTGCAGTAGAGAAAACAGTGATTTTTTTTTTTTATCACAACTGCTGCACCCAGTGAACTAAGTGACAACGCTGGAAGCAGGGTCTCTGTCCCTACATCATGCCACTGTCAGATTACATAGCAAAAACCTGCTAACATTCCCTTTAAAGGAAATGTCCACCTTTAAAAGAAAAAAACTAAAAAGCTCTAAACCTGCTTTTAGCTCTGTGTACCAGTGTATTCATAGTACAGATGTGGTCAAGTTTTGAGACTTGACAAATTTTGGTTTTATCAGAGTTCGTTGCATCAGTGGTTTTAGACCTTTTAGGCTGGTTTCACATTAGTGTTCGGGGGCTCTGCGGAGGGCTGCGTACTTCCTCTGTTAAGCGCCACCTACTTCTGCATGTGTCCTGCGTACCTATCTTTAACACTGGGTACGCAGAACATGCGGATGCATCGTTTTGAAGCACCCGCCGTCTTCGCAAAACGCAACTTGTTCCAATGCAGTTGGCGGGAGCGTCAAAACGATGCATCCGCATGTCCGGCGTACCCAATGTTAAAGATAGGTACGCAGGACGCATGCAGAAGTATGCGGAAGTAGTCTGAGCTTAATGTAAGAAGTACGCAGCCCTCCGCAAAGCCCCCGAACGCTAATGTGAACTTTAGCCTAAGTCAGGTGTTCTTATGGTTACAGAAGTACGATTATCAGCATTTCAGAAGTTCTTAACCCATTTTGAAAAATATATTACGTTTATGCAAAAACTCAATAATTACAGTGTTGACCCTTCATTTACAAGGCTTCTCGCATGCGCTCCGACAGCTGGATATCAGCTTGTGGGCCAAATCCGGATTGATGACAGATCATTTTTGCCCAATCAGTGTTTGGAGGATAAGCCAATTTCTGTGTTTTTGCTTCTCCACCCACTATTTGAAGATTGACCACAGGTTCTCAATAGGATTGAGATATAGGGAGTATCCTGGACTTAGACCCGAGTCTAGAAGGACCTTTTACCAAATTTTAAATGCTGAGCTTGACACAGGATGCAACAGTAGCTGCAAAGTGGAATAAAATGTTTAATTTCATTTCGCCTCTCCGTTGCAGAGATATTAGCAATAGTAATCAGGGAACGTGCATGATCAGGTGTTATCAGAGTATCTTGGGTGTGCTCGTATATTATGTTCGAGTCTCTACGGCTGCATGTCACTCGAGCATTTGCGATAATCGATGCGTACCCAAGCACCTCAATGCTCACTCAACACTAGAAAGGTCCTCTCTATGCAGTTAAAAATGTTTTTTGGCTCAAAAAAATTTAGCTAATCTCAGTAATTGCCATAGAATAAAACAGAGAAAGCTGGAAATTAGCACAAATAGGGTCTTATCCGACAACTTCATGTAGGTTAAAAACAGATTATTCTATTCTGATCCATTAAAATATGTGTTTGGAAATGTTGTTCAACTGCTGCTGATCCTCAGGTCGTCGGACCAATTTTAGATACGGGATGGAGGATTTGGGGAATCATTCCCCGCTGCTGAGGGGTGAAGACATCAGATGCCAAGGAAATAATATCATGCAGTTTTATTCGACGCGTTTCAAAGTGTAACGCTTTTTCAGGAGGTAACCACATAAGAAGTCTTTTTATATGTGGTTACTTCCTGAAGAAGCGTTACACTTCGAAACGCGTAGAATAAAACCATATTACTTTCTATTTTCTGACATTTGATGTCATCAATACTCAGCAGCGTGGAATAATTCCACAAATCCTCCATCCCATACATAAAATAAAGCAATCAGTGCTTATTTGATGAATGCTTGTCACTCTGGCACCTTCGCTCCATGACGCTCTGTATTACATCTCCCATCATGTTACCACTGCAGCCAATAACGAACACCTGCAGAAAAGCCAATGAGTTCTCAGAGAGCAGCAATGCAGGATTGACAGGGATTTCATCAAAGTAGTAATGGTGGTTTCATTATATTAGAACCTTTACTGCCTTGAAAAATTTTTTGAAAATAAATAAAAATATCTGCTTTGTTTGTATTCAATTTCTGGCTTGGTTTGTACTGTCAGAGTCAGATGTCACAGCTCTCGTCAGATATACGGACTCTGACGGCTTCGGAGAGACGGCACCGGCAGGACCTGGAGCAGACAAACCTGGAGAAGAGAGAACTGATGGAGCTACTGAAAGGGTTGCAGAGAGAATGCCAAACAAACAAGGATGAAATAGATAGATCTTCCAGTGAACGTTCTTCAAGGTGCCCCGAAAGCTTTAAGAGAAGAACCAGAGAGGTCTCTATAATCTAAGCACTCGTCAGGATGTAGCAACTAGAGAGTTTTGACCCGTATAGGCACATTTATTTTTTAGAAGACCTGGGATGTAGACAAGGAAGAAAACATTGGTTGTTTTAAGTTATGGGTTGCTCTTCCCGAATACATGCAATAATGAAGGATATAAGAAACTGTCCGTATGTTATTATACATGCTTGACAGATAAATGCATTTAAGAATATTTGTTTACATCTTCTCCCATTCCAGAAAGGTATATTTTAAGAGAAATGTATACTTCATTTTATTTTTGTCTTCGAAAGATCTAGGATTTTATTACAGGTCGTGTACACATTAGCATTGTTTTCATTCCATTGGTTATTTGATTCCCAAATGTAAAATTAGGTTTTAAAATGATCTTTAAAAATTGCCTACCATTTTCCTGCTGTAGAGTCTGGATGACGCCTTTACAAAGCCGGCTGTGCTGCTGCATCAAACCTAGATCAGTCAGCATCCTGGCTGCTCTTGGCTCAGGAAGGACACCCTGCTCTAACCCTCCCTCCTCTGTATTACAGGTTGTACACATCAGAGTATTTTTGCTTAAAGGGGTTGTCAAGTGGGATCTACACCAATCAGCAGAAAAGGGAATACACAGTATTTATCACCAGTGGGGCACTTTTATCCCTTTTACAAAATGAAGCAGCATCTTGGATGCTCGACTGCAGCTCCATTCATTCTCTATGGGGTTGCCTGAAAAAGCAGAGCGCAGCACTCAGCAACTTCATAGAGATCTCATGGAGCGGTGGGTGAATTAAATGGGGATAAAATTTCCCAGTCTGCCGATCAGAGCAGGTTCCATTGTCCATAATCCTCCAACAATCACTGAACAACCTCTCTAAAGGCCCCGTCACACACAGCGATGTCGCCAGCGTGCTCATCGGCCTGGGCCATTTTTTGATCGCTGGTCTCCCGCTGGCCAGCGTGCATCGCTGCGTGTGACAGCGTGGCTCCCAGTGCTCTAAGCAGGCGCTGGTCTCTAAGGTAAATATCGGGTTACTAAGCGGCGCGCGTCACTTAGTTACTCGATGTGTACCTTAGAAACCTGCGTGCTGGCAGCTCCCGGCATGAGCACGCAGGTTTTTAAGGTACACATCGGGTAACTGACGAGCGCCGCTCAGTATAGTAACCCGATATTTACCTTAGAGACCAGCATCCTCGCTGGTGCTGATCGCTGGTGAAGCTGCCTGTTTAGCAGCTCACCAGCGATCATGCAGCGATGCACCAGCGATCCGGACAATGTTGTATCGTTGTCGGGATCGCTGGTGCATCTTTATGTGTGACGGGGCCTTAAGAGCCCTTTCATAAAGCATTTTTTCCAGTCGAGGGCTTACAACCGGACCCCCTGCAAAATGTGATTCAGAAGTATGCACCAACGGGGTCAGACTATAATGGTGCCAACAGAGTCAATGTACACTCTCCCGTGCATCATTTTGGGGTGTATACACATACTGGAGCTGGACACCCAGACATAGTAGACTGCATCTGGGTGTTCGCCTTCAGCATGAAAATGATGTACGTCCCGGTGCACGCAAACTCTGTTGGCACCATTATAGTCTATGGCGCCGTCGGTGCAGACGTCCGGAATGGATCTGGAGATAAGCCCTGACGGGACCAATAAATGTAAGCTGAAACGAAGTGTGAAAGGTCCCTAACCAAATACCTTTCAATGAAATCCACTGTGAACATCCCATTTCATGTTGTGTTTTGAAGAGTTACTTTGAATAAAATACAAATAATGCACGTCTGATATTTAGTCTTTTTATTATATATATATATAAAAAAAAAAAAATGCGCCAAAGAAAATGGGACAAACAAAAAAGGACTAAACTGTACATAAAAATAAAACGCTTTTCACTTTGGACTTGTGACGTGTATCAAAATACGTTTACTATCAGGCCCAATATTGGATGGTGCGGCGGTATCACACCACATTGTCCCTTGGTCCTTCAGTGCTGTACCGCTTTCCAATAATCATTCAAACTATTCACATATATAACATGTCCGGGAGATTTCCTTCTATCTGGTAAAGGAACGCACGTGACGTCCTCTGCTGCCGTTTCCTCCAAGGAATTTTCCACGTGAAATATTTCCACCGCCTGCAGCATTAGCCCAAGAAGGTCCAAGACCTCCACCACCACCGCGGCCCCTGAGTGCTCGTTCACGAGGGTTTGGACGGTATCCTAATAAAGAAACAGATCAATGTTCAGGGTGGTAAAGGAAAAACACAACGTTCAATGCTCATTTTATGAGAAGGTCGATACTGTAGATATAAGTGCACAAAGTCACGTATGATGAAAACGATGGAAAATCTCTGCAAGGAAAATAACTCATAGAACAAAAAAATGGTGCACAAGACGGAAACTTGGTATCACAATGTTAAAAAGTGGTTGTCCAGCAGCGTTCACTTCCAACATGGGTCAGATCATCATGGACAACTCTGGCCTCCAAACTACCTAACAAGTTGTGCGCTCGATCAGCAAGTATTGTACACATATCTACAGAACTTGATCTCGATACCTCCCGATTGTGCGTGCTTTTCCGCAGCTATGTAAGGCAAGTCGCACTCCAAAGCAGAAGAGACACTGGACTTTAAGCTGTTTCTGTTGTGTGTACAGTGCACACACCTAAAGGGCAAAAGGGGGGTGAAGTGATATGAACTTTTATATTTTAAATTTTTTTTAACATTTTTTTTTTTTTTTTTTACTTTTTACTGGCTTCAATAGTCTCTATAAGAGACTTGAAGCTGCGATCTTCTTGTGATACACATAACAGAGCTGCAGCCCGGCTATGTGCAACAGAAATGCTCATCTGCTATGAACAGCGGCCACGGGGCGGCGCTCATAGCAGATCAGCAAGGACAACCATAGGGGTCTGCTGCAGACCCCGGGGGTTGTCATACCAACCCATCGGCGGCCCGCGAACATGTGACTGGCGGAGCTAAAGAGGCGCATCCGGAGCAGGCACATTAAATACTCATATCAGGGATTGACAGCGGCATTTAACATGTCAACACCTGCGGGTTTATCACGATTCCACCCGTGGGTGTCACGGGTACATGACAGTTGATCAGATTAGCTGTCATGTGCCTGAAAAGATGCTGGCTCAGTGCCACAGACCGCATCAAAGAGGGGGAGGCGACCTATGACATACTTATACGTCATAGGTTGTAAAGGGGTTACAACATAGTTGAAACTGGCAACACGCAAACAGAACATAAAATAATAGAAAACAGCGGAGATCTGTAAAATGTATAATATTAAAACGAGTGTGGTTACCAACCTGCGGAGCTTTGCCTAAGCGAAGGCAGGGGCACTCTGTCAAAATTGCTCTGAGCTCCTCTGCTTTCCACATACGCTCCTCGTGGGGCGGCCTGAGCAGTCCAGTTTAGCACACGGACACCTTCACGACGACTGTAGTTAACTAAACAGAACCGAAACCACAAAAGGGAAAAAAAAAAACTATAAAAACCTATGTTAGAATAAAATACTGCACATATAAAATCCATGGATTACAGGCCTCCGTCCAGATCTATTCTTGCTTTTGCATGGTCTCAGGTGCATTATCTTGTGTGTTTGTAAGGCATTTCCATGGTTGTTAAAGTTGCACAATGCACGGTAAAATATACACAATGTAAAACCACCATAAAATAATTAGCTAACTCCGCTTGGTAAAATCGTTGCGACCCACCTTTAGGAGCAGGAGGAGTGAAGAATCTGCTCTGGCTATGAAAGACCCCTCTACCACCACGGTTTCCTGGAAATCCTCCACGAGATGAAATCTTTGGAGTAATTTTTATGGGTCTCTTGGGCGGAGGGATTCCAACTGGAGGTACAACTTCTTTACGCTCTGCAGCCACAAAGTCGTCCACATGCATAGACGGAGGGCGGCTTGTGTTCTGCTTCCTTTGCCTGAAGAGATCGTGGGGGCGCATACCTTGTCCAAACCCGCCTCTGCCCCTTCCACGTGGTGGAGGCACAAAGTGGGCTCTTTTTGCTGGTTCAATGTATTCTGACTTTCCACTTTTAAAAGAAAAAGAGCAATACAACCAATTAAGAACCATCTCACACCAGCACAAAGTGAAGTAACCTACATAGCTTTAACCCCTTCCTGACACACAACATATTGGTACAGAATATAAATATATTAGGTCCTGGTCTTTGATGTGGACCCAGAATCTGAGATTGCAGTCCTCCCGGTAGATGATGGCTGTATTACACAGCCATCATCTGCCTCTAACATCAGTAAGTGGAGCCAAGCGGTTGTCTTTGTAAATGCCGTTGTCAATCTCTGACTGAGGCATTTACAGCACGTGACCATCAGCTCTCCACAACATGATCACAGGGTGCCGATGGCTTGTTTTTGCAGCCGGGGCGAGGGCAAAGACGACCTGCATGCCTGCCACTCCAGTCTCCTTCATAGAAGATGACTGATTTTATAGTATATACAAAATATGTGATACAACAATTGCACATTCAAGCTCCCCAAGGTGACTTTGAAAATACAGTAACTGGAAAAAAAAGTTTTAACTTTTACCAATATTTTGTTTTAAAAAATAAAAACTTGCAATTTTCACACTGGTGGCTGGGCCTATTCTAGGCTCATACTTCCTGTTCTTGCAAGAAGAGTTTTCAGCAGAGGCAGAATTACAATGACAGATAAACACCTCTATACGCAGCTGACAACAGTATCCAATCACAATAGGCAATGTCGAGGCTGACCCTGCTCCCATTCCCTTCACAATGGCCTTTGCACATGCTCAATAGGCGCTTCAATACAAAAGAGGAAGTTGGATCATTGAGCCTAATCGCCATGTGCTGTTTCTAGTGATAAGCGAATGTGCTCGGATAAGGTGTTATCTGAGCATGCTCATGTACTAAGTGTCTTCGGCATGTTCGAGTGAAAAGGTCAAGTCCCTGCGGCTGCATGTCTCTTTGCAGTTCGACAGCCGCAACACATGCAGGGATTGCCTAATAGTCATGAGACATGCAGCCGCAGGGATTCCAACATATTTTTACGAGCACATCGAAGACACTCTCTGTTAGCACCCGAGCATGGCGGATAACACCTTATCTGAGCATGTTAACTCATCACTAGTTGTTTCCTAAAAAAAAAAAAAAAAAAAAAAGCGGCAGGAGCCTAACATAGGTCATTTTTCTGATGACATTCTCTTCAAGAGGACAGTTTTACTAAATGCCTGGGGCGTCTTCTTAGGTCTCTACATTACACTGTTCCTCTGTCATTACTCTTGAAAAATGACTACATACATTAACAACAGACTCTTCCTTTGTTAATGGAGAAGGTCCCTACACAGTCTGATACTTTTCAGGTTATTGACAGTGATAATAGTGAAGCCAAACTGTCAATTATTCATTCATTTCCGGGAGGAGTAACAGAGTAATGGCAAAAAAAAGAAAATTACAAGAAATGAATTGTGATATTCAGTAAAACAGAGGAGGGCAGTCCGGTCTTCTTGACCTCCCCCCCAGTCCACTTCTGCCATTTATGATGTACTAGGATTGAGATCATCCAAGATGCTTCAGTAACAGGGATGTTAACACCCAGCTGGGGACCACTTCCGCATCTTCAGGCTTGATCTGAATGCATCTGGATCCATTTGCTACTCAGGAACTCACTGTGAGACTCACCTTGTAATAAACGTCTCATGTTTGTGTTTTCCCAGCTTGAACCCTTTGGAGGCTTTCGTCCGCCCTGGTGACGATGGCTCCAACAAAAAGGATTTCTCCAGCTCTGCCTTTAAGTCAAAATCACTGCAGCATTTGGAAGAAAGGTCAATCAAATCAACTTTCCCCTAAAAAAAAAACGAACAAAAAAAAAAAAACATGGACCTCATATTACACCTTGTGTGTGCACAGCAATATATTCAGGATTCTTCACATCCAATAGGAGTGTGATTGTCTGAAACACTGCAGTAAAAGGAAAGCTTTATACCAAGTCTAGGTCCACATCTGCTTCTTCAGGCTGAAAGGGCGAAAACGAGAAAGACTTCAGTTGATCGTCCATCACATCTGCTAGAACGTACACAGTCCTGCAGAGGAAAAGACGCCATATTAATCTGTTGCCAGAAATACTAACTTCACAACATAGTACTCAAAACAGATACCAGCACCACCTGGTTCCTTTAAAGGGGTTATCCCATGAAATACTTATATACCAAAAGTATTGAAATTCTGATAACATAGTGGGGGCTCTGCTGTCTCCTATCTTGACAGCTGCTCCTGGACTGATACATACTGCTGTGTGCAGCATGTTATCATACCGGATGTCATTATGTAAAAGATGGATTCCAGTGTATTATAAAGCAGCAGGAGGCCAGAAACAACAACTGGGGTAAATCCTATCACAAGCTTCTCAAGTGTTCTGTTGCTGCATGTAGTGACACACTAACATTAACCCATTACAGGCAGCCGACCCACCACATTTGTTATTCTCTTTTGGCAAATTAATGAAAGAATGGTTAAAACGATTATCCCTTAAAACGGCAAAAGAGGCCAATTTCTGCCAGATCTGAGGACACGGCCAGAGAAGAGGATCTCACCAGGTTTTGTGCTCCCTGGTAAGACAAAGCCTGCATTCCTGAAATACTGATGGAAATCATCTGATTTGCTAATGACATTTCTGTTTCTCTGAGAATAGGTCTTTCATAAATATGGCTTGTATTGAGCGTCCCTTGATGTAGATATCTTTGCAGTATTCATCTTGGCCTGGGTCAGCTACAATCTACTCAGTTACCGGTTATTGAAGAGGTTCTGCAGGGAGTCTCCAGCTGGCAGCACCGGCTCCACGTCCTGGTCACTCAGTGGTAGCGGCTCCTTTGCAGCTTCTAGTATCTGCCGGAATCCGGCCACGTTGTCCAGCAGAGACTCCAGGCTGTCATCTTCTTTGGACTGCTCCTAAAAACACAGAAATCAGATCAGCGCTGAGAATATCCAACCTCGTAACAGAGAAAAAAAATGGAAAAAAAAAATCCCAAACTCGCCAGAACGATTTTTTCCAGGTCCAGCAGCAGGTTGTGTGCGGGGTCGTCTTTGTTGAGCAGTAGTTGCTTTATCTCTCCAGAGCTGACACCGAGAGTCCGTGTGTGAGGGGCTCCGTCCACTTCCATAACTCCCCCATCATCTCCACACGTCTGCACGACAAGCGGGGGGGGGGGGTTAAACCAGTGACTCTAAAGTCACTAAACCAAGTATTCTGCCATTTCATTATTGTGTAGCCATTAAAAAATATAAGCGTGGGCCAAGCATGTTTAAAGTAATGCAGGTGATCGCCAGCCTGCTATCCACTACAAAGCCCAGCAAGCCCTGACATAAGTTACAGAATCACTCACACACAGGAAATCAACAGAAATAAGCTCACACGTCATCAACTGGAACTGCTCCGTCTCACGGCACTGTGAATGCTGCACCCCATCAGCAGCCGCCGAAAGGCTGCAGCGCTCATGAGACAATGCTATGAAATCGCCAGGAACATGTTTTTTTCCCCCCTTATATAACTGAGCACTTTTGAGCATTCAAGGTATTATCCAGTCACGGTTATCTATTACTTTGGCATTCATGGTCTATCCATAGGATAGCATGACTCTCCGATGCCTATCTGTCTTACTTCATCCCCTCTGCCATCCTTGTCTTCTGACAGTGGCTGCGTCGGGGTACTACACATCCACCCCCTATTCAGCTCAGTGGGAGGATGTGCAGAACCCCGCCAAGGCCACTGTCAGAATACAGAGCAACTCCGCAATTCAACATCTTCGGCAGGCGGCCACCACTGGCACAGTGAACAGCTGATCGGCAGGGAGGTGCTGGGTGTCGAACCCCGACTGATCAGACATTGATGACCTATCCTAAGGATAAGAGCATCAATGATAAAGTAGCAGACCACCGCTTTATGGCTAAATAACAGGAGCAGTATGATTTACAAACAGCAGCAATGTTACATTGTGGTTTTCATGTTATAGGTAAGAATACTTGCCGTTGGATCAGAGTTCAGTATCTGCCGCATGAAATCCACAAACGATGAGGCCAGTTCCCCAGTGTCTTTTCCAAACCCCGAAACTATCCGCTTCAGTAGTAAGAAGAGGGAACTGTTGTGTTTCCTGAAGGAGCTAGAGAAAAAAAACCAAATAAGTACATTACAAACATTGTAAGAGTTACACTGCAATCATTTTTTCTCTTTTTAAAGTGTGAATTTTTTTAATTTAAACATGCTGTTATTTTAACACTATCAAATAGATGTCAGCATTCACACTCATCCTGCGCAGCCATGCCATCACTGACATTGATAGGTTTATGTAAGACCACACAGTGCCCTAAGACTGGCCAGAAGAAAGCAGCCACGCTGTGTACGCCGCACAACAGAGTTCTACCTGTGACAGGTGATATTTTTTGAGTCCCCTGCCCCAATTCATCCCTTTCCTTCCAGGATTGGGAAAACGTGGCTGCTTTCCTTCATTGGTTAAGTCAGCTAATCCAACTCAGCCCCATTGAAGTGAATGGAGCCGAGCTGCAATACAACACACAACCCATGTTCAGGAGTGGCGCCATTTCTGAAAGAAAGCAGCCATGTTTCCCAAATCATGGAAAACTCCTTTAAAATGAGCTAAAACGAAAAAAAAAAAAAAAAAACATTTTTGTTTTTTGTGTTACCTTTTTAAGTGGAAGAAGCCAAAGTCATGCTCAGAGAGGAACATCATAGTCCTGATACAGGTGAGGAGCGTGGTATAGCTGCAGTCATTATTAGCCAACGTCTCCATCAGGCTGTCACAGATGGAAGGAAGATGATCTTTGCTCGGTAAGGAGTTGGAAAGTTGATCTACTTCTGAAGCCGGAGCTTCCCCTGAGATTGGTACAATGAGGGCTATGTCCTAAAAAAAAAATAATAATAATTTCAGATTAAAAAAAAAAAAAAAAAAAAAAGAAAATCACAGCTTCAGGAGAAGACAATGTAAAAACAGAGTAATACAAAAAGGTACCTGGTCACAGAGGTACTGCACAATGGACGCCACGTACTCTGCGCACTGTTGCTGGACGACACGGTCACCCGCAGACTTTAGTAATGTCAGCAGCTCTTGGAACACTTCAGCGTATCGCTCATCGCCTTTCCCTCCACTTATAAGGTGAAGAATTGCTACTTTGCAGGCTCTGTGGGCAGCCAAAGAGTCGAGGAGATCGAGGAGCCGAGCTGTCTGACCCGTGAACTGCTTCTCCTTGTCTTCTGGGGTGCTGAAAAAGGTCACATCACATTGACTTCCCAAATTATCACATCCACTATATTAGATTCAGAAATGGTCACGAACAGGTCTCCACAAGGAAACCATCAATAACTGAGAACCAAAGTCAGGTCATGAACTAAACCCCAAAGACTTAGTCTCCTGCCCCTGTATAAACCTCGTCCTGAATGACCAAGCCAGGTCACTACAATTTTATATAGTTTTTTTTTCTCTATTTTAGTAGTTAAAAATAAAAAAAATTGGCTTGTCGACATTTTCTGAGACCAGTTATCTTCATTTTTCCACCAATGGCGGGGTGTGAGTACTATTTTTTGTTTGGTAACCTGCATTTGTTGAGAAAATAAATATGTATATACATATACACACACACACACACAATATATATATATATATATATATATATATATATATATATATATATATGTTATTTTTTTTTTTTTTATTTATTAAAAACACATGTGACATGCACAAATGTGAACAAGTCGGTCGGACAGTGTCATCTTTTTACCAGCACTTGCTGATTATTGTCATATTTTTTTACTGCAGGATATTTTTGCACATTTGTTATTCTGTGCTTTCTGTTTGTGTTTCAGTCAGTGGGTGGTGTGAACACTGTGTGACCGACTTGTTCACATTTGTGCATGTCACATGTGTTTTTAATCCATTTTTTTCCTTGCTTTTGCATGGTTTGAGAGACCCCACCCCTCTTGTGTGACATGCACATGAAGAGCCGTCTTACACCACGTGCCCATACTAGGAAGCGCCTGTCTTAATCCTGTTCATTTAGACACTGTTCATATGTTCAGGTTTTAAATCATTAGATAGGGACTGCTCCATTAAGGGTTACCTTGACGAGGTGGAGTGGCTTGGTATACACTTTTTTTTGCAAAAAAAGTATCGACTAAATACCCTGTATTTGTCATCTTTTTACCAGCACTTGCTGATTGTCATTTTTTACTGCAGGGTATTTTTGCACATTTGTTATTCTGTGCTATCTCCTACACTGCAGTTGCCTCCAGCTGTGAGCTGGTCCCGCTCCGTGGGCTGTCCAGGTTACAGCTCTGGGAGAGGACTCAGGGGCCATTTTGTTGAAGTCCAGAGTTGTGCTCCGTGTTACAATTTCCCCCCCGTCACTGCTCACACAATGCTCGGTGATTTTGGGAGGACCGAGCTACGGCATCGAGCAAAGGGGTCTAGGGCAGCATCAGTGAGTGCAGGTCGGCAGCCTGACATCGTACTGCCAGTGTTGGACTACTGAGCTATTCCCACCGCTGGAAGAAGAAATTATAACTGCAGGGCTTCTCCGAGAGGTGAGAGCAGTGCTGGTGAGGTAAGAACGGTGAGAACTGGTCGGTAGCCTAGGATAAGTAGCACAATGTCAGGCTGCCTGACCTAACCTCACCGCCACGGTTAGCAATGGAGTGTTCTGTGCACATCAGTGCAATCATCATGCTGCTCTCCTCTGAACACGGATTGGGCTCTGCTATGTCAGCGTAAAGCCTCATTCCGATGTCTACAATGCAGGGACGTCTAAATGAGGCGTTATTGCTGCTTCTGCAAAGTGCATCAGAAGTCTAATGGGCTTTGCAGAAGCAGAAATAAAAAAGCCTCCATTAGACGTCCCTGCATTGTAGACATCCGAATGAGGCTCTACGCTGACATAGCAGAGCCATGTATCCGATTCCATCATGTGTCATACACTGCAGTGCATATAATACCATCCTTTGTAATACAGGAAGGGATTAGATGAAGAGTGTATGGTACACACTCTGCTCAGATGCACACCTAATCCCAGCGAGTGATACAAGGATCAGCACCAACTATCAGAATCAGTGCTGCCGGCCGTTCTCAGTGACACTGTTCACATCTCAACATCACTTTGCAATCACCAACAAGATAGTCTACGCCCTGTGATCCTAAACTTCATCCTCCCTTATCTTTTTCAATTGCCCAGAAGGGGAGGGGACATCACACACGTGAGCAGACCCCGCCCACATTTACTGCAGTCGTAATGCGAGCTAGAGCTACAATAGGGTCCAATGGCAAAGTTCAGCAGCTTATGACACATTTCAATTAAAATCCCTTTCATGTTGAATATACTGCAATGGCACAATAAGTATACGTTCTGCGACTAGTAAGTTATAGGCCCTGGTGGGCTGCAACCTATCCAAGAACACTAGGCAGCTCTTATTAGTGCCAAAAAGCAGTAGGAGAGCAAAAAGGTGACGTATGCGACGGTGAAAAACAAAGCCCTGGTGGCAGCCTTGCCGAGCTGTAGCAGATGACTGGATAACGGACCACCCTAGAAGAATGAGTGGCAATGTGAAAGGAAGCAGCTCTACTAATGAACCCATTGGCTTCTACAGTAATAGAAAAAAAACACACATTAAACATACAAAAAAAAATAAAATAAAATAAAAGATGTAATCTCAGGGCCCAAAAAAAGTAGAAAAACGCCAGACGGCTTTCATAGACGCATATATATCCCAAGAACTCTGACCAAACCTGAGGGCACGGGGAACATTCTGGAAGTGGAGAGCAAACAATTTCCTCACCCTGCGTAAGGTAAGAGCAAAACAACGGCACAAACCGTACGATGAGGTATTAAGGAGCCAGAGGATGCTGGAGGGCAGTGCACAGGGGTCAGTGCCAATGGGAGTCTAGACATGCTTGTTGAAATTTAGGAGTATAAAAAGAGGGATTTAGAAATTGAGTTCGTAACTAAAACTGGAATAGAGAAGGTCCTGAGAGTTAAACATTTCAAAAGTAAGGGAGCCCATTGTTCAAACGGGAGTAGCACTGCCAAGAATGGACAAACTTTTGCAGGATGGAGTTACAGGCCTTAAAAATCCAGGTAGCAGAGCCGCACAAAACCCTTCAAAATTCAGGAATGGTGGACCCAGCAAAAGGAAGTTGGGATGAAAAGAATAGGGATTTTTGTATGTACTCACTGTAAAATCCTTTTCTCCCAGCCAATCATTGGGGGACACAGGACCATGGGTGTTATGCAGCTTGCCACTAGGAGGACACTAAGTGAACACAGAAAAAGTTAACTCCTCCTCTACAGTATACACCCTCTCGCTGGCTGAGATTTCCCCAGTTCAGTGAAAAAGCAGTAGGAGCATTAAACAAACAACAATAACTATGTCACAACCTAAGAACAATACAATAAGCCAATAGGCTAAACAGGGTGGGTGCTGTGTCCCCCCAATGATTGGCTTGGAGAAAAGGATTTTACGGTGAGTACACACAAAAATCCCTTTTTCTCTTACGCCTCATTGGGGGACACAGGACTATGGGACGTCCTAAAGCAGTCCCTGGGTGGGAAGCATACAACTGCTAATACCCCATGTACCAATGGCCTAACGCTGTGGTACTGCCAATTGCAGGATGCGTCTGCCAAGAGCTGCATCCGCAGAGGCCCGAGTGAATTTGGTAATGTTTTGTAATGGTATGCAGACTGGACCAAGTCGCATCCTTGCAGACCTGTTCTGCCGAGGCCTGGTGCCGAATGACCCAAGAGGCGCCACTGATCAAGTAGAATGCGCCTTAATCCCTGCTGGGATAGGTGTGCCCGCTGGCACGGTAGGATTCCTGAATAGCCGAGCAAATCCACTTGGCTAGTGTGGCTTTTGAGGCGGCTAGACCTTTCCTATGTCCTTCTGGAAGCACGAACAGGGCATCTGACTTGCGGAAGTGAGTCATCTGCGAGATGTACCGTCTAAGAGCCCTAACCACATCCAGGGTGTGGAGGGCCTTCTCAATACGATGGACTAGTGCCAGACAGAAGGAAGGCAAAACAATTTCTTCATTGAGATGAAAGGAAGAAACGACTTTGGGCAGGAAGGGCGGGGACGTCCTCAGAACTGCCTTGTCCTGATGAAAATTCAGGAACAGAGGACAGCAGGACATGGCCGCCAACTCCGAAACTCATCTTATTGATGTAATTGCCACTAGAAAGACCACCTTCCAAGAGAGAACAGTTAGTGGCACGTTCTGCAGTGGTTTGAAAGGGGCTTCCTGTAAGGCTCCGAGAACCAAGTTAAGGTCCCATGATTTCAATGGCCTTTTATAGGGAGGCGCCACATGGGAAACTCCCTGAATGAACGTCTTCACTTGCAATTTGGTGGCAATTTTGCTTTGGAATATAACTGACAAAGCTGAAATTTGGCCTTTGAGAGAGCTAAGCGCGAGGCCTGACTCTAATCCGGATTGTAGGAATTCCAATATGGAAGGGATGGAGAACACCAGAGGGGATCGACCATGGTCCTTGCACCACGAGAAAAAGATCTTCCAGGTGCGGTGATAAATGCGCATGGACATGGGCTTCCTAGCACTAATCACGGTGGAGATCACCTCGTGAGAGAAACCAGATTGTGCTAAAATCCAGGATTCAATGGCCATGCCGTCAAAGACAGAGCCCCGGAGTTCTGGTGGTAAATCGAGCCCTGTGAGAGTAGATCCATGCGATCTGGAAGTCGCCAGGGAACATCGGCGATGAGTTGGACAAGTTCTGTGTACCATGCCTGGCGCGGCCAATCTGGCGCGACTAGGATCACTGGTACCCCTTCTGCTCTGATTTTCTTGATGACCCTTGGAAGCAAGGGAAGAGGGGGAAAAGTGTACGGGAGTTGAAACCGCTGCCACGGCAGAACTAGGGCGTCTGCTCCGATGGCGCATGGATCGCGAGATCGGGCAATGAATCGAGGAGCTTTGTGGTTTAGCCTTGAGGCCATGAGATCCACATCCGGAGTCCCCCAGCGATGGCAAGTCTGCTGAAAAACTTCCAGATGAAGAGACCACTCTCCTGAGGCAAGGCCCTGGCGACTGAGAAAGTCCGCCGCCCAATTTTCTACCCCCGGGATGTGGATCGCCAAGATGGGCGAATGGTTGGTACTGGCCCAAAGGAGGATGTGACTCACTTCATGCCTGGCCATCTTGCTCCGAGTACCTCCCTGACGGTTGATAAACGGCACAGCCGTGGCGTTGTCGGATTGGATCCTGATGGGGTGACCTGCGAGGAGATGGTGGAAACTCAGTAGGGCTAATCTGATTGCTCGTATCTTCAAGATGTTGATGGGGAGACGAGACTCTCAAATTGACCAACGACCCAGTGCCGTGTGGTGGCGAAAAACCGCACCCCAGCTAAGAAGATTTACGTCGGTGATCACCACCAACCATCGTACTGGGAGAAAGGACTTCCCTTGATTCAGGGAGGATTTCAGTGTCCACCACCTGAGGGTTTGTCTGACCCGCAGGGACAGAAGGAACCGATGGTCCAGGGAGAACAGGTTCTTGTCCCAAGTCAACAGCAGCGCATGTTGTAAAGGGCGGAGATGAAACTGTGTGAATGGGATCACTTCTATCGCTGCTACCATCTTTCCGAGAACGCTCATGCTGAAACGAATGGAGTGAGAAATTGGACGGGAAAGAGTCCACGCTGCCTGTTGTAAGGCTCGTGCCTTTTCTGGAGGGAGAATGAACAAACCCACGGGAAGTGTCCAAGATCATTCCCAAAAAGGAAACCTACTGAGCCGGTGCCGGAGAAGACTTCTCGAAGTTTATCTCCCAACCCAGGCGAGAAAGTATATTTACTGTGATATCTACGGATTCCTCACAGGCTGGAAAGACCCTTGATCAGGTCGTCCAGAAACGGGAAGTACCACCACTGCCCGAGCGTGAAGAATGGCCATGACAGCCACCATGACCTTGGTAAAGACTCACGGGGCGGTGGCGAGTCCAAAAGGCAAGGCAACGAACTGGAAGTGTTCCTCGCGAATTGTGAAGCGCAGGAACTGCTGGTGGAATGGACAAATTGGGATGTGAAGGTAAGCATCTTTGATATCGATGGATGCTAGGAACTCTCCTCTTTCCATGGAGGCGACGACTGAACGGAGAGATTCCATTCTGAATTGCCGTACCTTGACAAACTGATTTAACAGCTTGAGGTCCAGTATGGGACGCATCGTACCATCCTTCTTTGGAACCACAAAGGTTTGAATAAAATCCCTTGAACCTTTCCGTCTTGTGGGACCAGAATGAGGACTCCATCCCTTTGCAGCGCATGAACAGCCCGAAGGAAGGCTGTTGTCTTTGTCTTGGGAGGTGAGGACCGGAAAAAACGTGTCGGGGGGGATCTATTTTGTATCCGGAGGACACCAGCTCCACTATATCCAGATGCCCTTGGCCTGGGTTTCCAAGAGCGGTTAGGTCTGTTTGAGACCTGGGAACCTCTGTCACCACGCGGGGATCGACCTGATCCAGATGAGAAGGTTGTGGAGGACCAAGTGGAATTGTTGCGAAAGGGCTGAAAACGAGTCAGCTGTTGATTCCGAAACGGCCGCACAGGCCTTTTTTGGGGAAGGAATTTACTGGAACACAGCGTCCAGGAGGACCAGGCTTGCGCTTTCCCTGCCAGACAGATAAGACTTAACTGCGCTCCAGCAGCACACTGACATTTGGCTTTACAGGGACATACAAAAAGCACCCTCCAATCTAAGTACAGACAATCTTTGAGCACGTAAATGATGAAGGTCTGCACTGACCGAAACGTTTTGTTTGGTACTACAAATAAACTGTTCCATTTAAGCATTTAAGTTGAGTGCCAGGTTTTCATTATACTCTCTCCAAATAGATGACCGGTTTGATAAGGCAGGGAAGTCAACGATCTTTTGGAAGTTGAATCCGCCCGCCAGTCACGGAGCCATAGGGCCCTTCTAATGGAGACTGCATTTGCGGCTGCCTGTGCAGCGCAACTGGCCGCATCTAAAGAAGCGTCCACTACAAAGTCTCCTGCGTGGACTGTCTGACTGGCGACGCTGGCTTCCTCCGGGGGAAGATTGCTATCCTGGATGGCAGTAACTAATACCTCTGCCCAGGTGGCCATAGCCTTAGCCACCCAAGTCGCCGTGAAAGATGGAAAGAGTGCCTCTCCTGAAGCTTCTAAAACTGAGTGAGCAAGGTAGTCAATCTGACGATCAGAGGGGTTTTTGACTGAAGAACCTTCAGAAACAGATAGGAGGGTTTTGGAAGCAAGACGCGATATAGGAGGATCCACAGAAGAGGACTGAAACTAATCCTTCATTAGTTCAGGAGCAAAAGGGTATTTAGCCTCAAATGGTTTTCAGGTCAAAAGCCTATTATGTGGCCAGTCCCTATGTCTCTGGACAATGCCCTTAAACTCTGGATGGCTGGCAAACACCCTGTGCACACGTTTAGTCTTTTTAAAAGATACAACGTGTTCTGGGGCAGGAATAGTGTCCTCGTCCAACTTCAGAATCCTGTTAATTGACTCTATAAGAGAATCAAGCGATTCTTGGTCATTGGGGGGATTCTGGGGTACAGACATGTCAGACTCGTATTCAGAGTCATGTTCGCTGTGCACATTGGGAGAGGGAGAGCGAGAGACAGAGCTCGCAGATGTTGAAGCGCGAGCGAGACTGGGGGACGCGTCATGGGTCCGCTTTCTAGAGACCTGACCGTCCCTTGAACGAGTACGGCCCCTGCTGGTGGACGGTTCCTGGCCGTCTCCAGAGCCCTCCTCGGTCCGCGAAGGCAGGTTTTGACTTAAAGAGGAGTCCCGGAGGGAGTCTATAGCTTTGGTCAGTGACTCCAAAGACCGTGACAGGGACGCAGCCCACTCAGGGGAACTAAATACAGAGGGTCCGGTGGCAGCGGATGGTGTTTGAGCACAAGCCGGGTCACAATTTGTGTATAACGGATTATTTTGGGCACTGGGCAAGGCAGTCTTGCAAGTGGCACAAGAGGTAAAGAATGCAGTGTGCTTCTTAGTAGCCCTTTTGGCTTCCTGAGATTGAGACATAGTGCCCCCGAAAGAGTTACAGGCAGAGCCTGGGCTGCAGATGAAGGGAATGTGCAGAGAAGGGGTTAAGCTGTCTTCTGAGGGCAGATGCAGCTTACCCATGGTCCTGATGCTGTGTCCCCAAGAGGAATAGCGGTGGCCCTGCAGCGTCGCCAAGTGCTGTCAGTCAGTGCGAGCCCCCCACAGCCGTCACAGAACAGGCTGAGGTAAAAAGCATGGCCGCCGAAACTAACAGGGCGCTTCTCGTTCAGAGCGAGAAGCGCCAAGGACGTGGGCGAAGGCGCTGACGGTAGGTGGCGCTATGTAAATTGTGGCCTAGTCCGGCCGAAAAGCCGGGGACTAAATTTCTGGGCCTTCCAGCGCTAAGCGTCAGATGAAGGAAAAAAGGGGGGGGGGGCGCGACGGGGCGCCAACGTACCGCTGCTGACACTAGGTCAGCTCTTCTCCCAGGGACCAGGACCCGACCCCATACCTCCAATCTGGTGCTCGCACAGGCCGCGCTGTCCAGGACCCAGCTGCAGATCTCATCCTCCCGGGCGATGCAGCAGAGCTGTAGGAGTTCTTAAAAGGGGTATACCTCAATCGATCCTCCCTATGGGCAGGGGGATGGAGAGGCCACGGGGCTAATTTAGGGCATCAGAAGCACTCCTCAGTCTCTGTGCACTCCTTGTGCTCGCCCCTTTCATCCGTGCGAGATCGGGACCGTCGCCCTGAAGAATCAGGTATGCCCAGTCGTCGCAGGAGAGGGTACAGGGAGATATACTCCGCATTCTTGCCTGTTATTGGTTCGAGGGAGAGCGGACCCTTGAAAGGAACCGTCGCCCCCTTCACTCCATTAATTAAAAAATAAAAATTTACAGAAAACTCAAAAATCGAAAATAAAAACGGTGGGGTCTGAAGCCAGACCCAAGTGCCTCCTACAGACACTAAGCAAGAACTGGGGAAATCTCAGTCAGCGAGAGGGTGTATACTGCAGTGGAGGAGCTAACTTTTTCTGTGTTCACTTAGTGTTCTCCTAGTGGCAAGCAGCATAACACCCATGGTCCTGAGTCCCCTACTGAGGAGTAGGAGAAAAGGGGTTAAAAAAACAAAAACAAAACAAAAACACACAAAAGCACTAACAAAGCCGTCTAGGGATATAATGGTCCTTGAAATACCATCCGCATTGACCCACATGAGAACATAAGGCTGCAAGACAATGGAATTAGATCGCTCTCCTAGTAGTGACCGGTGCGTCCACCGAGACTACTCACAGATACATGAACCTGCCATACAAGTTGAGTCCCTGAGATTGGGATGGGAGTTGTAGAGATGCACATTGAGAGAATTACACAACTCCATCACTTATGCAGTGATTGAATCTGGGGGAAGATATCCTGAGATCTCAAAGATCGAACCGAGGTAGTCGCAGAAAAACCATGAGCCACTTGACCATCCCAAAAATAGGGACTGAGCGTTAGTGGAGCATAAAGTTCCAACCTGTAGAGAAAGCTGCCGATTTATTTTATGGTAGAGGGTTCCATGTACTCCCTCGGCAGAGATTAATAGATCCCCTCGATAGAGTTGATGGTATAGACTACAATAGGTAGTCCTGGAGGGGGAGAGACCATTGAGTGCAAGGTAAAGGGATGATTCACAAATTTTCAAGATTGATCCGTAGCCAAGACACCGCCGGCGACATCAGATACCGAGTGGGGTGTAGTGCGAACTCCAGAACCAAACCAGAGAGCAGGGCACTGGATGTCACTTATGCCCAAGACGGATAACAGCCGGTGGGAAGGATTACACAGAAAACAGATCTCACCGCTGTCACCAGTCTGCCAGGGACGCAGCACTTCTGCCTGTAAATATGCAAAGATTATGCAAAATGGGAACAAAACAGTATAATAAAAATAAGAAGGAATAACAAAAGAATTACTAAATCTGATGTCACGGAAATGGCCCACAGGTTAGCAAAGGGAGATACTGCATAGGAAACAGACAGATCTCACAGCAAGCTGTAACTTCCCAGAACTGACAAAGGACCAAACCCAACTTCTGCTCTTTGTAAGATCAAAGTTACGCCCACATAGCTCCCCTTGATGAGCTCATGTTTGTGGGATGTGCTCGGCCCTTCAGAATTTTATGAATTCTCTAACTTACAGGATATCTTCACCCCTAGAGGTCTCATACGGTAGATATCATCATGTTTCCTATAGCGATTTTACCTTTTGATAGAGTGGAAATATGGCATGTATAGCATCATCGATCAGACAGTTATTAAATGGAGGGGTTCTGTAGGCCTTATGGTGATGAGGGAATGCATTCAGTTCGCCCCTTCACTACAACACCGATAATCTATCTCCCATAATATTGGATCAATGCAAACCCCAATATTCATATCTGGACACTTTAGTCAAAAAGTCTAAGAAGATTCTTTAATGAGAGGAAGCTTATGTCTCTCTGTAAACAAAAACCCATTATGGCATCCGGTTTGCAGAGCAGATCTTCCTGTTTTAATTACCTGGTCTTAAATATAGTGCAAGTAAATGATTTGAAAAACAATGACCATCATGCTCAGCACCCTCATGCAGAACTGAAAAATGTCCAGGAAGGGAATATCCCTCACCTAGCAAATTCCATAAGAGAGGTGAGACCTGTGGAGAAGACAGTGAGGGCTGTCGCGATTCCAAAGAGAACATACAGTGAAGGGAAAGTGGAGTGGCCCAGCTAGGAGAATATGAAGATGCATGTCACCGATGTCTACAAGAGAGAGGAACCCTTCTGGCTCCAGTGATGACAAAGTCAGACAAAACTGCTGAGCATCTTTAAGTCCAGGATGTGTCTTTCCAGGACGCTGTGTCTTAGGAGTGGGTATAGACCATTAGGCAACACCATTTTTTTTTTTTTACTTAGTGGCAGCCTACTTTAGCATCTCATACTCTCCGAGTAAAAAAATATAAATAAATCAGACAATACATTGACATGAACATCCAGCAGAGCCTGGCAACCTTATGGGGAGTCCAGAAGAATAGCTACGTTGAATATATGGGTTTGTCAAATCAATAACAGGTAGTTATCACTATTCTCATACCTCTCATCCTCTGTTTACCTGACCATTCATACATCTGCAAAGATGAGTGCAACCTGCAAGTTAATGATTATTACAGAAGCACTGAAGTGCAAATCCTGAGAGGATCGCTGGAGGTATACCTGAACCCCAATACTTCATCTCCTAAAAGCATTATTGCCAGGAGGCTCAGATATACGCTACTCTACGCAGAGCCCTTGCATTAATTACATACTGTCCCGGTGACTAGAAAACTGGCCCCATAGGGCCAACTACATGAAAGAATGGCTAGTAATAAAATTCCCTAATTTACTTGTAATAACTTCACAGAAATTAAACTTTAATTTTATTTTTTCCCCCACTTACTTTATGTAGTAATATGCAGAAAATACACAGGAGGAATGTAACGTACCTCTGCAGGTCTTCCACGATCAGATCCAGGACTGTGCGCATAATTAAGAGGGCGGTGGGTGAAGCCAGATCACACAACTGAATACTGACACGTCTGATCATATTCTGCACAGGTTGACAGGATGTGCCGGAGAAGGACCGGACTATGTCCTGTAGGAGCTTGGCATGTACGTGTAGATGCATGCTCCACAGCTTCCTAGTGTTCAAAGCCACCGCAATGTCCTGTGGTTCAATAGCCTGAAAGAAAGCGCACAAACCCTTTACTCTCTGGAACTGGCTTTGCCCCTTGACCTTATGACATTAAGAAGAGAGCAAATAATACCGCTAGTGATTTTACCTGAGTGGTCTGCATTGGTAGTGGGAAAGGAAGAAGCTCAGACAAAATGACGAGTCCAGAGAAAAAGCCTTCAGGTATTTTTAAGACAGATGAAAGCACCTCTTTAAGCATCAAAGACCAAGTATTGTTGGCCAGAGTCTCTTCTGAGATAGTCAATTGCTCATTGACTCCTTGGGTAAAAGTAAGTAAGATATCTATGATATCGCTTTGAATTTTCTGCTCCTCTCCGTCCAGTCTTCCAGTTAGAGGTATGGAGCATAGGAGCATGTGTAACGTCACAAGAGTGGACGGGACTCGCATATCCTTAAACTCAAAGGAGCCACCTCTTAAAAGCTCTGTGAGCATAGTCTTGAGTAATGACAGAGAACATCGAGCTGAAGAGATGGTGACTGCTTTGTACAGAGTGGTCCCAAGGTTGACGTGCAGCCTCCAGGGCTGGATGAGAATGCTGTTCATTTTCTGCAGAATCCGAATGAAGGTGTCGAGTCCCTCAGAAGAGAAGAGCTGAATGACAGCCAGATTCCACTTCAAGTCCTTCTGCTGCCCTGTGAAGGGAAAAAATTAAAGATGGATATAAAATCCGTGTGAGAATATATGCTGCCGACAGCAAATTTTTTTATTTTAATTTAATAGTGGGACAACGTCTCTCCGTTCTTAAGCGATGAGAGAAAACCATCCACACACCCTGCTCCAAGAAGGTAGCCTGACTTCCCCGGTATCTGCCAGCCACGGTGTCTACTGGGATCACCCCCTCAATCGTCCCCATTTTCTGCAGCAGCCAAAGAACTTAAGAGGAGCGATACAGTAGTGTATTTTCAGGTCTAGGCAATTATCACGGCACTCACTGTGTCATAGAAAGGAAATTTGTTTATTAAGAGATCACCAGGTGCCAAGTGTTAAAATACTAGCGACGGACAACGTTTCAGTCCATCCTGGACCTTTTTCAAGCCCTGCGTGAAGTATCCAGAGCAAGAGATAGTCAACCAGCATTACTTTGTTGTCAGTCATTCTGATCAACTATTCGATCACCAAGGTGGTCAACTTATCTTGCAAACATATATAACAAGGCGACGATCTCCGGGTATGAAAGAGCTGCACAAGCCAAAGACTTCATAAGTCTGTGACACTCAACCGGGTATAAATCATGCTTTTATTTGATTAGCGGTGACATGCAGCCGCAGGAAGTCACTCATCAATAATAAGCAAGTAAACATGACAGGATGGACAGAAATGTTGGCAGTCACTAGAATTTTGGACACTTAACCAAAAACACATTTCCGTTCTACTGTGTACTGAGTGCTGTCATTTTTCCACCATGTCAGATCCATTTTGTTTTCCCAGTATTTGTTGTATGAAAACACTTAAAAGCATTAGATAATTGGCCTAAATTGTCAGGTTTGGCAAACATATTACTAAGGTGTATGGCCAAGATAAAGGGATTGTAAAGGCTTCAGGTCCAAGCCTGCAGTTATAGCACTAACTTGTGAACCCTCATAGCGTGCATGCTGTCAGGATTCTCGCTCGCCAAGTGCATGACCGTAAGTTTGCACAAGTAACCATACATGCGTCATGGTCCCGTGCCAACTAGATATGCATGCCTCGCTCAATACAAGCGAATTTAGAGAGGTCTTACACATCTAGTAGGAATGTGACCACTCGTATGCAAACCACATACCATTGATCACACACCCGCCCATTCCCAGAGAATCCGAACAGTGTGCACAGTACGCTCTGTGACGATTCCCAAGTCTGCAGTCACATTGTCTGCAGACTTGGACACCAAGTCTGGAAAACCCCTTTAAGTTATTTACTTGGAGCCTAGTAGTTTTTATTCAGTCAGCAGCTCTCAATATTCAAAGACCTTTATTTTATGAATGCTTATAGTTACCTTCAATAGAAGCAGGTGGACAGGCCACGTGGCAGAGCACCCTGAGCGCTGTCAACAGTCCTACGCCTTCAGGAGCCATCAGATTGTCCAGATTCTGCAAAGATCAAAAATCAATTAAAAAGGAATTGTCCAGTTTTAACTTGATTTCTTCATCGAATCAGAAAAGCATAAAATAAACTGGGCTTTTACTCATCTTGGTGCTGTCCGACCTTCACTGATCCCATCTTTGTTGGAATCAATGAAGCTCCGGACTGTGTGCTCACAGCCATGTAGGTTTTGTTGTAACATTGTGGAGTTTGAGAAAAACATGGATTTTTGTGAGTACTCACCGTAAAATCCTTTTCTCCGAGACGCTCATTGGGGGACACAGAGACTGTGGGACACAGAGACTGTGGGTGTGTGCTTCTGCCGTCTGGAGGCCGACACTAAGTGTACAAAAAAAGAGTTAGCTCCTCCTCCGCCGCATACACCCTCGCCCCTAGGCCGGGCGTAACTCAGTTTAGTGCATAAGCAGTAGGAGAACGCGCCTTAAACTCAGGCAAGAAACTATATGTCTGAAAAAGGGGACCACCCTAAACCTTGTACAAGGATTTGTAAAACTCAAAATAAGTAAAAGCCAACTGGCTGATAGGGTGGGTGCTGTGTCCCCCAATGAGCGTCTCGGAGAAAAGGATTTTACGGTGAGTACTCACAAAAATCCATGTTTCTCCTTCGTCTCATTGGGGGACACAGAGACTGTGGGACGTCCTAAAGCAGTCCTCTGGGCGGGATCTTAACTCACCCAATCCATGCTAATTTGCGCCCCTGATTAGAGGTGCGCAACTGCTGCCTGGAGGATCTTTCTTCCCAGGCTTGCATCCGAGGATGCCTGGGTATGTACGTTATAATGCTTGGCAAACGTATGTAAGCTGGACCAGGTAGCTGCTTTGCATACCTGCTCCGCTGAAGCCTGGTGTCGTAGTGCCCATGAGGCTCCCACTGCCCGTGCCGAGTGAGCCTTGATCCCTGCCGGAACTGGCGTGCCACTGATTTGATAAGCTTCTTGAACCGTCAGGCGAACCCATCTGGCCAAAGTCGCTTTGGACGCAGCGAGCCCCTTCCGCCGTCCCTCTGGAACCACGAATAGAGAGTCTGTCTGGCGGAATGGCGCCGTCCTCGCCACATACCTCCTAAGAGCTCTTACCAGATCCAGAGTGTGCAAAGCCTTCTCTACCCTGTGCACCGGTGCCGGGCAAAACGAGGGTAAGACGATGTCTTCGTTGATATGAAAAGCAGACACAACCTTCGGCAAGAAGGGAGGAGCTGGCCTTAAAACTACCTTATCCTTATAAAAAGTTAGGAACGGTGGTTTACAAGATAAGGCCGCCAATTCCGAAACCCGCCTAATAGACGTTATGGCTACTAGAAAAACGACCTTTCTGGACAGGTAAGGTAAGGAGACCTCTTGCAATGGTTCGAAAGGGGCCTCCTGAAGGGCTCTGAGCACCAAATTCAGGTCCCATGATTCCGTCGGCGCCTTATAGGGGGGTACTAAATGTGCGACCCCCTGCATAAACGTCCTAACCTGCCAGACGGAAGCGACTTTTCGTTGGAAAAGTACCGACAGGGCCGAGATTTGCGTTCTGAGGGAACTCGGGGCCAACCCTGCGTCCAGCCCTGCTTGTAGAAAAGCCAGTACGTTGGGGATCGAAAAAACCAGAGGAGCCACTTCACGATCCCTACACCAACGGAAGAATACTTCCCAAGTCCGATGATACACCCTCGCCGAGGAAGGTTTTCGGGCACTCACCATCGTGGCCGCCACATCGCGTCTGAATCCTGCCTGTGTTAACAGCCAAGATTCAATGGCCACGCCGTCAAACACAGGGCCCCTAAGTTCGGATGGCAGATCGGCCCTTGGGACAGTAAGTCCGGCCGATCTGGAAGACGCCAGGGTATGTCCACCACTAGTTGGACCAGATCTGCGTACCAGGCCCGCCGGGGCCAGTCTGGGGCCAGCAGAATTGCTGGAACCTTCTCTCTCCTTATCTTCCTGATAACTCTTGGAAGCAGCGGCAGCGGGGGGAACAAGTACGGGAGACGAAACTGGCCCCACGGGAGCACCAGTGCGTCTGCTGCGATTGCCTGCGGATCGAGGGATCGAGCGACAAACCTTAGTACCTTGGCATTCTCTCTGGATGCCATAAGGTCCACGTCTGGTGTCCCCCACCGTTGGCAGATCTGCTGAAAGATCTCGGGGTGCAGGGACCATTCCCCTGCCGCAACCCCCTGTCGGCTGAGAAAATCTGCCGCCCAGTTTTCGACTCCTGGAATGTGCACCGCTGAAATTACCACGCGGTTCTTCTCCGCCCAACGTAGTACCAGTCCGACCTCGCGCATGGCTGCCTGGCTGCGTGTGCCCCCCTGATGGTTGACATATGCTACTGCTGTAGCATTGTCCGTCTGGATGCGCACCGGCCGGTGTCTCAGGAAACACTGGAAATGTCGCAGGGCCAATCGTATTGCCCGTATCTCCAGAATGTTGATCGGGAGAATTACCTCCTGAACCGACCATCGCCCCTGGGCTATGTGACTCTGGAAAACTGCTCCCCAACCCTGCAGGCTTGCATCGGTCGTCACCACCAACCATTGTTCCGGGGGAAAAGGCTTCCCCTGGACCAGAGACGAGTCGCGAGTCCACCACCGGAGTGAACTCCGTACTAGCGGAGACAATTTGCACCGATGACTGAGAGACAGCAGCCTCCGGTCCCATGCTGTCAAGAGCGCATGCTGAAGCGGACGGAGATGGAACTGGGCAAACGGGATTGCTTCTATCGCCGCCACCATTCTTCCCAACACACTCATGCCATACCGGATGGATCTGGAGCCCGGCTGTAGAAGGTTCCGTATCCCTTGCTTGATTTTTTGCGCCTTGTCCTGAGGGAGGATCACCAGCCCCCGGGAGGTGTCGAAAATCATGCCCAGGAACACGATTTTTTGGGCTGGAATCAAGGACGACTTGCTCCAATTGATCAGCCAGCCCAGACGGGCCAGGGTATCCAGAGTAATATTGACATTGTCCTGGCACTCCTGAAACGACGGCCCCTTTACCAAAAGGTCGTCCAGGTAAGGAAACACCGTTATGCCCCGTGCATGCAGGATGGCCATAACCACCGCCATTATCTTTGTAAAGACTCTGGGGGCAGTGGCCAGACCAAAGGGCAGAGCCACGAATTGGAAGTGACGTCCTCCGATCGCAAATCGCAGGAACCTCTGGTGTGGGGGGAATATCGGAATATGCAGATATGCATCCTGCACATCGATTGAGGCCAGGAATTCCCCTGGATCCATGGCTGCAATGACCGAGCGGAGGGATTCCATCCGGAATCGCCTGACCCTGATGAATCTGTTTAGGATCTTTAGATCCAGAACCGGCCTCACAGTCCCGTCCTTTTTGAGGACCGAAAAAAGATTGGAGTAAAACCCCTGCGACTCTTCGCCCTGCGGCACTGGGGCGATAACTCCTTTGTGCTCTAGCGTCGTTACAGCCTGTAACAAACTCTCCGCCTGCGAATCTGTCTTGGAAAGTCGTGAACGGAAGAATCGCTGTGGTGGCCGTCCGACAAACTCTATCTTGTACCCGGACGATACAAGTTCTGCCACCCAAGTGTCGCGTGTCACTGCGACCCAAACGTGGCTGAACCTTAGTAGGCGTCCGCCCACCCTGTCGTCCGTAGGTACGGAGCGCCTCCAGTCATTTAGCTGGAGGCTTTTGGGGCTTGGCCCCCTTCGCTCTGGGTAAATGGCCTCGGCCTCTACCCAGCGGATTGGCCCTGTAAGAGACTTGTTTTTCCCTACTCTGGCCATCGTTTGCGGAGGAGTATGTCCTGGCCGGAGTCCCCCCCCAGGGGCTACGAAAGGGTCGAAAACGCCTTTGCGTTTGCCTGAATGCCGGGCAACTTCTCTGCTGCGGAAGGAAACTACTCTTCCCCCCAGTGGCTTCTGAGATAAGCCTATCCAGCTTCTCACCGAACAATCGATTGCCCTGAAAAGGCAATGAGGTCAAGGATTTTTTAGAGATAGAATCCGCTTTCCACAGCCTCAGCCATAATGCACGCCTAATGGCGATCGCATTCGCCGCTGCCACCGCCGAACACTCGGCCGCGTCCAGTGAGGCGCTGACAAGATAATCACTTGCCCCTGACATCTGATTTGCCACCTCTAAGACCTCCGCGGGCAGATCCCTGTCCTGGAGGGCCTTATACAGAGCTTCCCCCCACGAAACCATGGCTTTAGCCACCCAAGTCGCCGCAAAGGAGGGGGCCAGAGCCGACCCTGCTGCCTCATATACCGAGCGGGCAAGCCCGTCCATGAGGCGATCAGTTGGGTCCTTAATAGAGGAAACACTGGGTATTGACAATAGCGACCTAGATGCTAAACGTGACACGGGAGGGTCCACTACTGGCGACTCTACCCAAGCCTTATGGAGCTCAGGAGGAAACGGATACTTTGCCTGTAGCGCTTTTTGCATTGCAAAGCGCTTATCCGGGTGATCTCTATGTTTCTGGACTAGCTCCTCAAACTCCGGATGCGTGGCAAATCTTCTATGTGGTCGCCTGGATTTCTTAAAAGAGACCTTGTGACCTGAGGCTGTGGGCACATCGTCCTCGATCTCTAATGTCTGGTTGACTGCCTCAATGAGACTGTCCACCGAATCCTGGAACCCCAGACTTTCTAGATTCCAGGCTCCTTCCTCTTCTCCTTCATCCTGATCGCTCCCAGAGCTCAGTGACGGGGAACGGGATGCCCTAATACCCGCCGCCGAAGCCCCGGAGGGTCCGGCCGACGGGGAACGAACCCTCTTTATATGAGCTTGCCTGGTACTGGAGCGACCTCTAATGGTTGGAGGGTCCTGAGACGAGGACGAGCTCTCTTCCGCTGGCAGACCCCCCTCCCTGCTCCCGCCTGGGCCCTGAAGGGATTCAATTGCCCTCGTAAGGGACAGCATAGACTGCGATAAGGACACCGCCCATTCCGGGGGGTCCTGACCCCTTGGTTCAGAAACAGTGGGGGGCTCCTGGGCGCGCTCCGACTCACAGGCTTCACAATATTTACCCGCCTGTGCCTTTGGCAGCCTGACCCCACAGGACACGCAAACCGCGTAAAGGAAAGAGTGAGCTTTTCCTGTACAGAGCTTCCCCTTTGCAGACATACTTGCACAGGCTGAAGGCAGAGTAGAAGGAGGAGGAGGGTAACCTCTTCCCTGACAAGCAGCGTGGTTCTCCAAACGGAGTTACACTCACCCACCGGGCTGTCCTTGCGTGGATGCAATGTGTTAGGGCGGAAGTCTCTCCGGGATCTGCGCCTCTGACCTCCTGCCCTATATCGCGCGTCTCCACCATCGCCGCTGTCACCGCCGCGTCAGCGGGCGGGACTTCCGGCTACCACCGGAAGTCAGCGGGCGGGACTTCCGGCTACCACCGGAAGTCGGCGCGCGGCGTCGCGCGATACTCGCGCTCTGCAGTGGGGCCGCGGCCGCCGGCGGGCTTCCGGCCGCGATACACGCGGCGTGCGGAGCCCGGGTGCAACGCCCTGGCTACCGCTACCCACCAGCGCCAACCTGCGGTGCGCTCCAGGAGCGGATCCCCCATATACCAAACAGGTGAGCAGGGCCATCCGCCGTGCAGGCGCGGGGGGGGGGGAGGGGAGGGGGGGGGGGGGGGCTCTGTCGGTCTTACCCGCGGCCTTTTCCCCCTGTACGCTCTCACCTGCGCCTCCGATTCAACCCCCTGGACTCACTACCAAGGGGTGGACGGGTCCTCCATACACTGCTGTTGTAGGAGAGTAGCAACGCGGAGTCTGACCCCTGGTTCTGCTCACACGTGCTCCTGATGAAGTTGTGGGGAAACCGAGTCCTCTAATCAGGACGCGTTGCCCCTCTTTCGTTAAAAAAAAAAAAAAAAAAAATAGATGTCTGGAAAAAAGTCCCAGATGTGTCCCTCGGTGCGGGAGAGGACACGTGGAGGGTTACTCACACGTGGTCGCCCGTTGGTGATTTGGGGAGATCGGATCCTCTCTATAGGAACCGTCGCCCCTATCTTATCTTCATAGAAAAAAAAAAAAAAATCTAGTCTGGAATTCCAGACTGCGTGTGCCTCCATCAGACACTAAGCAAAAAAACTGAGTTACGCCCGGCCTAGGGGCGAGGGTGTATGCGGCGGAGGAGGAGCTAACTCTTTTTTTGTACACTTAGTGTCGGCCTCCAGACGGCAGAAGCACACACCCACAGTCTCTGTGTCCCACAGTCTCTGTGTCCCCCAATGAGACGAAGGAGAAATATACTTTTAATCACCGCTGGAGAACAAGCTGATCTATTGACTAGCCGTACGGCGGTCCCCAGTGGCTTCTCCCCGCCCGATGACAGGGACTCTACAAGCTTCTGCCTGCGTGGGAGCATAAGCTGACAGGTCCCTTTAGTGACGTTTTTCCACATACCAGTGCATCCTATATGGGGAGAATGACTGTCCGAGTCCTATACAGTTTGCATATTGTCACCGGCACTTACCCGTTTCTACTGGAAGATGTGCCACCATTATTATTCAGGCAGCATAGAATAAGTGATCAGCAGACGGACAAGAGTCTGTGTGTTCGTCTGCCGATCGTTGCCATGTTTGCACAGGTCAATTATCGGGAACAAGGCCTCTACAGATTTGGCTCACGCAAAAGGCAATTTAAAGGCAGTGGTTCTTATCTTCTGCTGAAGGATATTGCGGACAAGTCTGATTGTTGGGTTTTGCCTCTGATGCATGACAGGGGCAGTGAAGCTGGTGGGATTCAGCAATTCCTGAACTAAAGCAGAGAGCCTGCAAGCCTTGCCAAGGTAACCGACCATTCAGATTCCAGAGGTGGCCTGTGACATTGGCAACAAGCAGTGAAGTATAACATTAAAAATGCCTCCTTTCATTAGAGCGGAGAGGATTTTTAAGACATAAATTGAAAAGTTGCTTAGTTTTACAAGCGCTTTCCTATCTAAACCATAAAATTAAACATCCTGTTTAATACTTGCTTGTTTCTATGAAACCTATTTGGTAATAAATACAAAGAACCTTTTAGTTCAGAAGACCCAGATGTGCACTCTGTAAATCCAACACATGTGACCCGGGACAAGCTTCACATACCTGTTTAATGTAATCAATCAGTCCGGGGATGCAATTTATCTCAAATCGGATATTTTTCAATGGTTCCAGCCACTTTGCAAGCTCTGAAAACAAAAACAAACTTAAAAAGGGGTATTCCCAATATTGAAAGTTATCACCACAGCATAGGAGATAGCATGCTGATCAGCAGGAGTCCAAGCGCTGGAAGCCCCCATACTGACAAGGGGGCAGTGGGATGCCTTGCTGGAACAGAGCAGCAGCGACACATACGACATTGCTGTGGGGCTGTCGAGAGATAGCCAGGGACATTACTTGGCTCTCTCCAGCAGTCCCATAGAGAGTAAATGCATGACCGGTATCTCAGAGCCCCGTTCTCAGGATCAATGGGGGTCCTACATTTGGAAACTAACCAATCAGAAAGTTAACACCTTTTCTGTGGATAAGGGCTGCCATTCTATGTTGGGAGTGACATGTCACATTAATAGGTGTCACACAAAAGAGGCAGGAACTAGGAGCGATGAGCGCTTACCCTGTAACTTGGCATTATTCTCGTCTCCCTTACAGAGCTTCAGTAATGGGGCAGAATGAGCTTCCAGCATCTGAATATCATTTGATGTTTGCACCACCAGCAGAACAAGCAGACAGGCGTAATTGTAAGCCACCGATTTCTTTGATTTTGTATCCCTGAAAGAAGAAGTCACAGTTGTTCAGCTCCTGCTCCCTGATGATTGGATTTGGCGGTGTTATATAGAAGTTTGGATATAGCGGTACAGTATACAGAGGATGAGAATGGATATGGCGGTGTTATATAAAAGATATTGGCTATGGCGGTAAAGTGTATAAAAGGAGGAGATTGGATATGGCGGTACAGTATATAAAAGGAGATTAGATATGGCGGTGTTTTACATAGAAGATGAGATTGGACATAGCGGTATGTAACAGAGGATGGTATTGGATATGGCGGTAGAGCACACAGAAGATGAAATTGGATATGGCGGTGTTTTATATAGAAGATGAGACTGGACATGGAGGTGTGCAACCATGGATGGATTGGATATGGCGGTACAGCATATAGAGGAGGAGATTGGATATGGTGGTACAGAATACAGGGGAGGAGAGTATACACTGGTTGACAAAGATGCAGGTACATGCAGAGGAAACATTTTGCCGATGAAGACCTGAAAATGAGAACAAATCTCCATCTTGCTTAAGTCAAGATTACAGGAATCTGTGCCATTTGGCAGCAGCCAAAAATTTGACAAATACTTTCTCTGTTGCAAAACCAAAATTAAGTCTTCTCCCTCCCACATTAAAGTGGATATCTACTACGTTACAACACCTCTTTATTGACCCCCGGAATGGCGCCACTTTTCTAAACTCAGCACCATGTCCTTCACCGTCTTCCAGGCTTCCTCTTCTGGCAGGATATATTACGTGACCTCTGCAGCCAAGCAACAAAAAAGTGATGGCAGCAGATGATCAGTCCTTTTTTTCTGTTCCCTCACCCTGGAGCCAGTAATAAGGTGTTGTAAATCAGTAACCTCTTTAAATATTGATGTCATCCTTCTTCCATTAATGACTGACCGGTGGGGATTCGACTCTAGATCACTCGCTGAGTGACAGAACGGAAAGCCTCTCCGCAACGCCTTCATCAATTACCCTGGTTCAGAAGAGTATATCCATCAGTGTCTGTGCCTGGTACCGGTAACCTCGGTCCCACTTGATTGACTGTAGGACCAGGCACAGCCATGTATACGGACGAGCCATAGCAGGGATCTTCATGTCCCTTTTATTAAGCAGGAGTAAGATCTCCACTGCAGTCAAGACTGCTGGTGCAAGATGTCTTAGGTCCCAGAAAACCCCTTTAATTTTAATTAAGTGTATCAGATAAGGAGTGATGCCGAGTCTTCCTCATCCTTTTAACACAGTTTAGTGCGAGAATGCCACCGAAATCCTTTCCAGATTTTTACATTCCTGTCTACTCTGAATAAAATTGTTGAGGAAGTCAGTGGCAGATTGTGTCAAACCAAAATTTTGCAGAAAAGTAAAAAGGTACGTATCAATAAAACCTGATGTAGGCAACATAAAAATCGGTCTACGTGACAAGACCCAAAGATACAGCGGGCAAATTACCCAAGGGCTTCCTTAGAGCAGATCTCCATTAAGGTTATAAGGCACTGCAGGTTCTTGTCCAGGCTGAAGACATGGCCCACCGCAGACCTGCCGATGGGGTTGAAGGTGATAAGGTAAAGGTTGTGCAGTATGCCCAGCAAGTTGGCTTGGTCAGCCTCCTCAGTGGCAGCACAATGCTGGAAGTGGTGAAAGAGCTCGGAGATGTACTGAAGAGCCTGGGTGGCATGTAGAAGCCACAAGGCACACGAGTCTTCGTTGTTCCCCTCGGAAGGCAGATTGTCATCTTGATCTTGTTCGGATGCCTGACACAGAGCCCTGGCGATCAGATTTGTGGCTTCGTTCTCAAACAACAGAAACAAGAGTCCTTTCTGAGACTGGGCCAGAAGCCCAAGTATCTGCCGAGAAGTCTGAACAATGCCAGGATGAGAACTAGTCCCTGGTAACGAAAGAAGCAAAGTAGCCGACTCCAGGAACTGGTGATGGTGGAGATACCTGAGGGAAATGGAAAAAAGTGATTAAAAATTAATCTACACACATTTCATACATAAAATCCTTTATTACACCCCCCCGCGCCAAAATTCCAAAGGCAATCAAGTTCTTGGAAGCGGCTTCACCATTCTACCTGGTGGCCAGAATTAGAAATTTTGTTGGCATATATGACTATGTACCACACCTATTTTAAAGGATTTTTTTTCTGGGACTTCGATATTTATGGCCTTCTCATAGGGTAAGCCATGAAGGTCAGATCAATGGGTGTCCAACTTCCAGGACCCTCATCTGTCAGCTGACAGAAGGGACATTGGTGCTCATTATATACCAGGCATAGTGGTGCACATTTGGTAGTGGCTGTGCCCGATATGGTAGTTTAGCCTAGTTTATTTATAACACCTTTACTGACCCAGTTTTATGATGGTGGAATTACAAAGAAACTAACGCATTTATTAGCGCCATCCACGAGTCCTTAAAGAGGACCTGTCACTTTCTCAAAAAATGTAGTTAGGCTAGTTTCACACTAGCGTTTATTCGACGCAGAGCACGGCGCCGCTAAGCCCCGCCCCCTGCCGGCTCCCTGCCCGCCCCATCCTGTTCATCGCCGCCTACTATCGCACATGGACGCTTGCGATCTGCGCACCCCATCTTTAGCATAGGGTGCGCAGATCGAGGGCTGGCCGTGCGCTAGTAGGATTTTGGCGTGCGCTGCGCACTTTTGAAGTATGTTGCATTTCGGCGCGCACGGCACACCTTCAAAAGTGCGCAGCGCACCCCAAAATCCTACTACCGCACGATCTGCGCACCCTATGCTAAAGATAGGGTGCGCAGATCGCAAGCGTCCATGTGCGATAGTAGGCGGCGATGACCGGATGGGGCGGACAGGGAGCGGGGCTTAGCGGCGCCGTGCGCTGCGTCAAATAAACGCTAGTGTGAAACTAGCCTTAAATACTAGTAATGAGCTCACACATCTTTTAAGCCAGTACTTTTGGCGTGCTCGAAAAAAATGCTAGAATGCCGCGGCTGCACGTCTCGCGACTGTTCTACAGCTGGAACGCATGAAGCGATTACCTGTTTGTTAGGAAATCCCTGCATGTGTTGCGGTTGTCGAACAGTCGCGAGACATGCAGCAACGGCGACTCAAGCATTTTTTTGAGCATGCTGAAAATACTCTATTAAGACACAAGCGTGCTCGGATAACACGCTCGCTCGTCACTATTAAATAAAATCCCCTGAGAGCCCTTGATTCTGCTGCTCTTTTCAGTTTTATGATACATCGCTTCATTGCGGAGATATTCACATTTGTTTATTTTGAAGCGCAGTATGTGAAATCTCCACTTGTAGGTAGTGCAACACATGGAATTTCTTCAGAACTATGAGGTTGTGCGCTTTCATGCCTTCCTTCCATACACTGCCAGAGACTGCTGGATCAGCTGCCGAGCTAATTGGCAGCATGTGAGAGGGGAGAAATCGCACGCTCCTAGAGAAGACTCTGAAGAAACGCCAGGTGGCTGCAAAGCAAATATTTCACATTGTGCTCTCCAGGAGAAAGAAAAGTGAATATCTCTGCAATGGAGCGAAGCAGCTCAAAAAAGAAAAAAAAAGAGGCAGAATCAGAGGAGCTCAGGGATTTTCACATGGGCATGTATCTCTGACATTCTTATGCCCTAACAAGTCAGCATACATTCCCTTACACGCATCACTTTTGGAAATCTATTTCTTCATTAGGAGAAAAACTGATATCATTTTACAAGCCGACACAGATCAGGCACAATACAAAAACTGAATAAAAAAAAAAAAAAAGGTTCTTTTTCTCTTTTTACTTATGAGAAGGTGATTGATGTGCGAAACAAGACCAAGCATGCAGAATTTAGAACTGAAACACACCAGCCATGGCCACTGATATCTTACCGAAACAGAACAGGGTAAGGGTCATCTCGTTCTGGGGGACCAGTGATTCTGGCAGATGTTGGGAAAGACTTCACTGGGGGCTGGATCATAGAGTGGGGTGCACTCTCTAAAAGATGAAAAATCTCATTGAGAAGACCCAAAAGTTTCTCCAAGTCTCCTTCACTAATATTAGAAGACTCTAAGAAATTATCCATATCCATGGGAACCTCCACATCATTGTCATAGTCCCGACTTGGCCTCTCCGCTGCTGCCGGGGTTTCCTGATCAGGATCTCTATTGTCCGCAGAGGGTGGTGGTGGAGGAGCGCAGTCTGATAATTGGTCCCCCATTCGCTTTACGTCAGAAAGGATTTCATAGAAGTGACACTTCTGAAGGACGGCAGAGCAAGCTGTGAAGACCCTGACAGTCTGGTCCATCAAGATCAGCTCCAGGAGTCTCTGGTAACCACTTTTACTTTGTAAATCTAGAGGATTTTTCAAAAATGCGTCCATGCCCTCAGTTGTGCTGATTATGCCGTCCAGGGATTTAAAAGCATTCAGCTTGAGGGATGAGGACACGTGCTCCGCAAACAAAAGATCATATAACTTGCCAATGACGTCTGCCTTCAGCAGAGACTCGATAGCTCGAGGGCCACATTCTGCGAGGGATGACACCAGCTTAGTGCCTGCTTTGAGCTGCCGAACGTTCAGTGCGATTGGTTGCTGGAGAGCGAGCTGCAAGTCCAGTGCTTGCATAGCCCAGTCCACTATCTGACTCAGGTGGTCTCGGCTAGGATCTTTAAGCTCAAGAAAACTTAATCCTTTAACTATTAAGCTAGGGACTTCTTCCAGGGCAGTCACCCACTTTGCACCTCGGTCATCTTGATAGAGATCGAGTAGTTCCAGCAGCTTCACTGACACCTCACTGGCCCCAAAAGTGTCCTTATCGAGGTCCTGGTCCCGAAGTTTTCCAATTTCATTCTCAAAAGCTGTTCTGTATGGACAACTGAAGTAAAGGAGGGGTCCCAAGTCTCGATCATACGGATCATAAGTCATGGTGGGCAAATCCAAATCCTCTGGTGTGTAGTCAATATCAAAACTTGGATATTTAAATGCTTCCCGCTCAAAGTCCGCAATCCCGTCTTCATCACTCGAAATCTGTTCATAGCCGTCATCTCCTGAAATGCACCAAAAACTTATATTAGGGACAATGAGGAGATTCATCAAAACTGGTGCAAACTAAGAAATGGAGCAGTAGCCGATTGCAACCAAATAGCCCTTAAAAAATTAGCAGGACTCTAGTACATTAATATAAAAGGCGACTGCATCATGTCTAGTGACTACTTGTATTTCTCATGAAATAGGGATTTTTGTGTACTCACCGTAAAATCCTTTTCTCCGAGCCATTCATTTGGGGACACAGAGACAGTGGGTGTTATGCTGCTCGCCACTAGGAGGATACTAAGTAAACCAGAAAAAAGTTAGCTCCTCCCCTGCAGTATTCACCCTCTTGCTGGATAAGATATCTCCAGTTCGGTGAAAAAAGCAGTAGGAGCTTAAACAGTCAACAATAACCATAACTATGTCAAAACCTAAGAATGCTACAAATGAGCCAGTAGGCTAAACAGGGCGGGTGCTGTGTCCCCCAATGAATGGCTCGGAGAAAAGGATTTCACGGTGAGTACACAAAAATCCTTATTTCTAATACGCCTCATTGGGAGACACAGACAGTGGGACGTCCTAAAGCAGTCCCTGGGTGGGGAGCATACATCTGCTAATACCCCATGTACCACTGAGTCAACACTGAGGTACCGCCGACTGCAGGATGCGTCTGCCGAGAGCTGCATCCGCAGAGGCCTGAGAATGAATTTGGTAATGTTTTGTAAAAGTATGCAGACCGGACCAAGTCGCAGCCTTGCAGACCTGTTCTGCCGAGGCCTGGTGCCGAATGGCCCAAGAGGCGCCCACTGACCGGGTAGAGGGCGCCTTAATCCCCGCTGGGACAGGCGCGTTCCTGACACGGTAGGATTCCTGAATCGCTAAGCGAATCCACCTGGCTAGCGTTGCTTTCTAAGCGGCTAGACCCTTCCTATGTCCCTCTGGAAGTATGAACAGGGCATCTGACTTGCGGAAGGGAGCCGTCCGCGAGATGTACCGTCTCAGCGCCCTAACCAACCACATCCAGGGTGTGGAGGGCCTTCTCAATGCGATGGACTGGCGCCGGACAAAAGGAAGGCAAAACAATTTCCTCATTGAGATGGAAAGAGGAGACGACCTTGGGCAGGAAGGACGGTGACGTCCTGAGAACTACCTTGTCCTGATGAAAATTCAGGAACGGAGAACGGCAGGACAGGGCTGCCAATTCTGAAGGTTTTCCAGGTGCGGTGATAGATGTGCCTGGACACAGGCTTCCTAGCACTAATCATGGTGGAAACCACGTTGTGAGAGAACCCAGCCTGTGCTAAAATCCAGGATTCAACAGCCACGCCGTCAAAAACAGGGCCCCGGAGTTCTGGTGGTAAATCAGGCCCTGTGAGAGCAGATCCATGCGATCTGGAAGTCGCCAGGGGACGTCGGTGACTAGTTGTATTAGTTCTGCATACCATGCTCGGCGCGGCCAATCTGGCGCGACTAGGATCACTGGTACTCCCTCCGCTCTGATCTTCTTGATGACCCTCGGAAGGAAGGGAAGAGGGGGAAAGATGTACGGGAGCCTGAACCGGTGCCATGGCAGAACTAGGGCGTCCGCTCCGATGGCGCATGGATCGCGCGATCTGGCAATGAACTGAAGAACCTTGTTGTTTAGTCTTGAGGCCATGAGATCCACATCCGGAGTCCCCCAACAATGACAAATCTGCTGAAAAACTTCCGAATGAAGAGACCACTCTCCCGAGGCAATGCCTTGGCAACTGAGAAAATCTGCCGAACAATTTTCTACGCCCGGGATGTGAATTTCTGAGATGGGCGAATGGTTGGTCTCGGCCTAATGGAAGATGTGACTCACTTCGTGCATGGCCATCCTACTCCAGGTACCTCCCTGGCGGTTGATATACGCTACAGCCGTGGCGTTGTCGGATTGGATCCTGATGGTGTGACCTGCGAGGAGATGGTGTAAAGTCAGTAGAGCTAATCTGATCGCTCGAATCTCCAAAATGTTGATGGGGAGACGTCACTCTCGGGTCGACCAACGACCCTGTGCAGTGTGGTGACGAAAGACCGCACCCCAGCCGAGGAGATTTGCGTCAGTGGTTACTACCAACCATCTTACTGTGAGAAAAGACCTCCCTTGATTCAGGGAGGACCTCAGTGTCCATCACCTGAGGGCTTGCCTGACCCGCAGGGACAGAAGGATCCGACGGTCCATGGAGAACGGGCTCTTGTCCCAAGCTAACAGCAATGCATGTTGTAAGGGACGGAGATGGAACTGTGCAAATGGAACTGCTTCCATCGCAGCCACCATCTTTCCGAGAACTCTCATGCTGAAACGAATGGAGTGAAGCTGGTCGGGAAAGAGTCCGCGCTGCCTGTTGTAAGGCTTAGGTCTTTTCTGGAGGGAGAATGACCAACCCGCGGGAAGTGTCCAAGATCATTCCTAAAAAGGAAATCTGCTGAGCTGGTTTCGGGAAAGACTTTTCGAACTTTATCTTCCACCCCAGGCGTGAAAGTGTATATACTGTTATATGCACGGATTCGGCGGCGGCTGGAAGGGACAGACCCTTGATGAGCAGGTCGTCCAGATACGGTAACACCACCACTCCCCGAGAGTGGAGAATGGCCATGACAGCCGCCATGACCTATGTAAAGACCATGGGGGCGCTGGCAAGTCCGAAGGGCAAGGCAACGAACTGGAAGTGTTCCTCGTGAATTGCAAAACGCAGGAACTGCTGGTGGGACGGGCAGATCGGAATGTGAAAGTAAGCGTCCCTGATGTCGATGGATGCTAGAAACTCTTTTTCCATGGAAGCGACAGCTGATTGGAGAGATTCCATTCGGAATCGCCGTACCCTGACAAACTGATTTACCACTTTGAGATCCAGAATGGGTTGCATCGTCCCGTCCTTCTTTGGAACCACAAAAAGGTTTGAATACAATCCTCTGAACCTTTCGTGATGAGGGGCCGGAATGATGACTCAGTCCCTTAGCAGAGCCTGAACAGCCCAAAGGAAGGCTCTTGTGTCTTTCTTGGGGGGGAGAAGAAGGGAAAAACTGAGTTGGAGGTGGAGAAGAAAATGCTATCTTGTACCCGGAGGACACCAGCTCCCTGACCCACTTGTGGACGACCACGAGCCAGGTGTGGCTGAAGGAAAGTAGGCGATTAGGTCTGTATGAGACCTGGGAGCCTCTGTCTCCGCACGGGGACCGACCTGATCCGGAAGAGAAGGTAGAGGACCAACCGGAATTGTTGCGAAAAGATCGAAAACGCGTTGGCTGCAAAACAGCCAAATAGCCTTTTGTTGAGGAAGGAATTTACTTTTTCCCCCAGTAGCATCAGAAATGAGCTGGTCCAGTTTCTCTCCAAAAAGACGACCCGTTTGAAGGGGGAGAGAAGTCAACAATCTTTTAGATGAGGCATCTGCCCGCCAGTCGCAGAGCCATAGGTCTCTTCTAATGGAGATCGCATTAGCGGCAGTTTGAGCAGCGCAATTAGCTGCATTAAAAAAGAGGCGTCCACTACAAAGTCCGCTGTGTGAATTATCTGCCTAGCGACAGTGGTTGCCTCCGGAGGAAGACTGGTGCTCTGGAAGGAAGTAATCAAGACTTCTGCCCAAGCGGCCATTGCCTTAGTTACCCAAATTGCCGCGAAAGATGGAAAAAGCGCTGTTCCTCAAGCTTCAAAAACTGAACGGACAAGGTAGTCAATTTGACGATCGGAGGGGTTTCTGATTGAGGAACCCTCAGAAATGGATAGGAGCGTTTTAGAAGCAAGACGCGATACAGGAGGGTCCACCGGAGGGGACTGTAACCAATCCTTCATTAGGTCTGGATCAAAAAGGGTATTTAGCCTGAGTAGACTTTTGCCCTGTGAACCGCTTATGTGGACGATCCCTATGTTTCCGGACAATTTCCTGAAAGTCCGGATGGCTGGTAAATAACCTGCGCACACGCTTGGTTTTCTTAAGTGAGATAGGATGTGCTGGAGTGGGAATATTTTCCTCATCCAACTTCAGAATCCTGTTGACTGATTCTATAAGAGAATCAAGCGACTCTTGATCACTTGGGGGATTCTGAGGGGCTGACAGGACAGGAGTCGCAGATGCTCGGGGGGGGGGGGTAAGGATGCCTTCTGGCTTAAAGAGTCCTCCCGGAGGGAGAATATAGCCTGGGTCAGAGACTCCACCGACCGTGACAGGGACGCAGCCCGCTCGGGTACTAAACGCAGGAGGTCCGTCAGCAGCGGCGGCGAGGGACGTTTGAGCGCAGGTCGGGGCGCAGGCCGGATTGCAGTCCGTGCATAACGGATTAGTCTGTGCACTGGGTAAGGCAGACTTGCAAGTGGTACACACGGTAAAAAACGCAGTGTGCTTCTTAGCAGCCCGTTTAGCCTCCTTAGATTGAGACATAGCGCTCCAGAAAGGGTTAACGGCAGAGTCTGTCTGCAACTGCAGGGAATGTGCCGGGAAGGGGTTAAGCTTTAATCTGAGGGCAGATGCAGTTTACCCACGGTCCTGTGCTGTGTCCCCCGGGAGGAATAGCGGTGGCTCTATGGTGTCACCCAGTATCCGGCAGCGTGCACGCCTCACAGCTCGTATCCAGAGCAGGCTGAGGTGAAAGACATGGCCCCCGAGAGTAGGAACGCGCGTCTCGTAAGTAATGAGAGGCGCCAAGAGGAGGGGGCGGCAACGATAGTGCGGGCGGCGCTATTTAAATTGTGGCCTGATTGCAGGAACTACATTTTTGGCCTACCTGGGCGCCGAGGACCGGGGGGGCGCTAAGTCAGCGCTTCTCACGGGGGGCCAGGACCCGACCCCATACCTCCACTCCAGTGCTCGGCAGGCCACGCTGTCCGCGGCCATCCATAACGCAGGTCTTATCATCCTGGGTGATGAAGCAGAGCTTGAGGAGTTCTTAAAGGAGTCTGTTCAATCGATCCTCCATATGGCAGGGGGATGGAGAGCTATGGGGCTGATTCAGGGCATTCGGAAACGCTGTCCAGTCTTCACCATTGCACTCCATGTACCTGCCCTCGTATCCGTGGATTAACCGCAAGGATCATAGCCATCATCGCTAGAGCAATCAGCCCCGTACGTCGCAGGAAAGTGTACGGGGAGGTATACTCCGCGTGCTTGCCTGTTGTGGGTTCGGGGGAGAGCGGGCCGTAGAAAGGAACAGTCACCCCCTTCACTCCGTTAATTAAAAAATAAAAATTTACAGACCCAAGTGCCTCCTACAGACACTAAGCAAAGAACTGGAGAATCTCAGCCAGCGAGAGGACGTATACTGCAGGGGAGGAGTTAACTTTTTTTCTGGTTTACTTAGTGTCCTCCTAGAGGCCAGCAGCATAACACCCACTGTCTCTGTGTCCCCCAATGTGGCGTAGGAGAAATAACATTGCTCAGACCTCTTTTCATTGAACTTTATGTTGTGCTGATCCTTTCAAAACATGAAAATAACAGATAGTGCAAAAAAAAAAATACAGCAATAACATAAGAGGTAATAAAACGTATCATTTAATAGCCATTAATAAAATATGGCCAAAACATACTAAAGGTGTTAAAATTCTACCATATCTGTAGTGTACGCATCTGTCCAGATTAGCGATGTGGTGTTACATGGACCCCAAAAAACATATGTAGGTGTTGCACTATTATATCACAGATGTAGAAATCCTAAGTGAGAATATCCAAACCTCACATTCCGCATATTCTCAAAGTCAACGAATCCATAAAAAATGATGAAGGAAGAATAGAGATAATATATGTGAGTAAATCAGTAAACTATCAAAAAGGAGGATTTTTGGTACCACAAAATCTATTTCTTGGAGCCTTCATTGGGGGACACAAGTAACAATGGGTCTATGCTGCTGTCGCTAGGAGGCTGACACTATGCAAATAAAGCACAAAAACTGGCTCCTCCTTCGTAGCATACACTCACTGACAGGCAGTAAGTACTTCAGTTAAGTGTTAAAGCAGTAGGAGAAGCAATCAACAAACTCCACATATGTATCGGCTCAACGACCAAGGCACGTAGACCCAAAACCAGAACAAATAGGGAGGGTGCTGTGTCCCCCAATGAAGGCTCCAAGAAAGATTTTACGGTGAGTACCAAAAATCCTTCTATCGCTTCATTGGGGACACAGGTAACCATGGGACGCCCTAAAGCAGTCCCCAAGGGTGGGAACAGAAAGAATGCAGAGAAAATAAGGACTGAGGCCGGCCGGTGCGTAACCGCCGCCTGCTGCACCTTTCCTTCCTAGGCCTGCGTTGGACAAGACATAAGTATGAACTTTGTAAAACTTTGCAAGAATGTGCGAAGATGACTAGGTCGCGGTCCTGCGACCTCTAAAGCCGAGACCTAGCGAGAAACTGCCCCAGGAGTTATCCATTGTATGGACCAGAGAGGGGCAAGCGGGACCTAAAGAAAGGACAATGTCTGTACTAATGTGGAATGAAAGGGAACGGAGGACGGCAGGATAATGCTGCCAACTCAGAACTCCCCTGATTTGCTTTCTTCGCAGCCAGTAAGGCTAACGGAAACAAATAGTTGTACTTACGCCACCTGAATCAGATCTTCAGTAACTGTAGTAGAAACTTGAGGATGCAGGTTCTCGCCGAAAGCATGGTCAGAATGACCTGATGGAAAAAAAAAAACCCAGTCCCTCTCAGAAGAAGGCCTCAAAGGCCATGGCGTTAAACTGAAATGACTGCGCTGTGGCGGAAGAGGGGCCTTGCGGAAGAATATCCAGACGGTCTGGAAAGCCCTAGGAGCAGTCCATGAGCATGTACGCCAGCTCCGTGTAGCAGGTCTGACTTGTCAGCTTGTAGTTTTCAGGAATACTGGAAACCTTTCTGACTGTGATTTTTTTTTTTTTTTTACTCTTGTGATTAAGGGAAGAGGTGGGGACAGAAAAGCATCTGAAACTGGGACCACGGAATCAAAAGTGCGTCGCAACCGACTGCCCTCAGATCCTGGGACCTGGTAACGTACTGGGGAACCCTTTGGTTTGTTCGAGAAGTCATTAGGTGGGCATCCAGAATGCTCCACCTCCGACAAATGTAGCCGAAGACAGCGGTGTTGAAAGACTTAGGCTACTTTCACACATCCGGTGTGTGGGGTCCGGCGGCGTGCGGCGAAAAGCCGGGCCGCCGGATCCGGCCTGCAGCCGTGACACCGGATGTGTGTGCGGCGAGACGATACGGCTCGGACATTATTAAAGGAGCCGCAGGACGAGGTGGACAGAGGCAGCCAATGAGACAGCTGCTGAAAGGGAGGTGAGGGGAGGAGAGGGGAGGGGAGGGGGGTGGAGAGAGAGAGACATTGGGGGTTAACACTTAGTGTCCAGGCAAGAGAATCTCTCTCTCTTGCCGGGCACTTGTGGGGTTAACCCCACAGAGAGATCTCTCTCTCTCACCCAGACACTGAGTGTTAACCCCACAAGTGCCCGGCGAGAGAGATCTCTCACAAGTGTCCGGGTGACAGAGAGAGATCTCTCTCTCTCTCGCCGGGCACTTGTGGGGTTAACATTCACAGAGTCCGGGCATGCGCTGTGGAAAAAGCCGGTCCGGCGCTGCAAAAAAACGTTACATGGAACGTTTTTTCCAGACGCCGGACAGGCTGTTTTTTCAGGATCAGGCAAAAACCGGATACACCGCATAGGTATCCGGCGCGATGCGGCAATAATGAAACTGAATGGGGGAAAAACCGGATCCGGTGGCAACCGGCGCCGGATCCGGTTTTTACACTTTTCGCCGCATCGCGCCTGATGCTGAAAACCGGATGTGTGAAAGAGGCCTTACTCGCCTGACGCGAACCCCCGGTGACACAAAAAATGGACTTTCCAGTAGTCTACCCCTGGAATGTGGACAGCTGATATGGCAGGGACATGGCCTTCCGCCCAACGCAGGATAACTGCTACCTCTACGCTTATCTGTGTGTTGAGAGTCCCGCCTTGGTGGTTTATGTAAGCCACGGCTGTGACATAGTCCGACTGACTGCGGACTGGCTTGCCTGCGAGGAGAGACTGCCAGCGGAGAAGGGCAAGAAGAATTGCCCTGATCTCCAAGAGATTGATGGGGAGGAGGGTCTCCTGAACGTTCCAGCGACTCTGCGCTGTGAGATTGAAGACCGCTCCCAACCCTGAAGACTGGCATCGATGTTGATGATCTGCCAAGCGAAGCTGGAGAAATGACCTCATGCGCAGGGCAGAGACGGATAGTGTCCACCAAGAGAGGGACTGCATCACATTGAGAGGTAAAAGCACTGGCCGATCCAGGGAAACAATTCTCTTATCCCAGGTAGACCGGAGGGCCAACTGAAGAGGGCGGGTGTGAAACTGGGCATAAGGCACAGCTTCCATGACCGCCGTCATGACCTTTGTGAAGACCCTGGTAGCGGACGCCAGGCTGAACTGGAGTGCCATGAACTGGTAATGGTGCTCCTGTATCGCAAACCGAAGGAACCTCCGATGCTGTACACAAACGTGCAGGTAAGCATCATGAATGTCCACAGAGCAAAGTAAACCCCCTGCTCCATGGAGGGGATCACCGTGCGCAAGGACTCCGCTAAGAGGCGAATCCGAAGGTGGCAATTGAACTGCTGGAGGTCTAAGATCGGTCCTTTTTTTTTTTATATAGGAGTATGAAGAAGTTTGAGCACAACCCAGAAAACCGATCGTGCCAAGGAACGTGTACAATGACAACTGAGCTTAGGCAGGGACGAGACGGCTTAGAGAACCCCTGAGAAGGTTGAATTGGCGGGAGGGAGAAATGTCTTCCTGGGGCAAAGGAAATACCACCTTGTAGCAGGGTATAACGATCACCCTGACCCAGGCGTCGTCGACCGCTGACAACCAAGTCTCCGTGAAAAGAAGAAACCTGCCTTCCACACTGGAAAGATTCCCAGATAGGGATGACCCGTCATTAGTGTGATAGGCGAGTCCAGAGGACTTAGAGACGGGTCCAAGGCCTCCAGTGAGGAATAGCTTGAAGGAAGGTGTCCTTCTTTCTCCTTGTGCAGAAGAACGGTCCTGCTGGAAAGAACCGCCAGAGGAAAGGCAGAGAGGTGCTTTCACCAATGGTGGCATCAGAAGTGATCTGGACTAGCTTGGTCCCAAAGAGCTAGATCTGCTAGCGCCATAATGCCCCGGCGAAGTATCTTGGCCCAGGGCGATATGGCTTTCAGCACTCAAGTAGAGGCGAAATTAGGTCAGAGAGAAGTGCATGAGGCCTCTAAGGTCGACACAGTTAAGGCCACAATCTGTCTGTCCGTAGCGTCCTTGAGAGACGCCGCATCCGCTGTTAAAGACAGAGACACACCGCCTGCTGTGCCCTCTGGGTACTGCGGCAGATGGTGACAATGCACAAATCTACAGATAGTGCATGATCCCAAACTTGCAGGGATTGAGACGCTATACTGTGGTTGTGTCTCGGGTGACAGGGAAAGAGGGCTAGAAGCACAATCACTAATTAATCAAAACAAACGCGGCCATCGGGAGGGGGCGTGGCTAAGCCTGAGGCGCACGTCGATCGGCCTGGTAATGCTCAGGGAGCACACTGATTGGCCGAGAGACACTGACTGGCCTGAGGCCGGTAAGAGGGCGTGACTACATGGAGACCAGGAGAGAAGGCCCAAAGCCGGGGGCTCAATTACAGACGGAACCAGACAAGCCGCGCCATCTCAGGCTAATGTGCCGGTCGGCGAAAAACCAAGAAAAGTGCCCCTCCTAATGGCTGACACGGCGAGAGACAGGTACAACGCCATGCTGCGGAGCGGTGGGCGTGATCCGGCCGAAACTGCGCTGGGATGCGTGTCCTGGACCTAGCCAGGATTATCTGACCAAGCATCACCTCCCCTCAGGCAGAAAAGAGCGCGAAAGAAGCCGCGGCCTGATAGGCTGACAAGCAGATGAGGTGGTGGAAAAAGGCGAGATAAGATGGCACGCCGAGGGGCGTGTCCGACATAGAGGATGGCTAGGGCAAACTAAACACGCCAAGCGGGGGGCGTGTCTGGTCGATAAAGGCGGCTGATAGGAGACATGACGGGGAGGGGGGCGTGCTCCTGACGTAAAATGGCCAAAGGGAAGAAGGCCTGCAAAATGCCGGGGCCGCGCGCTATGAGAAACAAGGCGCGAAAATTTAACCTGTTGACCCGGGAGGAAAGAGGTCTACCTACAGCGGGGACCTATACACCGGTAAACGGGGGAGCTGCTGCGGGGGGGGGGGGAGAAGGGGCCCGCTGGCTTACCACCTGCTTGAATCCGGCTCCTCTTGATAGATGAGGATCGCATCAGGAGCCCTCGGAAGTAAGAGGGTCATGGAAATGAAGATCCTCCTTCCCGCACCGTAGATGGCATCAACCCTTTACGAGAAGGGGGAAGGCCACCACCGGTGACCACCGTCTTCCTCTCAGCCCTCTCCTCGGAGAGGGGTGCGGAGGGGATAAGGCAAGGACTGGCCACCGAGAGTCACCCTGAAATACCCCAAAACGGGGACAGGGGACAAAGTCCTGCCAGCGGGTCCGAGAGTGGGCGATGTGGGTGATACCACACTGCTCTCTCGGTCGCTTAATTGCGGGAAAACAGGGTGAGAAATCTGAACCCTGTTACCCGACGAGCTGTATCTGAAAAACAAAGGGAAAAAGATTAATAAATTCACACAGAAACCTGTGAAATAAAAAACACTGCAGATCTAGTGTTAGATCCAGGGCCCCCTCCTACAGTCACTAAGCAAAAACTGAGGTACTTCCTGCCTGTCGGTGAGTGTACGCTACAGAGGAGGAGCCAGTTTTTTTGCTTTATTTGCATAGTGTCAGCTTCCTAGCGACAGCAGCATACACCCATGGCTACCTCTGTCCCCCAATGAAGCGATAGAGAAATGCATAATTCAATCCCTTCAACATACAGACTACATAAATATTACCAACACCAAAAACTCAATATCAGAGAGTGGTTCAGATAATCCTCAAATGATGATGATTAAAAAAAAAAAAAAAAAATAGGTATTAGACCTACCGGTAATGATGTTTCCAGGAGTCCATCCTGACAGCACCATGGAGGACGTCCTCCTCCTCCTTACAGGGACAGGAAGCACACGAGAGGTTAAAGGTCACATCCCACCCCCTCTCCCTCAGTGATTTAACAAGTACCGCAAGGTGGATGATGCTAGAAACAGTTTAATGAAACAATCATATTACAGCATATGACATATCATAATACAATATAGTATAACATAACAGGGAGGGAAGTACCCGTGCTGTCAGGATGGACTCCTGGAAACATCATTACCGGTAGGTCTAATACCTATTTTCCAGGACGTACACCTGACAGCACCATGGAGAGTACCAAAGCACCTACTCAGGGTGGGATCACCGCCTGGAGAACTTTTCTCCCGAATGCGGTCTGTTGACCAGCCAACACGTCAAGCTTGTAGTGCTTGCAGAATGTATTAAGATTGGCCCAGGTTGCTGCTCTACAGATTTGGTCAACCGAGGCCCCCGCCCGTTCAGCCCATGAGGCCGATACCGCCCTCGTAGAGTGGGCTTTTATGGAACCTGGCAGGCTGATGCCTTCGGCTTGGTAGGCATCAGAGATCACTGAGGTAATCCAGCGCGCGATAGACGATTTAGAGGCCTTTTTCCCCTTATTTTTACCCCCAAAAAGGATGAACAAGTTTGGGTCAGTGCGCCAGCTATTGGTGGCCTCTAGATAGTCTAGTACTGCGCGCCTCACATCCAGCGAGTGAAGACGCTGTTCTTTTTTATTACGGGGATTATCACAGAACGATGGTAACACTACCTCTTGGTTTAGATTCTTTGAAGAGGCTACCTTCGGGGTAAATGCCGGGTCTAACCTTAGGATTATACTATCCTCTCTTATCTGAAGATATGGGTCCTTAGTGGACAGGGCCTGGATCTCCCCTATTCTTTTGGCCGTGGTAATGGCTACTAGGAAGGCTGTTTTACTGTTGAGGGCAGAGATGGTTATTTTCTCACCTAGAGCATAGGGGTCTGTACAGAGAAACCTGAGTACCAGGCCCAGGTCCCAAGGCGGTGTGAGCTGTCTAATCGTGGGGCGCAGGCGCTGCGTGGCCTTTATAAATCTTATTACCCAGGGATGTGAAGCTAGCTGGTAATCGAAGAAGGCGCTTAAGGCTGAAATCTGGACTTTTAGAGTACTAGGCTTAAGGCCTTTATTAAAACCTGCCTGCAAAAAACTTAATGCTAGGGAGGTCGGGGCTGCCTGCCACGAGATCGGACCTGCCACCCTCCAGACAGAATCTTTTCCATATCTTTCTATAGATTGCGGATGTCACCGGTTTTCTACTGGCCTGTAGGGTGGATATGACCTGATCCGACAATCTTTTTGTCTTCAGGATGTCCCTCTCAGGATCCAAGCCGATAGGTGAAGTCTTGCTGGGTTTGGGTGGTAGATCGGGCCCTGGTGGATGATGTCCTTCCACAGGGGTAGCTCGACTGGATTTCCTACTGCCATGGCTCCTAGAAGGGGGAACCAGCTTCTCTTCGGCCAGTATGGAGCGATCAACATCACTCGTGCGTGATCCTCGCGTATTTTCCTGAGCACTGCCGGTATGAGGGCCAGTGGCGGGAATGCATAAGAGAGGGATTCTCCCCAAGTCTGGCTCAGGGCATCCACCCCTTCTGGGTGGTCCGTCGGATTCAGGGAATAGAACCTGGGGACCTTAGAATTCTTTCGGCTTGCAAAAAGATCTATACTGGGGGTCCCCCAACGCTGACAGAGATGGTTGAAGATTTCTTCGTTCAGTTCCCATTCTGTCGGGCGGATCCGTTGTCTGCTCTAGTAGTCTGCTACTTCGTTCTGGGAGCCCTCTAGGTGTACTGCGGTCACTGATCGGACTGTTCTTTCTGCCCAAGCGAATATTTTTCCCGCCAGGGCCTGTAGAGGTTGATGTCTGGGCCCTCCCTGGTGCTTCAGGAATGCCACTGTCGTCATATTGTCGGATAGTATGCGGACATGACGATTCTCTAGTATCGACTGGTTCCGCCGCAGCGCTTCCCAGACCGCTTAGAGCTCTCTGAAATTGGAGGATCTGGTCCTGATGTCTACTGGCCATCTCCCCTGGAAGATCTTCCCTTCTATGTGGGCTCCCCAACCCCACACACTGGCGTCCGTGGTGACTACCACATATGGAGAGGCTGTCCAAAATACGCCCACCTGAAGGTTTCTGGACTGTGTCCACCACAGAAGGGACTCTCTTACTTGTTCTGGCAGCCTTAGGGGTCTGTCTAGCGACTCCTGACTTCTGTCCCACCTCGCAAGGATCTCTTTCTGCAGTGATCTTGAGTGGGATTGGGCCCATCGGACACACTTGATGCAGGCCGTCATGAGGCCCAGGACCTCCATTGCCTCTCTTATGGAGCACTGACGCCTCAACAGGTCTCTGGTTCTGGTCTGAATAGTCCTCTGCTTCTGCTCGGGTAGCCAGGATATTCTGTCGGCTGAGTCTAGGAGGACTCCGAGAAATATTTTCCTGGTTTCTGGCCTGAGGTCCGACTTCTCCCAATTGATCACCCATCCGAGGAACTCCATTACCGCAGTTGCTCGGTTCCTGTCGCGAATGAGCGCTTCCCTGGATCTTGCCACCAGTAGGAAGTCGTCTAAATAGGGTATGATCACAATACCTTGATCTCTTAGGTAGGCCACTACTTCTCCCACCAGCTTTGTAAAGATTCTGGGAGCTGAGGCCAACCCGAATGGAAGACACTGGATGTGGCAGGTCCGGGCTGGTAAACTGACCGCAAACCTTAGAAGTCTCTGGGATGAGGGATGGATGGGGACCTGGTAGTAGGCCTTCTTTAGGTCTAGGGTGCACATGACGGCGTCCCGATCTATCAGGAGGGTTGCGGATCGGACCGATTCCATCCGGAATCTCTTGTACCCAGGCATTTAGTGGTTTCAGGTTTATGATGGTACGGGCCTCGCCAGATGGTTTTGTGATCGAGAACAGGGACGAGTAGTGCCCTTTCCCTCTTTCTGACGGGGGAACTGGTACTATGACCTCTGACTTTACCATGTCCTGTAGATCCGTCCACATTGCGGAGTCCTCCAGGACGACAGTGGGGGCAATATATCTTTCGGGGGGAGGTGAATAAAGCTCTATATTGTAGCCTTCCGCGATGGTTCTGAGGACCCACTGATTGTGGGTGACTCGGGACCAGTTTGTTGCGAAGTCTCCCCCCAATACCGATGGCGTCATTGCCTCCTCGATCTAGAGGTTGATGTGAATGGAGGACCTCTGTTCCTCCTGGTCTGGCTGAAGGAGCCCTTATAGGAGCCTCTACTGGACCTTGCTCGACCCCTGAACTCGGTCTGTCTCCTAGAGAAGGAGCCTCTCCGAAAGGACTGGGGCCGCCTGGGTTTTTCCTCCGGGAATCCCTTATTTTTATCGGACACCAGCTCTAGAATGTTATCTAGGGCTGGCCCGAATACCCTCAGGCCCGAGAAGGGGATGGCGCAAAGCTTAGCTTTTGAAGCGTTGTCCCCCGACCAGGATTTAAGCCAGACTGCTCTTCGGGCCGCAATGGAGAGGGAGCTGTTTCTGGCTGCAAACCTTACCGATTCGGCCGACGTATCTGATAGGAACGCCGTGGCCGATTTCATGAGAGGAAGGGATGCTAGGATCTCTGATCTAGGGGTCTTGTTGGTTAGGTGTTCCTCCAACTGCCCCATCCACAAAAACATAGACCTGGCCACCGAGGTGGCTGCTATGTTGGCCCTAATAAGCGCCGCCGACGTCTCCCATGCTCTCTTTAACAAGACGTCTGCCTTCCTATCCATCGGGTCTCGAAGACCTGATGAGTCCTCGAATGGGATGGCCGTCTTTTTGGTAACCTTGGCGACAGGGACATCTATTTTAGGAACTTCCTCCCATGCCCGGGTTTCCTCGGGATCAAAAGGCAGTCTGCTTCTAAAGTCTCGGGAGAGTATCAGTCGACGCTCTGCCTCCTTCCACTCCTCCTGGACCATCGTTTTGATGTGTTCACTTACAGGGAACACTACCTGTCTCCGGGCCACAAGTCCTCCGAACATTAAGTCCTGTCTGGACTGTGGCTTAGGGACCTCCTCTATCTGCATAGTATTTCTGACTGCCTGGACCAACTCGTCCGTGTCCTCCAGTCTGAATAGATATTTCTTGCTCTGATCCTGTCTATCCCCCCGGATCTCGCCTTCTTCCCGATCCGAATCCCGGAATTCGGACTCCTCACTAGGGCTTTCTTCCGACTCTGGGTCCGCTTCCAACCTTGGACAGTTTGCGACTTGGCCCTGGCCTGGGGGATTGACGCCGCTCGAGGCAGGCTGTAGAGGCCCAAACTTCCTCCCTTATCAGCGATCTCATTTCGGCTAGGAGGGATGGCTGTTCCTCGCCTATGACCCTTGAGGTACAGGGTCCGCATAGGGTCTTGTTATAGGTGTCTGGCAGCTTTACCCTGCATACTGGGCATCGGACCGATTTGGAGGTGGTCTTTGTCGGGTCCTTCGCCCCCGAGGGGGATTCTGCCGGGGCTCCCTTCTCCTAATAATACAGAAGGGGCACCTACTCAGATCTGGGTTGAGGGAATGGGTGGGGGAGGGTGGTCTGCGCTATGCGCACTTACCCCTCCGCCTGCTGGAGCAATTCCTTCCATCCTGGCGCGGTCCGCAGGGCGCTATGGACCTCCGAAACGTGCTCCGAGGATCTTCAGAAGCGCGCTCTATGCCTTAGGAGCGCACGCTGTGGACCCCAGAAGCGAGCGCTGTGTGGCTTCAGTAGCGCGTGCTAGGCTAGGTAGCGCGCGCTGGGATTCAAAGGCCGGCGTCTGACGTCACCGGATGTGACGCGCGGCCTCTCGCGCTAGGCCGCCTCCTCCATTTCCTGCCGGGCTGATCTGCCCGCACTATGGCGGCCTGCTGGCGCCGTCGCCTCCTGGCGCCCCAATCGGTGCCCCTCCGGCCTGCCGCCGTGGGGGCCGACCCCCAGCCATCTGCGGCAGCCTGTCGTTCGGCCTCTTCGCCTGCCATGGTGGACTGCGGAGGCCTCATTCCTGCCTCCCAGCGCCGACTGCGCCATCCATCCGTCGGTGCCCGCCCAGCCAGCCGCCTGCGGGGAACCGACCGTCACCTGCCGTGGTGGTGAGTTTTTGGAGCCGAGAGCCTCCCATAGGGAGGAACGGCTCCCTCCAGGAGCGTCGTCCTGCTCCTGGCCTTTGGGGCAGAGGGACTCCCCACCGGGGAGTTTCGGCCCCGGGACGTCTTGACAGGGGAAGGCTTGGACTAGCCGTACGATCCCCTGAGCCCCTCCAGTTAGCTTCTCGTGTGTCCCTCCGTGCAGGGACAGGAAAAACACTGAGGGAGAGGGACGTGACCTTTAACCTCTCGTGTGCTTCCTGTCCCTGTAAGGAGGAGGAGGACGTCCTCCATGGTGCTGTCAGGTGGACGTCCTGGAAAAAAAAAAATTCCATAATCGGGTGCTAACCAAGTGTCTTCGGTGTGCTTTAAAAATATGTTAAGATTCCCAGCGGCGGCATTTCTCACAGCTGTTCAATAGCCGCAACACATGCAGGGATTGCCCGTTTGTTGGGCAATCCCTGCATGTATTGTGGCTGTCGAACAGCAGCGAGACATGCAGCCACGGGACTCAAACATATTGTTCGAGTAAGCCGAAGACACTGTTAGCACCAGAGAATGCTCGGATAACACCTTATCTGAGCACATTCACTCATCACTAGTGGGGACCAATACTCCAGGCAGGAGGACCAGCAGCACAATAATGCCTCACCAGAACATCTTTCCTTAAGGCCCCAAATCGCACAACCTCATAAGGGCAGTCCACAACTGTGTCTGTAATGGTGACCCTAAAAAAATCCTATATTTCTTATCTGTGTGGACGTCCCGTGAGACTTCAGATAGTGAACGATATAAAAAGATGAGAAATAAAAGACCAAATCACCTTCAATTTCTTCATCATCACCCTCTTCGTCTTCATCTTCATCAGCAATGCTGTCCTCTGTTTGCACATCATCCTCATCGTCCTCATCATCGTCGTCGTCATCATCCTCTGCGTTAAGGTCGTCATCATCTTCATCCTCCTCATCGTCGTCATCTTCATCACAGTCATCCTGAGGATCATCGTCCCCATCGTCTTCGTCTGAATAAACGCCATCAGGGTGAATAGATACACGATCGGGAGATATGGGCTCAAAGTAACCTTCCCTTTGTTCTCGATCGTCCTCCTTTTCTCCACCTGATACAAGGAAAAACACAGAAAATGCATTGAAATTCTACAATGAATGTAAATGAATGAATTATAAGCAAGCAGAAGGTTTCAATTTGTATTATAATTGCAAAGCAAGAAGAAAGCTCTACGCATTTCGTGCTGCGATAGTTAACCCATGCATTTCACGTCAGGACATGTTCACTTTTGCATGTAGCATGCAGATTATTGTCATTTTTAACTACTAATTTTGGGAGCCTTTTTTCATGCAGGAGAGGGCAAAGATCAAAGACAAAGCTAAAGATGCCATTGCCAATGAAATATTAGATGTCTACCTGCAGCTGGCATTGGCTCATCATCATCGTCATCATCATCATCTGGAGGTGGAGGGCCAGGGGGAGTTCTAGGCCCTCTTGGCTGCGGTCTTGGTGGACTACCATTGTACTGGTCTTCTTTGTCTTCTTCAACTAAGACGGGAGATAGACAAATGCAACCTAAGGAGCCCAATATGTAGCCACAAGCACGCAATGAAGAAAAGGCGGCGAAAATTATCAACAGGCCAATGCTAAAAATTGCATTACTCCATCCAAGAGGCCATAAGTATGCATTAAAATATATGGATGAGTGGTCCCATGTGCTCATTGCAGGAACTAAAGAAACATATGGATGAAAACTTGGGATTTGCAGATGCTAGATAAGAGGACATCGAGTTCAGTCTTTATATGAGGGCATCTGAGGCTTCAGCAGAAGTAATTTCACAGGGGACATAGGAGGTAACGCTCCAATGTTTCAGGCTCGGCTTTCTGCTCACACTTACCATGCTTGGTGTTCCTTTTCAGCCCTATCTGCTGGTGCTGAGGAGGGGGTGGAGGAGGAGGTGGAGGAGAGTCTCGTTCATGGTTGAGAATTACTCTGTCCACTGATCCATAAACAGCAAGAGTCAGGCAATTGTACCAACCCTTGAGGACAAGCCCATCTGTATTAACCTGACTCGAAAACACAACAAATGCAGTCAGGTACAAAGAAAGAAGCAAAACTCAAAAGAAAAAAAAAGGCATCTTTCAAAAGCCAACAATAAAGTAACAGCAACAATGACATTACAGCAAAGAGATGACAAATGTCTGAAAGTTGAGGGCTTCCAAACAGAGGTGTCCAGTGGCTGCTTACTTTGCCTTTTCATTAAAGCAGTTGTCTGATATAGAAATGTTTTTTAAGACATGAATGAGCTTGAAATAAAAAAAAAAATTAAAAAAAAAAAAAAAAAAAAAATTTGGTTATGCCATCATTTTTTTTTTTATATGTTAAGCCAATCTATGCTTCAAAATTAAGATTTTTTTTCTATATTGAACAACTCCTTTAACTTCAATGGAGGGACTCACATGAGCTTGATCATCGCTCCATTGATTTCAATGGTAAAAAAAAAAAACTAATAATGGCTTCTTTAAATCAAAGGTCATGTAACCCACATTCTAATAGGTGGGGACTCCTACCCCAGACTTTCCTCTATCAGGAAATTATTGCGCATCCCTTGGTGCCGAAAATTGAAATACCCTATAGTGACCCCCCCCAACTGTGGACATATTTGTGGGAGCCATGATGTGGAAATAATAGGGAATGAAATACAAGTCCTTTATTAGTTATACTCTAGCTTGGGTTTTCTTACCTTTGCATTTGGCCGGAAGATGATTGAACTACTCTCATCATATTCCAAGCTGGCAAGAGGAAAGCAAAAAAAAAAAAAGAGAAAGATCGTAACATTAATAACTATATAGTAAAAGCTTGAAGCACTTATTACTGTACGATTTCCAGAACGAGACACTGAGAAGACTTCATCTCAGAAGCCTACAGAATTGTGAACGCATATCTGGAATATAAAAGCTACGTGCCGCTCAGGAAGGTGGATTTAACTCATGACTGATCAGCTGTAGATTTTGAGGGGAAAAAAAGCAGCTAAATCGTGGCAAGACAAAACCCTAAAAAAAAACCTTTTTACCATTTGCACCATAGGTTTATTTCTGCAAAGTGTAAATGAAAGAAAAAAAAAAAATAATAATAATAAAACAATGTGGGAAGGGAAGCAAAAGGCCAGAAAAAGCCATAAACCTGACAAATGCTATTGAGGATTCTGCTATTAGAAGTGGAAAGGAAGAACAAAGACAAAAGAATCTAAATAATAAAAATATTGGAGAAAGAGAAACCAATCACAAACTAAAATGTTTCTATACTAATGCACAAAGCATGGGCAACAAACAAGGAGAACTGGAACTACTAACACAGGAAAAGAAATATGATGTCATTGGAATCACTGAAACTTGGTGGGACGATATACATGATTGGAATACAAGGCTAGAAGGATACAACTTATTTGCAAGAAACAGACTTGATAAACGAGGAGGAAGTGTCGCATTGTAAGTTAGAAACGCGTATATCTGCACAGAGATTGAAGCTTCAGAGACTGGGAGTTCTGTGGAAACTGTTTGGGTAAGAATACAAGGACAGAACAACAGAAAGGGCACCATTGTAGGCATTTACTACAGGCCGCCTGTGCAAGCTGAAGATATGGATGAACTCTTTATGCATCAAATGGCCGAGTTCTCCAAAAAATATGACATAGTTGTCATGGGAGATTTCAACTATCCTGACATTTGTTGGGAATCTCTCTCAGGCAAAACTAACAGGTCAAGGAAATTCTTATCCTCTCTTGCTGACAACTTTATCTTCCAAAAGGTAGGGGAGAAAACAAGGTGAACTGCTAGCTTGGATCTAATCCTTATAAACAGGGAGGAAATGGTTGAGGAGGTAAACGTGGCTGGGACCCTAGGAGGTAGCGACCATGCTATTTTAGAATTTTGGATAACTAGAGGAGGAAGACCTGTGAAGATTCAGACGTCAAGGTTAGATTTCATAAAGGCAGATTTTAAGGGATTCAGAAAGAGAATTGGAGGGATCCAATGGCTGGATATCCTTAAAGACAAACATGTCCAGGAAGGATGGGAAATCTTGAAAAATGAAATTCTCAAAGAGGGAAGAATAGGAAGCATTTAAGGAAACCAGGAAGGATGAACACAGAACTTAAACACATGCTAATAAGGAAGAAAGAAATGTTTATAAAATGGAAAGAGGGAGGCATATCTAAAGAAGAATATAATGCTGTCTGCAGAACCTGCAGGGCACAAATCAGATTAGCTAAAGCTAACAATGAATTGAGGCTTGCAAGAGACGTCAAAAGCAATAATAAAGGATTTTGGGGATATGTCAAAAGTAAAAGAAAAGTCAGATGCTATAGAATTCTTACAGGATGAAAATGATGAAATGGTAAGACAGGATGTCGAGAAGGCTGAACTTTAAATTCCTATTTTGCATCTGTTTCCTCTCAGAAAGGAAATGTAACATCAACTGTTCTTCACTGTCCTATTAAGGGAATAGAAGAATCCTGGATATCTATAAACAGAAAGAAAGTGAGGAAACACTTAGCTAACCTAAATTAATTCAAGTCTCCAAGTCCAGATGAATTACACCCCAGAGTACTGAAGGAGATAGCAGAAGAAATTTTTGAATCCCCTCCATAATCTTTGAAAATTCTTGGAGAACAGGAGAAGTCCCAGAAGACTGGAGAAGAGCAAATGTTGTTCCTATCTTCAAAAAGGGGAAGGTGGACCCAGGCAACTATAGGCCGGTGAGTCTGACTTCTATACCAGGAAAGATCTTTGAACAAATTATTAAACAACATGTATGTCAGTACCTGGATAAGAATGAAGTGATTAAACAGTCAGCATGGGTTTGTAACTAATAAGTCATGTAAGACTAACTTAATTTCCTTCTATGATGGAATCACTGATTGGGTGGATCAGGGAAATGCTGTAGATATAGTATATCTTGACTTCAGCAAAGCATTTGACAAAGTATCTCACACAATCCTTATTGAAAAAATGACTAAGTATGGAATGGACAAGGCAACTGTTAGGTGGATTCATAACATCTTTATCAACGATTTACATGAAGGAATTGAGGGTAAACTGATTAAATTTGCTGATGACACAAAGCTAGGAGGGATAGCTAATACTAGAGAAGAAAGAGAGAGGATTCAAAAAGATTTAAATAAACTGGAGCAGTGGGCAGCAACTAACAGAATGGTTTTTAACAGGGAAAAATGCAAAGTACTACATCTGGGCAATAAAAATGAAAAAAGCATATACAGAATGGGAGGAATAGGGCCAAGCAACAGCACATGTGAAAAAGACTTGGGTATACTAATAGATCACAGACTGAATATGAGTCAACAGTGTGATGCAGCAGCAAAAAAGGCAAATGCAATTCTAGGATGTATTAACAGAAGCATACAGTCTAGATCACGTGAAGTCATTATTACCCTCTACTCCTCTTTGGTCAGACCTCATCTGGAATACTGTGTCCAGTTTTGGGCGCCACATTTTAAAAAAACACATCAACAAACTGGAGCAAGTTCAGAAAAGAGCGACCAGAATGGTGACCAGTCAGCAAACCCTGTCTTATGAGGAAAGGTTGCAGGATTTGGGAATGTTTATCTTGCAGAAGAGAAGACTGAGAGGAGACTTAATAGCTGTCTACAAATATCTCAAGGGCTGTCACATTGTAGAAGGATCATCTTTATTCTCATTTGCACAAGGAAAGACTAGAAGCAATGGGATGAAACTGAATGGGAAGAGACACATTAGATATCAGAAAAAACTTTTTGACAGTGAGGGTGATCAATGAGTGGAACAAGCAGCCACGAGAGGTGGAGAGTTCTCCTTCCATGGAAGTCTTCAAACAGAGGCCGGACAGACATCTGTCTGGGATGATTTATCGAATCTTGCTTTGAGCAGGGGGTTGGACCAGATGGCCCAGGAGGTCCCTTCCAACTCTACGATTCTAATGATTCATTTACCTAATGGTACTGTGCTATGAAAATCTGCTGTGTGCACGCAAGGCAGATCTGTAGATTGTTTCTGGATTAATCAGATGTTCATACAAACCTCCCGAGTCTGTCAAACACGGTTGCACTTTGCTTATTGACATTGTTGAAAAACAGGTCCAGATGAAATGTGTGCGGTGAGGTCTCCCTGCAAGAAAGAAAATGCCTATGTTATAGGGGGTCTGCCGGCACAAAGTAACTGTTTAACCACTTAAATACCGCTGTGACACGATACGGTGTCACATCACATTTGCCAGGAGGAGATCGTAAATCTCTCTAATGCAATACTGGCTGCACGTTCCAGACCACTTAGGGGACTAGAAAAAAAAAAAGTAATAAATTGTTTTTTAAAACATTAGAAAAAAAAAAAAAACTGTTTAAATCACCAGGTTTTTCCCAGTATGAAAAAAGTGCAATGAAAGAAATGATCATTTTTGGTGTTGCTGCTTTCGCAAAGTCCAAGTGATCACAATTAGTGATGAGTGAAGGTGCTGGGATAAGGTGCTATCAGAGTAACATAGGTGTGTTTTAATAATATGTTTTAGTCCCGGCGGCTGTTCCGACAGTCACAACACTGACAAACAGGCCTGTATTGCGGCTGTTGAACAGCCGCGGGGACTCAAACATATTATTCGAGTTACTCGGATAACACCTTATCAGAGCACGTTCGCTCATCCCTAATCACAACACAAAATTGTCACATTTAATAAACAGCATTCATTTTTTTTTAATCACGAAAAGTATTAAAAAAAAAAAAATAACCTAATAAGTTTAGTTCTGTTGGATTTCTACTTTCCTGTAGAATAACAATACCAGCTCATTTTTACTGCACACTGAAGACAAAGCCCAAAAACACAAAGCCAGAATTAAAGGGGAACATTTCTCTCGCCATTTCGCTGTCCTTAAATTTTTTCTCAAGATTTTCCAGTATATTATTTTAGTATATAAAGAGTGTCATTCAAAACTATTAACATGTTCCACAAAACCCATGTCCTTGTATGTCTGTCGACGGAAAAATAAAAAAAAATAAAGTTTTGACTCCAAAAAAAATAAATAAATAGATAAATAAATAAATGAAAGTGGGAAGGGGAAAAAAAAAAAAAAAAAAAAAAAAATGAAAGAAAAAAAAATGAAACCAGAAAGAGAAGTGATTTATAAGGTGGCCCTTGTGGGTTCTAACCTGGTGTCTTTCCTTCTAGGGCCACGTTCTCACGCTCAGTATTTTACATCAGTGTTTGTAAGCCAAAACCAGGAGTGGGTGATAAATACAGACGTGGTGACGTGTTTCTATTATACTTTCCCTCTGATTGTTCCACTCCTGGTTTTGGCTTACAAGTACTGATGTAAAATACTGACCAAATACCGAACTGTGAATGTGACCTAATGGTTATGCGGTTTAGGATTTATAATGGTTCTTTTAGAAAAGTCTCAATGTTTCACCCATTACTCACCCATAAGCTCTGCTATCAGGCAGGTTATTGTGCGCTCTGACCCCTGGTGGGATAACCCGGACTTCATTGATGTATACAACACATGGAAATCGGACCACGTCTACATTACTTCCTTGCTGTAAACACAGGGTTAAAAGAGAATTAATAAAAAAAAAATGGTAATCTAATAAATGGTGGCTGCGGAGTCCGCCAAAATAAGAACCCCTCTGTGCAGCTGTTTTCAGAGAGGATACGAGGGGAGTCCTTGGCAGTATACCCTGCCGCAAAATACGAGAAAAGTGTGTAGAACGCACATAGAAGCAACTAATCAATATTCCATACAAGTATAACCACGCTGGAGAGGAGCGGATCTCTTCACGGGATCCTGGGCCAGTGGCGTACAAGTGCGCCCTAGCCAGCGGACCAGAGCCTCGCAAACTGCATTCTGCCTGCCCAAATCTTTTCTTCTAAGCTATAGGTCCGGAGCGATGTCATGATTGCAGCATGACATCAAGCCATGGCTACTAATTCGTAGAGGCGACAGATTATGGCAGGGACACAGGGTTGTGATTAGGCACCCACGGACTGCCAAGACAGGGTCAAGGTACTGCAAAAAGATCCGCTCATCTGTAAACAGCACTGAAAATCACAGGTTTAAGTCCCTCATGGGGAGGAAAAAAATACAGTGAAAAAAATAAAATAAATAATATAAATAAAATAAAAATTGAATCACCCTACTTTGCGCAAGATAAAAATAGTCCCTGCAACCCCCCCCCCAAAAAAAAAAAATGCAGTAACAAGTTATCAAAATAGGGTATGTAAGCTAAAATGTCACCAACAAAAATTACAGTTCACTGTTAAAAAACAAAAAAAAAACCTCACTAGTAGAAAACAAACAAAAAGTTACAGGTCTTGGAGAATGGCAACACAAAACAGGCCACTAAAAAAGTTACGGTACTTATTGTATATACATACAAAAAAGTTACTTTGGTGTCACCATAATCATATCGACCTGGAGAATCCCGTGCAATGAACACAAAACAAAATACAAATCCCCAAAACAATGGCGACATTGGATTTTTTTCACCACTTGGAATGTTTTTATTCCCCGTACATTATACAGTAAAGTGAATGGTGCTGTTCAAAACTAAAACCCGTCCTGCAAAAATAAAACAACCCTCAAAGGAATGTTGACAGGAAAAGAAAAAAAAAAAAAGAAGAGCAAAACTGAAGGTTGTCTGCCTCCTGAAAAGGAACTTGTCAGGTCCGATAACGCCATTAACCTGCAAATATCAAATTAATAGCATTTGGAAGAGGCCTGAGCACGGTACTGGAAGTGCGGCACCAGGGGGAAAATAAACCTTTTTCCTCCTGGTAGCCTCCGTCATTCAGTCATACAGAGCTGCTACAGTCACAGTTCACACCACTGGAAGCACGTCCCGGCCCTGACTGACAGCCGACAATGCTATGAACGATCACAGCGGCAGCGCCTGCATGACTGACAGCCGACTCTGCAGTGCATCAGTTTACAGCCAATCATCAGTGTCAGGATGTGCAGACAGCTGCCAGTGAAGTGCACATGACTGTATGACTGACAGCCGGCTCTGCAGTGCATCAGTATACATCCAGCAGTCAGTGTCGGGGCGTGCAGACAGCCGCCAGTGCTGTGCACGTAACTGCATCTGTATAACTGACAGTCAGCTCTGCAGTGCATCATTATACAGCCAGCCGTCAGTGCAAGAGGCGTGAAGACAGCCGCCAGTGGTGTGTACGGTGACTGCATCAGTATAACTGACAGCCGGCTCTGCAGTGCATCAGTACACAGCCAGCCGACAGTGCCGGGGCGTGCAGACAGCTGCCAGTGATGTGCACGTGACTCTGTATGACTGACAGCTGGCTCTGCAGTGCATCATTATACAGCCAGCCATCAGTGCAAGGGGCATGAAGACAGCCGCCAGTGGTGTGTACGGTGACTGCATCTGTATAACTGACAGACGGCTCTGCAGTGCATCATTATACAGCCAGCCGTCAGTGCAAGAGGCGTGCAGACAGCCGTCAGTGGTGTGTACGGTGACTGCATCTGTATAACTGACAGCCGGCTCTGCAGTGCATCATTATACAGCCAGCCGTCAGTGCAAGAGGCGTGCAGACAGCCGCCAATGGTGTGTACGGTGACTGCATCTGTATAACTGACAGCCGGCTCTGCAGTGCATCAGTACACAGCCAATAATCAGTGTCGGGGTGTGCAGACAGCTGCCAGTGATGTGCACGTGACTGTATGACTGACAGCCGGCTCTGCAGTGCATCATTATACAGCCAGCCATCAGTGTCGGGATGTGCCGACAGCTGCCAGTGATGTGCATGTGACTGTATGACTGACAGCCAACTCTGCAGTGCATCATTACACAGCCAGACGTCAGTGCCTGGGGCGTGCAGATAGCTGCCAGTGATGTGCATGTGACTGTATGACTGACAGCCGGCTCTGCAGTGCATCATTATACAGCCAGACGTCAGTGCCAGGGGCGTGCAGATAGCCACCAGTGATGTGCACGTAACTATATGACTGACAGCCAGCTCTGCAGTGCATCATTATACAGCCAGCCATCAGTGTCGGGATGTGCAGACAGCTGCCATTGGTGTGCATGTGACTATATGACTGGCAGCCGGCTCTGCAGTGCATCATTACACAGCCAGACGTCAGTGCCTGGGGCGTGCAGATAGCTGCCAGTGGTGTGCATGTGACTGTATGACTGACAGCCGGCTCTGCAGTGCATCATTATACAGCCAGCTGTCAGTGCCAGGGGCATGCAGATAGCCGCCAGTGATGTGCACGTAACTATATGACTGACAGCCGGCTCTGCAGTGCATCATTATACAGCCAGATGTCAGTGCCAGGGGCGTGCAGATAGCCGCCAGTGGTGTGCATGTGACTGTATGACTGACAGCTGGCTCTGCAGTGCATCATTACACAGCCAGACGTCAGTGCCTGGGGCGTGCAGATAGCTGCCAGTGATGTGCACGTAACTATATGACTGACAGCCAGCTCTGCAGTGCATCATTACACAGCCAGACGTCAGTGCCAGGGGCGTGCAGATAGCCACCAGTGATGTGCACGTAACTATATGACTGACAGCCAGCTCTGCAGTACATCATTATACAGCCAGCCATCAGTGTCGGGATGTGCAAACAGCTGCCATTGGTGTGCATGTGACTATATGACTGGCAGCCGGCTCTGCAGTGCATCATTACACAGCCAGACGTCAGTGCCTGGGGCGTGCAGATAGCTGCCAGTGGTGTGCATGTGACTGTATGACTGACAGCCGGCTCTGCAGTGCATCATTACACAGCCAGACGTCAGTGCCTGGGGCGTGCAGATAGCTGCCAGTGGTGTGCATGTGACTGTATGACTGACAGCCGGCTCTGCAGTGCATCATTACACAGCCAGACGTCAGTGCCAGGGGCGTGCAGATAGCCGCCAGTGATGTGCACGTAACTATATGACTGACAGCCGGCTCTGCAGTGCATCATTATACAGCCAGCCGACAGTGGTGTGTACGGTGACTGCATCTGTATGACTGACAGCCGCCTCTGCAGTGCATCAGTACACAGCCAGCCGTCACTTTCAGCACAGTGCCCTGCCTCCTACCTTATGCTATTAACCCCTACCTGCTGTTATAGGACCTGACAGGTTCCCTTTAAATGTTTGCATTCACTGACAGCAAGCAAAGCTACTCAGCAGGTAACACATACCATCAAAATTATATACAGACACTTATTTTCATCTGTCAAGAAATCCATCTTTAACAGAAGCCTCAACAGACACAGATGCGTGCGAACCACAAGTGTCAGCAAGCCCTAGCAATGCAGTATGTTACATGTAGTCCCCAACTATCTGCAGTTTCCAGGTCAAAGCGCAGCAGAAACATCCACATGACAGAGATGAAGCCGGTGAACAAACTACGGCACAGAAGCGCAGACCCCGGCCCTGGAAGTGACCGCCTCCCAGAGCCGAGGACTAGGCCTCATGCGGCCTCCAACAACCCCAGCCCTCATATATCCACCGCGACCTCCCTACACGAGCCCCATAGTAACACACCGGGACCACATTACTAACATGGCGGCTTTTCTCACCTCAGTGCTCGGGTGCTTGAAAGTATCTAAAAACAAGAGCTCCATTGCGGCGTCACCCGCCATGTTTAGTGTGGGCGGGGAAGTGAGGAGGCGGGACTTCCGCTCCCTCATCAGTGCGTCCTCGTGAGCGACCATCTAGTCAACCAATGAGGTTGTAGAAGAGCGCCTGACCCCGCCTATCACAGAAGTGTCGCCGGAACGGGCAGTCGCCATGATGTAGGTTGGTTACATGAGGCCTGAACTGCACTGCTCTCCGCGTTATATTACGCTGTGGTTCCTCCAATTGATATTTCTGTCATTTATAAGAATAAACACGGTCACTATATAATTATTACTATTTTACCACGGTCTACTGGATCTCTCACCTTTTCCTTGGAGATGGGGATATTTTTTTTTCGGAGAGCCTTGATTTTTAGGCCGCGTTAGGATTGTGTTTTGACAGTAGAGTTATAGTTTTGAATAACCATTGAATAACATTTTACCATATAATTCACTAGAAGAAGAAAGAAAATTCATTCAAGTGCGGTGAAATTGTGGGAAAAAAAAAATTCCACAATTGTTTTTTGGGTTTTGCTTCTCCCGTACGTCCCAGCTTCTTGAGGAAGGAAAAAGGGACAGAACATTTTGTGTGGCGCACATTATAGCAAGGTGTAAAGCCACAGCCTTAATCACGGCCATCTATCATTCCATCTCACAGGGCCACATTAAGAAAAGTGTAGAAAGTGATGGACAAACCCTTGAAGGCTCTGTTCACACTACTGATAAATATTTTTTTTCTTGTCCTGACCATTATAAGAGCAGAAGAACGGAAAGCAGCGGGGGCAGAGTCTGACCGACCCCACTGACTATAATCGGCTCCATCAACTTTCCTCGTGTCCATCACATTTCAAACCTAACTTTTTTGTTCCTGTTAGTCCACACTCATGCCATCTCTTCGGGCGCTCCTCCCTGTCCTCAGGCACTCCTCTCTGCCCCCAATCAGCACTCCTCTCTGCCCTTGGTCCGTCTCTTCAGCGCTCCTCTATGCTCTTGGGTCACCCCGTCCCAGGGCTGTGGGGTACTCGGTACCGGGCCGTTGTCAGGGGAATGTGTCACAGCGGCGGTGACCCGGTCCGTGGCCCTGGGCGCCCAAATCAATGGTGGTTTGTAGTTAATGTAGTTTAAGTGGAATGGAATAGTTCGTGACGCCACCTGTGGTGTTTGGCAAGCAAGATGTTAAGCCAACACTGCATGCAGATCCTCTGGGGCTGATGGTGTGTTGCAGCAAAGATGGTGTAGCTTCCCACAGGTGAAGCTGTAACCCCAGGGCAGTGTAATTGCAATAGATGAGGATAGGCGCAGGCGGTGTGAGGAATGTTGGTACCCAGATGTAGCAGTGCTGACGGTGTTGGCGCACAATTGAATGGAGGACACCAGGGCTTGTAGTTCCAAAGCTTTACTCACAGTTCGTGGTACACACTGGTGCCTGCCTCCGTGCCGTGTCCTCCGGCGCAGAGACTCAGTCAACCTCCCGGGCAAGTCAGGATTCGCCTCTCCAACACTCCACCAACATGTACCTTTCCTGAACGACTCCTCTATTGCGCCTTTTAGTGTGAAGAGCTCCAGTACCGTGGTACTCTGAAGTTCCTCCTGTCAGATGTTCCTAACAACTCTACTTGTATGACAGACAGCTGTAGCCTCTCTCGGGGACTCCCTTCTCCAGAATCCTGGCTCTCTATTCAGTTGCTATTGTGCCCCAAGTCTTAGATGGGAGTAGTGCATTTACAGCCAACTACTCCACTGGTGTCTGCTGCAGAACCATAAGTGTCCATACGACCTCGGGGACCGGGCCCCGGCCTTGCGCTGAGAACCTATAGGCAGGGTTCCTCTTCCAACCCACGTCTCCTCTCTGTTCTCCTACTCCTTCATTCCGCGCTGTTCCTTCTCTCTCTTATGGAAGCTTAGGTTGCAGTTCAACGTCTTTCTCTTTCTGTTCCTTTCCCGTGCCAGCTGGCTCAGGTCACTGAGGCAGCTGCAGCACTCCTTCCTCCATCCCTCCTTCTAGGGATCTCCTTCCTCTCCGACCCGTCCTCAGACTCTCCTGACTGACAGACCAGACTCCCCTCAGACTGACCTGTAATTCTAAACCTTCCCAACCTTTTATATATCTCAACTCCACCCACCTCCGAGCACATCTCGTGTTACGAAGCCAGGAACCACGAAAGGTGCTCTGCTACCCTCTAAGCATGGAGCCGCAATGTGGTCCTGCTGAATTATCCCGTGTGTGGGGTGCAGGTGTTGGAGTGTGGAAAGGAGTTCCCAACTTACCTAGTTGGTGGGGCACCACACCTTAGGAGAAGGTGCAGTACCTCTGTGGCGACTGAGCCTCAGGGGCGCCACACTCTCAGTCCTTCTCAGGGTTCCTCCCTGACTTCAGGCCATCTCCTCAGTGCTCCTCTCTACCCTTGGTCTGTCTCCTAAGGGCTCCTCTCTGCCCTCAGGCCATCTCCTCAGCGCTCCTCTCTGCCCTCAGGCCATCTCTTCAGCGCTCCTCTCTGCCCTCAGGCAATCTTCTCAGGGCTCCTCTCTGCCCTCAGGCAATATTCTCAGGGATCCTCTCTGCCCTCAGGCCATCTCCTCAGTGCTCCTCTCTGCCCTCAGGCCATCTCTTCAGCGCTCCTCTCTGCCCTCAGGCAATCTTCTCAGGGCTCCTCTCTGCCCTCAGGCCATCTCCTCAGTGCTCCTCTCTGCCCTCAGGCAATCTTCTCAGGGCTCTTCTCTGCCCTCAGGCCATCTCCTCAGTGCTCCTATTTGCCCTCAGGCCATCTGTTCAGCGCTCCTCGCTGCCCTCAGGCAATCTTCTCAGGGCTCCTCTCTGCCCTCAGGCCATCTCCTCAGTGCTCCTATCTGCCCTCAGGCAATCTTCACAGGGCTCCTCTGTGCCCTCAGGCCATCTCCTCAGTGCTCATCTCTGCCCTCAGGCCATCTCTTCAGCGCTCCTTTCTGCCCTCAGGCAATCTTCTCAGGGCTCCTCTCTGCCCTCAGGCCATCTCTTCAGCGCTCATCTGTGCCTTTGGTCCATCTCCTCAGGGCTCTTCTCTGGCGCCCCTGAGGGTTCAGTCACAACAGAGGTACTGCACCTCCTCCTGAGGTGTGGTAACCGACCATCCAGGTAAGGTGGAGACACCTGACCACACTCCAACACCTGCATCCCACACAGCATAGTAGTGTAGCAAAGCACCTTTGGTGGCTCCCTGCTTGGAACACGAAGAGTGCTGGGAGGTGGGTGGAGCTTATGCGGCGCCCCCAGGAGTATGGTCGCCGCAGTGGCATTGCCTTCCTCCAGGGAGGGTGATGTCAGGCTTGCAGGCAATGAAGGGTCTCTCTAATAGTTAACCATGTCATGCAACACAGTTCCCACTCCAGGCCAGCAGAGGGAGCTCTGAACCAGAATTGAGGGAGGAGTGCTCTCTGAGGGCCAGGAAGGGAAATTAGGAGTTAGTGTGAGGAGGGCAAAGAGTGTAGATGTGTGGAGAGAAGCTGGAAGTTGAACTGAGGATAGAGAGCTCCCTGCCAGTGATAGCGCATGATCTGTGTCATGATCCAGCGTGGATTTGACAGTTTAAATGGATAAATGAACTTTTTTCCCTTTGGCTAGGTGCCAAAGTGATGTGATTGCCCCCGGTGGCCATTAGAATTATTACACGTGGTGTCGTTCATTCTAAGTTGCCCCTGTGGTGGTGAGTGGTAGTGCACTTTAGTTTCTTTGGTTTAATGTGCACTTAATTATAAATCAGGTGTGAGGCTCTTCAAAAGAGTTCAGGTGTGTTTGATGACTGTGGGTGATATTGTGTGTTAGTCATTCACAAGGAAGCCTGGGTGAAAGAGGGAGCTGAACATGAGTCCTGCGCAGCCCAGCCAGAGGGGACGAGTGGCAGCTATGTGGTCTGCAAGAAGGGCTGGCATGGCGTGGTGGAGTCACAGTTTATGGTGTTGGCAGGAAGTGCTTGCATGGCTTGATGGAGTGACGACTATGGAGAGAGTTGCACTCAGCATGCGGGACTTGGTTGCTGAGAGCTGGACTCAAGCATGCTTGACTTTTTGGGCAGGAGCTGAACTCATCTTTGGGACTCTGTCTACTGGGCAGCTGCAACTGGTGGTGGACTCTGCTCCAAGGCTGCACTATGGTGAAGGCTCCAGTTATGGTGATGGATCCGAGTGGAGGAGAAGATGCACACAGGTGGTGGGCTCTGTTGCTAGGAGCGTACGCAACAGAGCAAAGCTAAGTGGTGTTTCCCCTGTATTGTCATTTTCCCTCATATGTGTTTTAGTGCAGTGGTGCGATTAGTTTCCGCACCGACCAATTCCCTAGTGAGGGTTTAGGTTCAGGGCGAGCTAGGGTTTTTAGGTTCCTGTGCGTCGCCCGGTGCGGAGCCGGCATAGGGAACGTTAGGAGTGCAGGGACACTGGCTTAGGGGAGTTCAGGAGGTCTCCACTTCCCTATTCTCTATTGCAGGGCCCACCATTGTTAATGTTACCCAGGTTCCCCCTTTATTATTTAAATTCGCCTTACTGGAGGCGGGGTTTCCAGACTACTTTATATATATGTGTAATATCTAAATTCGCCAGTTGGAGGCGGTGTATCCAGCTTCACGTTTTATTATTTAAATTCGCCCCACTGGAGGCGGTGTATCCAGTGTCACGCGTGTCATGGGTTCGCCTTGCGGTACTCGCTGCGTCCAGACACATGTGATTGTGACAATCTGGAGCCTGGTCTCCACGGTTGTAGGGATACTGAAGGTCCTGCAACAGAAACCAGAGGAATAGGAAGCTGTAAATGCTCTATTCCCAACTAAGACTCGGAGGCACAACAGCGACGGGTGAGCCAAGAGAGATGGAGGGTTGCAGCTGTCTGCCATACAAGGTAGTTCTAAGAGACAATAAGAAGGAGGAACTTCAGTGTAACACAGTACTGGATGTACCTCAAGCCAACGCTAGGAAGGAGACTACACAACCCATCTGATAGAGAGATCTCTGAGTTGCTTCCAGGCTGGCCTGCTCCTGTGCCATCTGTAATCAGGACCCTGGACTGCGTTTGCCAAGTAAAGGTAAAGAAACCGCACCCTATTGTGTCCTTGCCTCCTTCCTGCAACATCCTCAGCACTGCTACATCTCTGTGCCAGACACTGCACCCTCTTCCTAGACATTCCGCTACAATGCCCTGGGACCAACAGCCCTACCTGTGGAGGGCTACAACATCATTGCTGCACTACACCATCTGTCCCAGACAGTGGCGTATCTAGGGGGGGGCAGCCGGGGCAGTTGCCCCGGGCGCAGCCAGCAGGGGGGCGCAGTCGGGCCGCCTAATGCAGCGGTCCGCAGTGTCCTCCCTGGCGGCTGCGTTCTGCCGCCCCCCGCCTGAGAGTCGGCGGTTCTCTGTGTCAGCTGTCAAGCTGACAGCCGGCGCAGAGAAGTAGGCCGTGCCGGCTCCCAGGGAGCAATTGTACTGGCGTCTATACAGACGCCTGTACAATTGAAGCTCTGACCGCCGGGCCAGAGCGACGTCAGCAGCGTGATCAGGTCATGTGATCACGCTGCTGACGTCACTCCCCGGCGCCCAAAGCAAACGCTGGTGGTAAGTGTGCTCCTCTGTGGAACTGAAGAACCACCGAAGATGGGAGATGCGGGGGAGTTAATGAGTGGAGATGGGGGGATTTGTAGAGGGGATGGCGGTTAATGTGTGGGGGTATTTAGAGTGGGGATGGGGGCTAATGAGTGGGGATGGGGGTTAATGTGTGTGGGGGTTAATGAGTGGGGATGCCATGGGGTTAATGTGTGGGGGGATTTGGAGTGGAGATGGGGGTTATTTAATGTGATGGGGGTTAATGAGTGGGGGGGTTAATGAATGGGGATGGGGATTAATGTGTGGGGGCATCAATGAGTGGGGATGGGGGTTAATATGTGTGGGGGTATTTGGAGTGCAGATGGTTATTTAATGTGTGGGGGGGATTTGGAGTGGTGATGGGGTTAATGAGTGGGGATTGGGTTAATGTGCGCGGGGGTTAATGAATGGGGATGGGGGTTAATGTATGGGGGCGTTAATGAGTGGGGTTGGGGTTAATGTGTGGGGGTATTTGGAGTGGGGGTGGGGGGATTTGGAGTGCTGATGGGGGTTAATGAGTGGGGATTGGGTTAATGTGTGGGGGGATTTGGAGTGGGGATGGGGGGTTATTTAATGTGTGGGGGGGATTTGGAATGGGGATGGGGGTACTTAATGTGTGTGGGGGATTGGGGATGGGGGGATTTAATGTGTGGGGAGATTTGAGGACACAAAATAAAGAGTATGTATGAGGAAACAGTATGGGGGATTGGTGCAGACAGTATGGGGAGCGAATGGGTTAATGTATGTGGATGGACACAGTATGGGGAGTCAGGGGTATGTGTGTGCAGACAGTATAGAGAGTGAGGGGGTAAATATATGAGACAGTATGGTGAACAGGTGGGATGCTAGTGGGGAATAGTGTGAGGAGACAGTATATTGCAGATATTTGTATTTAGGGGCATTATAATGACACTTCTATCTTTAAGGGGTCGTGTGGAGATTTGCTGCAGAAGACCGGAGAAGATGGAAGTCTACAGAGACGAGATGTGGATGAGAAAACTCATCATGGGGTCTAGAAGAAAAGGTGACTGACTGCAGAGACGACGTCATCTATAAGGTACCTGGATGTAAATATTATTTCTGATACTGACTAATTCTCATGTTTTTATTTGTTAGGAACATTAAAGGGGTTGTCCAGGTTTGTGCTGAGTCTGCAGACATTCTATGTGACTGCAGACTTCTGAATTCTCACAGTGCTCACTGAACGCTGTCAGGATTCTCTTGTGCCGGTAATTTACATACATGCGGTCACATGCTGACTAGACATGTGTGGCCTCACTCAATGAAAATGAACAGAGCGGGGCCGGGCACGTCTAGTCGGAATGTGGCCAGAAGTATATAAATCACATACTTGTGCTGACATGACGGTACATCAGCAAAGGAGAATCCTAAAAGTGTGCAGTGCATTCGTTGTGAGAATTCAGAAGCTGCAATGTCAGGACTCAGCTCTGCAGGTTCCAGTAGTCATCACATGGACACTTCACTCATATGCGATTTTCATAGGTATGGTCCTGTGACAACGAGCTTCTCTTCCTGCTTCTCTCAGTTTTTTACTGAACATTGAGAGCATTAGGGAGAGCAGCTCGTGGGTACATGACTAAGTGTTCAAGTCGCATATGTACTTGGGCGGGGGGGGGGGCGCCGAACAGAATTCTTGCCCCGGGTGCCAGAAAGCCTAGATACGCCTCTGGTCCCAGAGGATCTGTCTGCAGCGTCGGCTTAACACCTCCCTTGCCGAACACCACAGGTGGCGTCACGAATCACTTATAAACTTTATTCCCAACTCAACCCCTTTTACATGGGCGCCCAGGGCCACGGACCGGGTCACCGCTGCTGTGACAATCCCCTCTGAGAGACTGGCCTGGTACCGAATACCCCAAAGCCCTGGGAGGGCGACCCACTTAGTCTGCACAAGAGAACAGGAGATTATTGGGACTAGGTTAGTCTGTGAGAGGAGATCCCCTGAGTGGGATGGATGGAAGGAGGTGCTGCAGCAGTCTCCTGTGACCTGGAGCTGCTGGCACTGGAAAGAGATATAAAAAGCCTGATTCTCCATAAGGAAGAAAGATTTGTACGGAACGTGAGGAGAAGAAGAGAACTAAGGACTAGGGTCAGAGCAGGGCCCTTCCTCAAGTTCTAAGCGCATGGCCGGGGTCCGGTCCCCGAGGTTGTATGGATACTAATGGTCCTGCAGCAGACACCGGAGGAATAGAAGTTGTCACCACTTAATTCCCACACAAGACTTGGGGGCACAACAGCAACGTGAGTGAGCCGGGACTAGGTAGCAAGTAGGGATGGGCGAGTCTACTCGCTAGGACTCGTTACTCGGCGAATAGTAAGGGACTCGCTGGACTCGTTACTCGGCGAGTCTCCCAGTGATTACTCGCACAGTAACGAGTCCAATGCAAGTCAATGGCAATCCTAGTTTTGTCAGAGTTTTTTTTTCTCACTCGCTAGACTCGCTATATCACATCGCTGTCAACAGCGAGTCTGAGCGAGTCTACGATTCTGAGTCCTGTATACTGGATTCGGGACTCGCAAATATAGAATTTGTTATGTTCCTATAAGTTTCCAAGACAGCCTATGTCAACACACAGCGATTGTGAGCGAGTCTGAGCGAGTCTACGAATCCCGAGTCCTGTATACTGGATTCGGGACTCGCAAATATAGAATCTGTTATGTTCCTACAAAGCTTCCGAGACAGCCTAGCGTGTTAGGTCAGAAAACTTTTTTAGATGGACAAGCATGTTAGCCAATCATATTCAGTAATGTTGGTTGTGGCAGGACTATGATTGGCTTCTGTCCATCGTGATGCCTATGTCATGTATGAGAGGCGAGGCTGTATATAAGCCTTTTCCACCGCCATTTCCTCTACATTCCTGAGAGATCTGAGATAGAGCAGGGTGAGGTAGATGCTTGAGCAGATCATAGGGATTGTCAGTTAGTGTAGGGAAACTTCAAGATTCCTTATATTAAACCCAAACAGCTCTTCTGAGAGCTACCAGGAGGACAGAGGAGTACTGTGTAGACTGTAGGCAGGCAGGCAGGGAGGATCAAGCCTTACAGTGCAGTGCACAGTGCAGGGACTAGTGTGCAGCTTCACTGCTAGGTGTCAGCACACACACTTACCCCGCCAGCAAGTGACGCCTACAGCACCACCTAACTCCATCTCGGTGACTGTGCATTTGTCAACAATGTCACAAAAACCACAATTTCCCAAAAAAGAGATTGCAAAGGGACGAGGTCGTGGCCGTAGCAGTGCAGGGAACATCACTTGAGCGATCTCCCTCCAGGCTGTAGTCCGCTGGATGTTATGCCATAGGCAGGGTCAGTGGGGAGCCAAAGCAGGGGCCGAGCCTCCACCAGATCAATCAACTGCAGCGTGTTGACAGTGACACGGGCCATGATTGCTCTGTATTGCTCTGTGTGTGTGTGCGTATGTCAATTCGACTCGGATTATTTCCTGTTTGCTCAAAGCATGGTGTGTGCTAGAGAAAATCGCTTCCCTCGCCTCATCGGCGCTAAATAAGACAAACAAATGCGAGTTTGGACTCGGACACAGCAGCAACAAACTGTTGCGAGTGGGGTTTACAAATCGCCAATGCAAGCGCTTTCCGAGACACATCTGCGATTTGTAAATCGCACATTACTCGCTAAGACTCGCTTCCCCATTCATTAACATTGGACTCGCTAGACTCGCAACGAGTAGCGAGTCCCGGGCTCGGACTCGCTAGAGTCAAGCGGTTCCGAGTAATTTAGGACTCGCCCATCACTAGTAGCAAGGAGTCCCCGAAGCAGGCTACAGCTGTCTGCAGTACAAGTACAGTTCAAAGGAACATCTTAAAGGAGGAACTTGGGTTTAACACACAACCACAAGTACTTCATTACAAGCGCTAGAAAGGAGACGTTCAGGAAAGGCATATGTTGGCGGAGTGTTGGAACGGAGTATTTCATCTTGCCTGGAGGTTGGCTGAGCCCCTGACCTGGAGGACACAGCACCGAGGCGGGCACCTGTATGCACAACAGACTGTGAGTAAAGCTTTGGAACTACATGCCCTGGTGTCCTCCGCTTATTCCTGCACCAACCCACTCAGCACTGCTACATCTCTGTGCTTACTGCACCATTACGCTCTCCTCATTATCTCTCCATCTACACTGCCCTGGGACTACAACCCTACCTGTGGAGGACCACAACATCATTGCTGCACCACACCATCTGTCCCAGAGGATCTGTCTGCAGCGTCGGCTTAACACCTTCATTGCCGAACACCACACGTGGCGACATGAATCATCCACTTATAAACTTTAATCAGCCACGCTTAACACCATTCCCTTTTACATGGGCGCCCAGGGCCACGGACCGGGTCACCGCCGCTGTGACAACTCCCATTGAAACCCACGGGCCCGGCTCCGAGTACCCCACGGCCCTGGCGGGCGACCCACTTCTCTGCCCTCAGACCATCTCCTTACTGTCCTCAGGCCATCTGCTCAGCTCTCCTTTCTATCCTCAGACTGTCTCCTCATCATTCCTCTTTGCCATCAGACCATCTCCTCGTCATTCTCTGTTCTCAAGCTGTCTCCTCAATGCTCCTCTCTACCCTCAGGTTGTCTTCTCAGCATTCCAGTTTGCTCTCAGGCTATCTGCTCATTGCTCCTCTCTTTCCTTTTCCCTCAGTCCAACTCCTCAATTCTCCTCTCTGCTCTCAGACCGGTTCCTCTGCGCTCCTCTATTTGCTCAGGCCATCTTCTCGATACTCCTCTTTGCCCTCAGTCCATTTCTTCGATGATCCTCGTTGCCCTAAAGCTGTCTCTTCAGTGTCTCTCTCTGCCCCATGCTGTCTCCTCAGCATTTCTCTCTGCCCCAGGCTGTCTCCTCAGCATTTCTCTCTGCCCCAGGCTGTCTCCTCAGCATTTCTCTCTGCCCCAGGCTGTCTCCTCAGCATTTCTCTCTGCCCCAGGCTGTCTCCTCAGCATTTCTCTCTGCCCCAGGCTGTCTCCTCAGCATTTCTCTCTGCCCCAGGCTGTCTCCTCAGCATTTCTCTCTGCCCCAGGCTGTCTCCTCAGCATTTCTCTCTGCCCCAGGCTGTCTCCTCAGCATTTCTCTCTGCCCTCAAGCTTTTCCTCAGTAATTCCAATCTGCCATAGTGATTTCTCCTCAGGATTTCTCTCTGCCCCAAGGCTGTTTCCTCAGCATTCCCCTCTGCCCTAGGGCTGTCTCCTCAGCATTCCCCTCTGCCTTAGGGCTGTCTCCTCAGCATTCCCCTCTGCCCTTGGGCTGTCTCCTCAGCAATCAGCTCTGCCCTTGGGCTGTCTCCTCAGCGATCCCCTCTGCCCTTGGGCTGTCTCCTCAGCGATACCCTCTGCTCCCTGGCTGTCTCTTCAGAGCTCCTCTGTACCCTCAGACCAAGGTACATCAGAACTTTGTCACAATGTGGTCTGGAGTAAGGGCAGAGCGTAGAGCCTTAATAGGGATACCTTCAGGCAATTGTGAATGTGTTTTTTGTTATTTAAAGGGAACTTGTCAGGTCGGATAACACTATTACCCTGCAGATATAGGGTAAATCTGCAGAGTAATGGCATGATGAAGGTGCCTAGCTGAGGTACTACAAGTGCAACACATGGGAGAAAATTAACTTTTTTCGTCCCAGTCATAGTGGCATGCTATCGTGGCTTTAGTCACCGCTGACAGCACTGAGAGAGGCAGCTGCAAGCACACTGACTGACAGCCGGCTCTGGAGTGGGGCACTGCAAATCAAAGTGCCATGGTGAGCTTATGGATCGCCCTCGCACCCAGGGCGGCGGGGTACTCGGAGCCGGGCCCGTTGAGCTCAATGGGAGATGTCACAGCAGCTGTGACCCGGTCCGTGGTCCTGGGCGTCCATTGTAAAAGGGAGGATGTTTGAACATGTGGATGATGATTAAAGTTTATGAGTGAATGATTCGTGACGCCACCTGTGGTGTTCGGCTAGGAAGATGTTAAGCCGACGCTGCAGATAGATCCTCTGGGACAGATGGTGTGGTGCAGCAATGATGTTGTGGCCCTCCACAGGTAGGGCAGTAGTCCCAGGGCAGTGTAGGTGAGGAGATATGGAGGAGACGTAGATGATGCAGTGTCAGGCACAGCGATGTAGCAGGGCTGAGTGTGTTGGTGCAGGAATAAGCGGAGGACACCAGGGCATGTAGTTCCAAAGCTTTACTCACAGTCTGTTGTGCATACAGGTGTCCGCATCCGTGCCGTGTCCTCCAGGTCAGGGGCTCAGCCAACCTCCATGCAAGATGAAGTACTCCATTCCAACACTCCGCCAACATATGTGCCTTTTCTGAAAGTCTCCCTTTTGCGCCTATAGTGAAGTACTCACAGTACTGAGTTACACTGGAGTTCCTCCTTTCAGATGTTCTTAGAACTCTACTTGTACGGCAGACAGCTGTAGCCTGCTTCGGGGACTCCTTGCTACTAAGTCCCGGTTCACTCTCGTTGCTGTTGTACCCCCAAGTCTTGTGTGGGAATAAAGTGGTGACAACTTCTATTCCTCCAGTATCTGCTGAAGGACCATTAGTATCCATACAACCTCGGGGACCGGGCCCTGGCCTTGCGCTTAGAACTTGAGGAAGGGCTCTGCTCTAACCCTAATCCTTAGTCCTCTTCTTCTCCTCACGTTCCGTACAAAACTATCTTTCTTATGGAGAATTAGGCTTTCTGAATATCTCTTTCCTGTGCCAGCAGACCCAGGTCACTGAGGTCTGCTGCAGCACTTCCTTCAATCCATCCCACTCAGGGGATCTTCTCTCACAGACTGACCTAGTAGTCAGACTGACCTAGTCCTAATGATCTCCCGCTCTCTTGTGCAGACTAAGCTCCACCCACCTCCCAGCACTCTTCGTGTTCCAAGCAGGGAGCCACCAAAGGTGCTTTGCTACACTACTTTGTTGTGTGGGATGCAGGTGTTGGAGTGTGGTCAGGTGTCTCCACCTTACCTGAATGGTGGGGTACAACACCTCAGGAGGAGGTGCAGTACCTCAGTGGCGACTGAACCCTCAGGGGCGCCACACTTACAGTAGCCGAATGTGCAAGCCTGAAAGCCAGCAGCTCCTGGGAGGAATATTGGTCCTTTTTTCCTGGTAGCTGTACTGTCATATGCATACTAACTGTGCATCTGCAGGGTAAGGGTGTTATCCAACCAGACAGGTTCCTTTTAACACATGCAATTTTATAACAAAATGTTATAAAATGTTGTCATGATCGAAGCCTCGGCTGTGCCTAAGCTTCTATTCAGCACACAGTGCTCACTGAGCGCTTTGTGCCTGCAGGAGTGGTGATAAACCGCTTCTGTCTTCTCAGCTGACGCTCAGCTCTGCGCCGTGTGAGCTCAGCAGGTCAGTGCTCACACAGCGCAGCGCTACTCTAAGGAGAGCAGGACACTTGGCTCACCGCCCGGGACAGAGGCCCGAACAGTATTCATTGTTTGCTAAAAATGACTTATGGACGTGATTCTCCAGGTCAGTAGATAACAGCAAGACAAAACTTGTATTGTTGTTTTTTTATTTTACTGTTTACGCACATAAGTTAACAATGGCCAATATGCATTAAAACGGCGGTTGTAAGTGGGCCTTATTCTCTCAGCATCATTTTAAATCGGCAATCAGAAAAAATCGAATCGCGCCACCAGCTGACACCTTGCAGTATTGCCCTGGCCGGTTTTGAAGCTGATCGGGGGCCGATTAACCCCTTAAATACTGCTGTCAATCACGCCTGTGACATTTAATTGGTTACAAAAGGGTTACAAGACCTCCTTAGTAACTATCAGATCCCCATGATGAGGATCGTTGGTGCCAACGGTTACCATGGTACGCTGAGGTCATGTGATGACCCCAGGGTACGGTGGCCTGTGAGATCAAACTGAAAATTATAAATGTCCCACAGTGGGATATCATAGGTAGATAGGTCTACAGGGACAATGGCCAATGTCACTAGAACAGCATTTAATCAACAGTACCATTGCCAGCAATTCACACTTGTGAAGGTAGAGACACACAAGATAATTAGATTAAAATCTCAATATTTTATTTAGAAAAAAAAATTATTTAAAATAAGTACACATAAATTAATCGATTGCCTCAGAATGTGGGGAACGTCTGACAAAAACAACAGTAATGGGCCAGCCATGCAACATAAGCATAAATATAGTTCTAACAGTGTGCAAAAAGATTCTTTTGTCAATATTAAAATTCACTGGTATCCCAAAACCATTATAACAGAAGATGCAGAGTCAGGATCTTATTAAAAACGTACAGTTGTGGCCAAAAGTATTGACACCCCTGAAATTCTGTCAGATAATACTCAGTTTCTTCCTGAAAATAATTGCAAACACAAATTCTTTGGTATTATTATCTTCATTTAATTTGTCTTAAATGAAAAAACACAAAAAGAATTGTCCTAAAGCCAAATTGGATATAATTCCACACCAAACATAAAAAAGAGGGTGGACAAAAGTATTGGCACTGTTCGAAAAATCATGTGATGCTTCTCTAATTTGTGTAATTAACAGCACCTGTAACTTACCTGTGGCACCTAACAGGTGTTGGCAATAACTAAATCACACTTGCAGCCAGTTGACATGGATTAAAGTTGACTCAACCTCTGTCCTGTGTCCTTGTGTGTACCACATTGAGCATGGAGAAAAGAAAGAAGACCAAAGAACTGTCTGAGGACTTGAGAAACCAAACTGTGAGGAAGCATGAGCAATCTCAAGGCTACAAGTCCATCTCCAAAGACCAGAATGTTCCTGTGTCTACCGTGCACAGTGTCATCAAGAAGTTTAAAGCCCATGGCACTGTGGCTAACCTCCCTAGATGTGGACGGAAAAGAAAAATTGACAAGAGATTTCAACGCAAGATTGTGCGGATGTTGGATAAAGAACCTCGACTAACATCCAGACAAGTTCAAGCTGCCCTGCAGTCCGAGGGTACAACAGTGTCAACCCGTACTATCCGTCAGCGTCTGAATGAAAAGGGACTGTATGGTAGGAGACCCAGGAAGACCCCACTTCTTACCCCGAGACATAAAAAAGCCAGGCTGGAGTTTGCCAAAACTTACCTGGAAAAGCCTAAAACGTTTTGCAAGAATGTTCTCTGGTCAGATGAGACAAAAGTAGAGCTTTTTGGGCAAAGGCATCAACATAGAGTTTACAGGAGAAAAAAAGCGGCATTCAAAGAAAAGAACATGGTCCCTACAGTCAAACATGGCGGAGGTTCCCTGATGTTTTGGAGTTGCTTTGCTGCCTCTGGCACTGGACTGCTTGACCGTGTGCATGGCATTATGAAGTCTGAAGACTATCAACAAATTTTGCAGCATAATGTAAGGCCCAGTGTGAGAAAGCTGGGTCTCGCTCAGAGGTCATGGGTCTTCCAGCAGGACAATGACCCAAAACACACTTCAAAAAGCACTAGAAAATGGTTTGAGAGAAAGCACTGGAGACTTCTAAGGTGGCCAGCAATGAGTCCAGACCTGAATCCCATAGAACACCTGTGGAGAGATCAAAAATGGCAGTTTGGAGAAGGCACCCTTCAAATATCAGGGACCTGGAGCAGTTTGCCAAAGAAGAATGGTCTAAAATTCCAGCAGAGCATTGTAAGAAACTCATTGATGGTTACCGGAAGCGGTTGGTTGCAGTTATTTTGGCTAAAGGTTGTGCAGCCAAGTATTAGGCTGAGGGTGCCAATACCTTTGTCTGGCCCATTTTTGGAGTTTTGTGTGAAATGATCAATGTTTTGCTTTTTGCTTCATTCTCTTTTATGTTTTTCATTTAAGACAAATTAAATGAAGATAATAATACCAAAGAATTTGTGTTTGCAATCATTTTCAGGAAGAAACTGAGTATTATCTGACAGAATTGCAGGGGTGTCAATACTTTTAGCCACAACTGTAAGTGATGCACGGTACATCAATTCAACTATATAGTGTCTGCATATTTCCAAAGATATATAGCAAAAGTGCTAGTGCATGTGTGCTAATGTATCTCTAGTAGAGTGTCAGTGGCATATAAGGAATGATAGACCAAGATCAGCTGTTGTGGAAGCGGAAAGTGCCTGTGATGTCAATAAATGCTAGGCCTTTGCTGTCAGACGTCCCTCTATCAGAGGCGTATCTAGGCGTATCTAGGCTTTCTGGCACCCGGGGCAAGAATTCGGTTCGGCGCCGCCTCCCCCCCCCCCCAAGTACATATGCGACTTGCACACTTAGCCAAGTACCCACGAGTTGCTCTCCCTAATGCTCTCAATGTTCAGTAAAAGACTGAGAGAAGCAGGAGGAGAAGCTCGTTGTCACAAGACCATAACTATGAAAATCGCATATAAGTGAAGTGTCCGTGTGATGACTACTGGAACCTGCAGAGCGGAATCCTGACATTGCAGCTTCTGAATTCTCACAAAGAATGCACTGCACACTTTTAGGATTCTCCCTTGCCGATGGACAGTCATGTCAGCACAAGTATGTGATTTATATACTTCTGGCCACATTCCAACTAGACATGCCCGGCCTCGCTCTGTTCATTTTCATTGAGTGAGGCCACACATGTCTAGTCAGCATGTGACCGCATGTATGTAAATTACTGGCACGAGAGAATCCTAACAGCGTTCAGTGAGCACTGTGAGAATTCAGAAGCCTGCAGTCACAAGGAATGACTGCAGACTCAGCACAAACCTGGACAACCCCTTTAATGTTCCTAACAAATAAAAACTTGAGAATTAGTCAGTATCACAAATAACATTTACATCCAGGTACCTTATAGATGTCGTTATCTCTGGAGTCGTTCTCCTTCTTTTGTGCTTCTTGACCAGACCCCATGATGAGTTTTCTCATCCCCAGCCGTCTCTGCAGACTTCCATCTTCTCCGGTCTTCTGCAGCAAATCTCCACACGACGCCCTTAAAGATAGAAGTGTCATTATAATGCTCCTGAATACAAATATCTGCAATATACTGTCGCCTCACACTATTCTCCTCCCTCCTCAAACTGTCTCCTCTAACATCCCTCCTGTTCACCATACTGTCTCCTCATATATTTACCCCCTCACTCTCTATACTGTCTGCTCACACATACCCCAGACTCCCCATTCTGTGTCTCACAAATCCCATCACCCTCACTCCCCATATTGTGTCCACTTACATTAACCCGTTCGCTCCCCATACTGTCTGCACCCATCATACTGTGTCTGCACCAATCCCCCATACTGTTTCCTCATACATACTCTTCATTTTGTGTCCTCAAATCTCCCCACACATTAAATACCCCCATCCCCACTCCAAATCCCCCATCCCCAATCCCCCACACACATTAAGTATCCCCCATCCCCACTCCAAATCCCCCCACACATTAACCCCATCCCCACTCATTAACCCCCTTCATCACTCATTAACCCCCACACACATTAACCCTCATCACCACTCATTAACCCCCCACACATTAACCCCATTCATTAACCCCCCACACACATTAACCCTTATCCCCACTCATTAACGCCCCCACACATTAACCCCCATCCCCATTCATTAACCCCCACACACATTAACCCTCATCACCACTCATTAACCCCCCACACATTAACCCCATTCATTAACCCCCCACACACATTAACCCTTATCCCCACTCATTAACGCCTCCACACATTAACCCCATCCCAATTCATTAACCTCACCACACATTAACCCTTATCCCCACTCATTAACCCCCATCCCCACTCTCTAACACCCCCACACATTAACCCCTATCCCCATTCATTAACCCCCACACACATTAACCCTTATCCCCACTCATTAACCCCCATCCCTACTCATTAACCCCCCCACTCATTAACCCCCATCCGCACTCATTAACGCCCCCACACATTAACCCCCATCCCCATTCATTAACCCCCCCACACATTATCCCTTATCCTCACTCATTAACCCCCATCCCCACTCATTAACGCCCCCACACATTAACCCCATCCCCATTCATTAACCCCCATCCTCACTCATTAATGCCCCCACACATTAACCCCCATCCCCACACATTAGCCCCCATGCCCTCTACAAATCCCCCCACACATTAAGCCCCCTCCCCTCTACAAATCCCCCCCAATCTCCCATCTTCGGTGGTTCTTCAGCTCCACAGTGGAACACACTTACCACCAGAGTTCTCTCTGGGCACCGGGGAGTGACGTCAGCAGCGTGATCACATGACCTGATCACGCTGCTAACGTCGCTCTGACCCGGCGGTCAGAGCTGCAATTGCACTGGTGTCTGTATAGACGCCAGTACAATTGCTCCCTGGGAGCCGGCACACGCTCCTTCTCTGCGAAGGATGTCAGCTTGACAGCTGACACAGAGAACCGCCGACTCCCAGGCCGGGGGGCTGCAGAACGCAGCCGCCAGGGAGGACACTGCGGACCGCTGCATTAGGCGGCCCGACTGTGCCCCCCCTGCTGGCTGCGCCCAGGGCAAATGCCCCGGCTGCCCCCCAGTTGATACGTCGCTGCCCTCTATCACGACCTATGTTTCGAATATCCTTCTTCAGGGTGCGCTTAGCTCACATTTATCCTGCGCTCTCTACTGAGCGCGTATGTCAGGGTTTCTGTGTAAATTTCCCGAAACAGCAATTCATACAAAACCTTGGATGGAACCACTCACTTATGAGGCAGGAGTCGCTGAAGACTGGTCTGCGTTTCGGCAGTGTCCGATCATTTTAGGCATCTTTTTAGCGCACAAGTGTGGGCGATCAAAGATCTGTGTATACCTAAAAACATGGATACCACTGGAGCAGACGCCAAAAGGAGTATGAAGTGTCTCCATCTGCCTCATTATGGTGGGTGGTTCCGTTGGGGGTTTTGTGTGAATCACATTTTTGTGGGAATTTACACGGAAACCCTGACGTAAGTGCTCAGCGTAGAACACAAGAATGTGATCCCAGCCTTATTCTGGAAGGGATCAAAAAATATCATGTACCCAAAAATTGAAAAGCATCATGGCTCCCTCCTCCTCAAATAAAATCCAGTGAATTCTGCACTCCTAAATCCAAATGCCCCCTCCTTGTGAGCCCCACTGTGCCTAAACCACAGTAAGCGGCCACATATTTCTCATTATTGTAGTGGGGACAGAGTACTTAACAATTTATGGGGTGCATATCACCCGAAGCACAAGCTGAGCACATTGTATGAGGGGGGCTACAATATATGGGGGCTCTACACTTTTTGGGGGCACAATGTATGGGCACTAAACTGGCATATTTGCAGTTCTCAAAAAAAGACTGGTGTGCATGTTACAAAGTAGTCACTGCAGTCATAGGTAAATTCATTGAGAGTTGCAATTTCTACAATGAGGTCACTTTTGGGGGTTTCTGCTGATCTGGCACCACCAGGGCTCCGCAAATGTCACTCGTAAACTATTCTACCAAAATCTGTGCTCCAAAAGCCAAATAACGCTCCTTCTTTCTCAGCCCTGACGTGTGGCCTAACAGTAATTTCTGACGACATATGAGGCATCACGGCGTCCGGGAGAAGTTGCATAAGAAATTATGAGGTCCATTTTCACCTATTAATCTTTGTGTATCTGACAAATTTGCAGCAAATACAAAAATTACATTTTTACCACTAAAATATCATATTTCCATGTCTCAATGCTTTAAAATTCTGTGAGGCTCATATGGGTTAAAAATACTCACTACAACTCTAGATGAATTCCTTAGGCAGTGAAGTTTCCAATATCGGGTCACCTGTGGGGGAAAGGGCGTTCTGCTGTTCTGGCCCCTCGGGGGCTCAGCTAATGGAGCACACAATCTATTCAAAGTATATCTGCATTTTAAAAGCCAAATAGTCCTCCTTCCAATCCAATCCCTGCTGCGTGCTCAAACAGTAGAGTACAGCCACATATGGGGTACTGCCACATTTGGGAGAACTTACATAATAGATTGTGGGGTCCAAGTTCTCCAATTACTTCTGGTGTAAATTATAAAATTAGTGCTAAAACAGTGTTTTACTGGAATTTTTTTTTTTCTAACATATAAATGTTATAAAGTTTTGTGAATCACCTGTAGGTTAAAAATGCTTAGTACACCCCTAGATGAATTCCTTGACAGGTCTAGTTTCCAAAATGAGGTCACTTGTGGAGGGTTTCTGCTGTTTTTCCATGTCAAAGGCGCTCCAAACGCGACATGATGGCCGCATACTATTCCATCAATGCCTGCGTTCTAAAACCTCCTTCCTTTTCAAGCCCTGCCATGCACCCAAATAGTAGTTGTTACCCACATATGGAGTTTTGGCGTACTCAGAAGAGATTGCATAACAATTTTTGAGGTCCATTTTCTCCTGTTGACCTTGTGAAAATAAAAAAATTGGGGATAAATGTACATTTTTGTGGGAAAAATGTGATTTTTTTTATTTTCACAGCTCTACATTATAAACTTCTATGAAGCACTTGGGGGTTAGAGGTGCTCACCACACATCTAGAAACATTCCTTGAGGGGTCTAGTTTCCAAAATGGGGTCACTTATGGTGGTTTTGCACTGTTTAGGCACATCACACATCAAGGAATCTCCAAATGCGACATTGCATCCTGTTGTGAACTCATTTTCTGCTCCTCCTTCCGTTCTCCCTCTGGTGGTGACAGGAGGTAGTGAGGTTGGTTTAATTGGTAGTGATCTGCCACCTGATGAAGAGGATAATGATTGGATCTCTGGAGTATCAGACTGGATATAAGACCGCCGACGCCCTATCCTGGTGCTGGTGATTCAGTCTGCTTCTCAGGTCTTGGACTTCAGTTCTGTTCCAGTCTTCTCAAGTTAAGTTTGTTTTTGCTATTGTTCACACTTGCTCTTGTTGGTCAATTCAGTTTTTTGTGGTCAGCCAGCCCCTGCTGGGGTTGTGCTGAATTTCCACTCCTATTTATCTGTATTTGCCTTTTGGTCCCTTATTAGATTGGCCTCTTTTTCCTCTGTCTCAGAAGATTTCAGAGTGCTGATATAGTGAGGAGAAGTCTAGTGACTTCAGGGTTAATTTTGCTATCAGAAGTGTTGGACATTATTTTGTAGGGTTTTTGGCAGATTGCAGACTGTGTCTTTCCTTTCCTGTCCTTTCTAGTTAGTCAGGCCCCATCGTTTGCTCAGCCTATTTTTCTGCCTTTCTTTGTGTGTTTCATCTTGTTTCACCGTCAATACATGTGTGGGGGCTGTCTTTCCTTTGGGGTCTGCTCTGGGGCAGTTAGTTTTCCTCTTTTCCTGCTTTAGGCTTATGTAGCTCTCCGGTTGTGACGAGGCGTCTAGGATCATCGTAGGTATGCTCCACGACTGCTGCTAGTTGTGTGGTAAGATCAGGGATCTGCAATCTGCATAGTTACCAACCCCTCTGGTTTTCTGAGACTTGGCTTGTGTTGTTTTTTCCTCCTCGGTGACCCATTCATGACAGCATCCTCTTTCAATTTCAGACATTTTTACGTTCAAAAAGTCAAACAGTTCTCCTTCCCTTCCGAGCCCTGCCATGCATCCAAACAGTAGTTTTGCCCGACATATGGGATATCGGCATACTCAGGAGATATAGCACAACAAATTTGGAGCTAAAAGTACATTTTTGCGATAAAAAATATATTTTTTTATTTTCATGACTCTACTTAATAAATTTCTGTGAAGCACCTTAGGGTTCAAGGTGCTCACCACACATCTAGATACATTCCTTGAGGGGTCTATCTTCCAAAAAGTGGTCACTTGTGGGGAGTTTCCACTGTTTAGACACATTAGGAGCTCTCCAAACGTGAGATGGCATCCGCTCTCGATTCGAGCCATTTTACATTCAAAAAGTCAAATGGTGCTCCTTTCCTTCCCCCCCACATATAGGGTACTTGCGAACTGAGAGGAAATTGCACAACAATTTTTGTGGTGAATTTTGTTCTGTTACTCTTGTGAAAATAAAAAAATTGGGGCTAAAGTAAAATGTTTGTGAAAAAAAAAGGAAAATGAAAATGTTTTCCTTCCACATTGCTTTAGTTCATGTGAAGCACCTGCAGGGATAATATACTTCTTGAATGTGGTTTTCAGAACTTTGAGGGGTGAAGTTTTTAGAATCGTGTCACTTTTATGTATTTTCTGTCACATAGACCCTTCAAAGTCACTTCAAAAGTCCACTTTGTTTTTTTTTTTTTTTACAAAGAATACAATGACCATCGGTTCGTTTTTTAAATCCACAACATGTCTACCTCTCCAGCATTAAAGCGTTTTACTTGCGGATGTTCCCATAGTCTTAGATGAGATGAGTAAAAGTTTGGGCCTCCCTGGTCAAAATTACAGTTATTGTGAACAAGTTGAAGATGAAATGATCTCTAAAAGTTAAACATGACACATTTCCTTTGTATTTTAGGCAAACAATATCTAAATAATTTCATCTTTTACATTTTAAAAATTACAAAAATGAAAATGGGCCGCTGCAAAAGTTTGGGCACCCTGCATGGTTAGTACCTAGTAGCACCCCATTTTTGAAATTATCACAGCTTGTAAATGGATCGCCCACCAGGGCAGTGGGATACTCGGTACCGGGCCGGTTCTTAAAGGGATGTGCCACAGCGGCAGTGACCTGATCCGTGGCCCATGGCGTCCAATTAAAGGGGATATTTAAAAGGGATAAGAGTTTGTAATAAAGTTTATAAAGTGTTCGTGACACCACCTGTGGTTTCTGGTCAGAGGTGGCCAGCGCTGCAGAGCAGATCCTCTGGGACTGATGGTGATGCAGCAGTGTTCGTATAGCTCTCCACAGGCAGAGCTTTGTTCCGGGGCAGTTGTCATAGAAGAGTTGTAGTATTTGGCAATGTTGGTAGATGTAGCAATGTTGAGTGGGTGTTCAGTGATGATAGATGTAGCAGAGTTGGATAGGTGACGCAGCTGGGTGCAGTTCCAAAGGTTTACTCACAGTTCTTATGGGCCCAAGTGCCCGCTTGGCGCTGCGTCCTCCAGGTGAGGGGCTCAGCAAACTCCCAGGTAGATCAGGATCCACCTTCCCAGGACTCCCTTCAGTATGTGCCTTTCCTGGCTGTCTCACTGTGCTGGTTTTCCACCGCTTCCTACCCAACATCTCACAGTCAGTGTCCCAAGCCAGCAGCCGCGGACCTTGTCGGGCAACATCCTCTCTGCGCCCCCTTGCTCCTATATGGCAGCCTTTTCAGCGATGTAACTGTGGTTGTGGCTGAAACACCTACAGGTGCCTCTACCTCTGGCTTGCTAGTTGAGTCTGATGATCTCTCCACCAGGCTAGGGGGCCGGTACTCCACTGCGACCTGATCCCTCCACCCAACGTTAGCTGGCGTGGAACGAGCCCCACGGGCAGTATGGTCACTGCGCCGTGCCTCTAGGACCCCTTCCCTTTACAGGGAGCTTCCTTCTGTCTGTTTCCTTACCTGCAGCTCCTTCTGACAAGGAGCTGCTTCACACACGTCTTTCCACTTCCTCCCCTCCTGACAGACTAACTGAACTATCTTCTCCCACTTTCGTCCTACTAACTCCACCCACCTCCCAACACCCTTTACTACCCAGGCAGGGTGGAGATCATCCTCCCGTTTTCAGAGTGCCAAGCAGCTGCTTAGAGGAACCCATGGCTGCTGGTTTATGGCACAAGGTTTGAGGGGGTAATTTTTATAATGTTAAAGATGAACATAATAATTTTGCCTAAAATACAAAAGTAATGTGTAATTTTAAACTTTAGGTCTTGAAGAGATCATTTCATCTTCAACTTGTCTAACTGTTCAAAATACCAGTAATTTTGACCAGGGGTCCAAATCTTTGCATGCCACTGTAGTGACAGCTAGTTAGCTGTTAGTGGTCGTAACCATGGATACTAAGCTACTGCAATGCCCTGCACATGGGGTAAGCAGTATGGCGAATCAGAAAAACTATACTACATTATCTATCTATCTATCTATCTATCTATCTATAATAATAATAATAATAATCTTTATTTTTATATAGCGCTAACATATTCCGCAGCGCTTTACAGTTTGCACACATTTCATCACTGTCCCCGATGGGGCTCACAATCTAAATTCCCTATCAGTATGTCTTTGGAGTGTGGGAGGAAACCGGAGTGCCCAGAGGAAACCCACGCAAACACGGGGAGAACATATCTATCTATATCTTTCCTTACAAGATATCACTACTTTATCTTGTGATATTTGTACAATAGGGCCATCTAGTGTTGAGAACCTGTACTACATCACATGTAATTTGTTATCCTTTGTAGCAGACCTGGGCAAAGTGCAGCCCACGGGCCACTTCCGGCCCTCTGGCTGTCTCAGTCCGGCTCTCGGACCGAGACAGCCGTGGGGCTGGAATCCTGAGGTCCGCGGGCCGCACCGTGCCTGCCCACTCGCTCGCTGTCTCCTGCAGTAAGCAATCCATGTGTGAAACAGCTGAAGCAATTATGTAATCTCATCGTGTCAGCTGTGTACCGCCGGAGAGTCAACGCACCGGAGGTAGAAGAAGAAGCAGGGCGCCTGGGAACAGGACCGAGGTGAGTATGTGGTGGTTTGTTTTTTTTCATATGTATGAATATAGGGGTAAGCATGGGGATTCTATGGAAGTGAACGGTAAACATGGGGATTCTATGGGGTGAAAATGGGGATTCTATGGGGTGAAAATGGGGATTCTATGGTGTGAACATGAGGATTCTATGGTGTGAATATGGGGATTCTATGGGGGTGAACATGGGGATTCTATGGTGTGAACATGGGGATTCTATGGTGTGAACATGGGGATTCTATGGGGGGGTGAACGTGGGGATTCTATGGGGGGTGAACGTGGGGATTCTATGGGGTGAACGTGGGGATTCTATGGGGGTGAAGTACAGCACATGAGGATTCTATGGGGGTGACGTACAGCACATGGGGATTCTATGGGAGTGACGTACAGCACATGGGGATTCTATGGGGGTGACGTGCAGCACATGGGGATTTTATCGGGGTGACGTGCAGCACATGGGGATTCTATGGGGTGACATGCAGCACATGGGGAGGCTATGACGTTGACATGCTGCACATGGGGAGGCTATGGGAAGGCTGTATACTGTAATGCAGTATATGGGGAGGCTGTGTGGGGCTCAATCAGTATATGGGGTGGCTGTGGGGGCCTCATGCAGTATTTGGGAGGCTGTGTGGGGCCTTATTCAGTATGTTGAGAGACTCTAGGGCTCATGCTGAATATACGAAAGCTGTGTGGGGCTCATGCTGTATATGGGGAGGCTGTGTGGGGCTCATGCTGTACATGGGGAGGCTGTGTGGGGCAAATGCTGAACATGGGGAGGCTGTGTCGGGCTCATGCTGTACACGAGGAGGCTGTGTGGGGCGGGGCTCATACTGTATATAGGGAGGCTGTGTGGGGCTCATACCGTATATAGGGAGGCTGTGTGGGGCTCATGCCGTATATAGGGAGGCTGTGTGGGGCTCATGCCGTATATAGGGAGGCTGTGTGGGGCTCATGCTGTATATAGGGAGGCTGTGTGGGGCTCATGCCGTATATAGGGAGGCTGTGGGGGCCTCATGCCGTTTATAGGGAGGCTCTGTGGGGCTCATGCCGTATATAGGGAGGCTGTGTGGGGCTCATGCAGTATATAGGGAGGCTGTGTGGGGCTCATGCCGTATATAGGAGGCTGTGTGGGGCTCATGCAGTATATAGGGAGGCTGTGTGGGGCTCATGCCGTATATAGGGAGGCTATGTGAGGCTCATGCCGTATATAGGGAGGCTGTGTGGGGCTCATGCAGTATATAGGGAGGCTGTGTGGGGCTCATGCAGTATATAGGGAGGCTCTGTGGGGCTCATGCCGTATATAGGGAGGCTGTGTGGGGCTCATGCAGTATATAGGGAGGCTGTGTGGGGCTCATGCCGTATATAGGGAGGCTGTGTGAGGCTCATGCCGTATATAGGGAGGCTCTGTGGGGCTCATGCCGTATATAGGGAGGCTGTGTGGGGCTCATGCAGTATATAGGGAGGCTGTGTGGGGCTCATGCCGTATATAGGGAGGCTGTGTGAGGCTCATGCCGTATATAGGGAGGCTGTGTGAGGCTCATGCCGTATATAGGGAGGCTGTGTGAGGCTCATGCCGTATATAGGGAGGCTGTGTGGGGCTCATGCAGTATATAGGGAGGCTGTGTGGGGCTCATGCAGTATATAGGGAGGCTCTGTGGGGCTCATGCCGTATATAGGGAGGCTGTGTGGGGCTCATGCAGTATATAGGGAGGCTGTGTGGGGCTCATGCCGTATATAGGGAGGCTGTGGGGGCCTCATGCTGTATATAGGGAGGCTCTGTGGGGCTCACGCCATATATAGGGAGGCTGTGTGGGGCTCATGCAGTATATAGGGAGGCTGTGTGGGGCTCATGCCGTATATAGGGAGGCTGTGTGAGGCTCATGCCGTATATAGGGAGGCTGTGTGAGGCTCATGCCGTATATAGGGAGGCTGTGTGAGGCTCATGCCGTATATAGGGAGGCTGTGTGAGGCTCATGCCGTATATAGGGAGGCTGTGTGGGGCTCATGCAGTATATAGGGAGGCTGTGGGGGCCTCATGCCGTATATAGGGAGGCTCTGTGGGGCTCATGCCGTATATAGGGAGGCTGTGTGGGGCTCATGCAGTATATAGGGAGGCTGTGGGGGCCTCATGCCGTATATAGGGAGGCTCTGTGGGGCTCATGCCGTATATAGGGAGGCTGTGTGAGGCTCATGCCGTATATAGGGAGGCTGTGTGGGGCTCATGCAGCTTATGTAGTAGGCTGTGTGAGGCTCATTCTGCATATAAGGGGCTGTGGAGGGGTTTAAAGATATATAGGGGGGTGTCAGCATACTTAATTCTGCTCAATATTAAGTGATACAATTAATATTAATAAATTAATATTGAGTAGAATTAATTTCAAGCTATTGGTTCGGCCCTTCACAACAGTCATAGTCTCTCAAATGGCCCCTCGCGAAAATTAATTGCCCACCCCTGGTTTCTAGTGATGTGATTCTCCTGCTTTGCAGAATATATCAAGACAAGAAATACCAGTAGAATATGTGACCATGGATCTGCAGTCATCTATTCATTTATATTTAGGTTTCACTTCTATTTTTCTTGTTCCCATTAAACAGACATTAGAAAACTGGAGCAGTTTCTGCAGTTGTCAATGTCTATGGGGATGCAAAATTTGGTCACTCCCTGCCCGCACTTCCATGGTAAGTGCTGCCTTTTTTATAGGGTTGTGCAGTGAGTGTCTGCCTGGCTCTGACTATGCAGAGTGTAACAGTGAAAATGAATTTGTCGTCAGCTGCTGCGCTTTACATAAGCCCCGACTGTGATGACAAAGATTTCGGTATAATGAAATGAGCTTTGCCATCTCAGTTGTTGCCTATGCAGAGCACAGCAGTTGAAGACAGAGTCATCACTACTGCTGTGCTCTGCATAGGAGGCATTACAGATGTCAGAGGCTGAGCAGGTAATAAATGAAGAATGTATTTAATCTTGTGCTCTCAATACTTACAAGATTCATTACTTACAGCTACCTAAAAAAAATGTTAACTAAGGTTAGGGCTAGCATTACGGTTAGGGCTAGCTTAAAGGGTTGGGGCTAGATTTAGGGTTAGGGCTAGGTTTAGAGTTATGACCAGGTTTAGAGTTAGGGATAGGTTTAAGGCTAGATTTAGGGTTAGGGCTAGGCTAGGCTTATGGTTAGAACTAGATTTGGGACTATATTTAGACTTAGAGCTAGGTTTATGGTTAGGGCTAGGTTTAGGGCTAGATTTAGTGTTAGGGCTAGGTTTATGGGTATATTTAGGCTTTAGGGCTAGATTTAGAGTTAGGGATAGGTTAGGCCTAGGTTTAGGGCTAGATTTAGGGTTAGGATTAGGCTTACGGTTAGGACTAGGTTTGAGGCGATATTTAGGATTAGGGCTAGGTTTATGGTTAGTGCTAGGTTAGGGCTAGGTTTATGGGTATATTTAGGCTTAGGGCTAGATTTAGGTCTACGTTTAGGGTTAGTACTAGGTTTACCATAAGTGCTAGCTTTAGGGTTAGGGCTAGATTTAAGGTTAGGGCTAGGTTTCAAGTTAAGGCTAGGTTTAGGGTTAGGGCTAGGGTTAGGATTAGGGCTTGTCTAATAAAATCATTACATAAAAAATATTAAAATGTATAACTTTTATTATTAAAATTTTATGTCAGAGCTCATCAAAAAGCAAAAAAAGCTGAAGAATCAAAGGGCAAACTATAGTTGTGAGTATTTTATGAGAATACAATACATGTGCCTGGGGGATAAGGGATTTAATACTGGGCTCGTGGAAGGGACTTGGGGGGTGCTGATTGACCACAGGTTAGGGAGCACAAAATACTTGCCTTGCCCTTGCTACGCCACTGGCATGAATTCACACTACTGTTTTGATATCTAGACAAATCTGTGATAATTTCAAATGCAGATTTTTTTCTTTACTTCTAGTGAACTGAATGAGCTAAGAGTAGAAAATAGACCAAAATGTAATGGATTCAGGCGGGTGGAGGGTCATGAGTTCTCCATAGGCATATCGCTGTTCTAAGCAGCTGATCTATTAAGAAAACTAATTTGCACTTTACGTGGAGAAAGAAAAGACACGTGTGACACCATTGTGCAACACGTACGCATGATTTGGGTGTACCAAAGAGGAAAGTTTTAACTGATCCATGAAGCATGAGGGGCCTTAGTGCTCCTCTGTCACATAAAAGATTATTCATTATTGGTGCAGATCCATTTGACAGATTTTGCACTGGGGCCCAGCAGCCTATGGATAACCCTTGTGCATGATATTGTAAACCTATGTATAGATAAAACATGCTGAATAAGTATTCGCTCACGATCAGTAAGTGTTTGTGTATCCTTGTAGAAAGAAAATAGAACTGAGGAGCTTCACAAAATAATTTTTCCATAAATGATATAATAAATTATGCATTCATTGGCCAATTTAACTGAATTACTTAACATACATAGCAGTGGAGGCAGAACCATACTCGCCTCCCACTTTTCCGAGCACCTGATAGGTACTTTTCTTGCACTCTGGCATGCACAGGGTAAGGCCTGATTCACACATCCGTTTTTTGGCGTCAGTCAAAATCCACCGTTTGGGGAAAAAAATGGTACTGACGGATTTGCCTGGCGGATCCGTCTTTTTCCCCATAGAGTTGTATTGGCGGCAGATTGTGATGGATGGCCTTCCGTTGGGTCCGTCATAAAATTGGCGTCCGTCAGCCAGAAAAACGTCCCTAGGAACATTTTTTGTCTGCGTCGAAAAGACGGCTGGTGACGGATCCGTTGCCGTCCGTCATGTGGCATAATGGACGCCAATGGGCGGCGGATCCATCGCAGGATGGAATCCGTTGACAGATTCCGTTTTTCCAAACTGAGCATGCCCGGACGAATTTCCCTTCCATAATGTAACCCCAAAATCCTCCGTTCCGGCACAGAAAACTCTCTCTCTCTCAAATTCTGTAGCTTTAAATTTCCTACACTAACTGCTGTGACGGATCCGTAAAAAAAAAACGGATCCGGTGCATCAGTTTTTTCCAAATATGTAACGGATCCGTTTTCCAACACTTTGGAGGATTTAGACTGATGCCAAAAAAACAGAAGTGTGAAACAGGCCTAACATAATCAGGCTATACTTTCCTTCTGCAGGGTTGTGGGTATGTTTAGAGTGGCAAGGAGAAATACATTCAGTTTTAGATTTCATATACAAAAACAAAGGTACAATGCTTAAAAAGTTACAAAAAGATGAAATAGCAAAAAGACATACATAAAAGGCCAAAACAGAATAAAACGAAAAAAAAATGATAAAGGCTTTTATGACTAGATCAGGGAGAGATTCTTGGCAGATGAGAACTGTTAGGAACAGCGGAACGCACTAAATTCATAAATAATAAAGTGCGTTCGCCGCTCGGGGTCCACCGTGCAGTAGGTGTTAAAACCGCTGCTAATTAATGGCAGACGCGCTATATGGCGGTATAATGCTCACGGGTTCAACGAACTCACAGAGGCGCTGTAACATAAACACCGAGCCTGTTAGACTCACTGATCTCGGCGAAATTGCACGCGCGGTATCTGGTCACAGGACACGGGTCCAAGACAGGGAGCGGTGTCCGTCTAGATCTACCGTGCGTGCGGCGTCGCTACTGCGGACGCCGGTAAGTGCTGATGAATGCAGCGCGGCGGCAGACACAGCCGCTATGCGATAGTGCCGTGAGAGATGTGACACCACCGGACGCTAGTGTAGAGGTGCGGTGTGCACAGTGGCCTAAGGCTTGCCACTGACTGGCGCTGACTCTTTCTATAGTTCCCTATCCACATGCGTAATATCAGAGGGAGGGGAATCTTAATAAATCAGTCACCAGAATCATACATCCATCACCATTCACACATCTAGCAAGAAGAGTCTATACTAGCGCATGGCCGAGCGGCCATGCGGGCCTTTTATAGCCGGAACCTTCCAGATCTCTGAGATGGACCAATCAGATCTGGAGAGGGACCTGAACATGTGACTCCCGACCTTCAATGGGAGATTGTCTCATGAGCATGCTCAGTGGAGTGGCAGAGGGACTTAGCCTCAGGAATGGCTTGCTGCAGAGCAGCATGTGAGGCTCTGGATTCCTGTTGTGTCGCTGCAGGAATCCGACGCCTAACATTACCCCCCCTCCTGAGCCTTCCAATCCACCAAATAAAGTTTTTTGCCACATACCACCTTGTGTCCCACAGAGGCGTAGGCCTCAGGCTCTTCCGAAGACAAGTCTGATGCCCCGGCAGATGACTCAGAAAACCGGGACATTTGAACAGGTTTGAGAAGGGACAAGTGGAAGGCGTCAGGGATGGCTAAGTCGCCAGGAGCAGAAGTTGGAGCGGGGTGCCGATGTGTGTCGGCGGGCGTCTTCATTCGCATTTTAGAGGGTTGAGTGACATGCGGGGTGTGACCCAGACTGTAGCGAACCTCCATTGCCCGGTCTGCCACCGGCAAGGGATACAGAAACTCAGCCGGCCTCTGTTTAGAGGAGCTGCTCCGAGCACAAGAGGCGCATGCCTGAATGTATTTTTTAGTGTCCCGGGCCCTGTGCGGCCACCAATAAGACCTTGCCAGGAGTTTTGTGGTCTGCTTGTAGCCAAAGTGGATCTAGGAACACCACTTTCCAGGAAAGGTACCTCAAAGAAATATCCTGAAGCGGTTCAAATGGAGCTTCCTGCAGAACACTTAGGACCAGGTTAAGGTCCCAGGCATCCATAGGCGCCTTATAGGGAGGTACCAAGTGGGAGACTCCCTGGATGAAAGTCTTTACCTGCAAAGTGGTAGCAATTCCGCACTGGAACAGGACGGATTAAGCCGATATTAGTCTCCTGAGGGAACTTGGGGCCAGGCCCGAGTCTAGGCCCGACTGGAGAAAGGCCAAGATGTTGTGGATCAAAAATCTCAGTGGAGAAACACCGCGGCCTCGACGCCAAGCGAAGAACACCTTCCAGGTGTGGTGGTAAATTCGTGCTGAGGCCGGCTTCCGGGCGCTAACCATTGTAGCGACCCCCTTGCTCCCAAACCCTGCCTGGGTTAGAATCCAAGATTCAATGGCCATGCCGTCAAACACAGGACCGCCGAGTTCGGGTGGCAAATCGGCCCTTGAGAAAGTAGATCTGGGCGCTCTGGCAGGCGCCAAGGAACGTCGGCGAGCAGCTGCATTAGATCTGCGTACCACATTCGACGGGGCCAGTCTGGGGCCAGCAGAATCCCCGGAACCCCTTCTATCTTGATCTTTTTGATGACTCTCGGAAGTAGTGGCAGCGGGGGAAATAGATATGGGAGGTGAAACTGGTTCCATCGCAGAACCAACGCGTCCACAGCGATTGCCTGCGGAACCCTAGCCCGAGCGAAGTATGGGGGCACCTTGGCATTCACTCTGGAAGCCATCAGGTCCACAACCGGAGTTCCCCACAGTTGACAAATCTGCTGGAAGACTTCGGGATGTAGAGACCACTCTCCGGACGCAAGACCCTGCTGGCTGAGAAAGTCTGCCGTCCAATTTTCCACGCCCAGGCTGTGGACTGCCGAGATCACCGAGTGGTTTGCTTCAGCCCACTGAAGAATGTGCCCCACCTCGCGCATGGTTGCTCTGCTGCCGGTGCCCCCTTGATGATTTATGTAAGCCACCGCCGTGGCGTTGTCCGATTGAATTCAGACAGGGTGGCCTGCTAGAAAGTGATGAAACTGTTGCAGAGCCAGCCAAATTGCCCGTATCTCCAATAAGTTGATCGGGAGGTGGGCCTCCTGCGGGGACCACCGCCCCTGGGTCGTGTGGTGGCGAAACACTGCTCCCCAGCCGAGGAGACTGGCATCGGTTGTCATCACCAACCAATGGTCTGGGGGAAAGGGTTTCCCCTGGGTCAGAACGGAACTGGTTATCCACCTTTCGAGCGACTGCCTGTCCTGAGAGGACAGCCGGCACCGCCGATCAAGCGTGAAAGGATTCTTGTCCCAAGCTGACAAGAGGGCGTGCTGCAGGGGGCGAAAATGGAACTGGGCGAACAGTATCGCTTCCATTGTCGCCACCATTTTTCCTAGAATCCTTATCCCGAACCGGATGGAATGAGGGACTGGTTGGCGGTGTCCGGACTCCCTGCCGAAGAGCTAGCGCCTTTTCCTGAGGGAGAATTACCAACCCTCGGCAAGTATCGAAGATCATTCCTAAGAAGGAAATCCCCTGAGCTGGCACAAGAGATGACTTCTTCGCGCTGACCAACCATCCTAAATGGGCAAGAGTATCCAGCGTGATGTTGACATTTTCCTCGCATGCCCGTATTGAAGGGCCCTTGACCAAGAGGTCGTCCAAGTAAGGCAAGATGACTATGCCTCGAGAATTCAGTATGGCCATGACAACTGCCATAACCCTTGTGAACACTCTGGGAGCCGTGGCTAGCCCAAAGGGTAGCACTACGAACTGAAAATGTCGACCGTTGATGGCGAAGCGTAGAAACCTCTGATGAGGAGGAAAAATGGGAATATGCAGATATGCGTCCTGGATGTCGATCGAGGCCAAGTATTCTCCCTGCTCCATGGCCGATATGACTGAACGGAGAAACTCCATCCGGAAATGTCTGATCCTGATGAATTTGTTCAGAAGCTTCAGGTCCAAAACAGGTCTGACAGACCCGTCCTTTTTGTGGACCGCAAACAGATTGGAATAGAAAACCCTGAGCTCTTTCGTGTTCTGGCACGGGAACAATGACTCCGTTGTGCTGGAGCGATTCGATGGCCCCTAACAGAGCCCCTGCCTGGGTATCCACCCTGGGAAGACAAGAAAGAAAAAACCGTCTTGGAGGGCATCTGACAAATTCTATTTTGTAACCTGAGGCCACCAACTCCTTTACCCATGCGTCGCGTGCGACACTGAACCAGACGTGGTGAAACCAGAGTAGACGGCCGCCCACCCTGCTGGTGACGTCTGGCAAACACCTCGAGTCATTTAGCTGCCGATCTTTGGGATCTGGATCCCCTCGATCTGGGCTGCTGAGTTCGCATTCTCCCCAATGGGTTGGTTCTATATGAGACCTGCCGCTCCTTATCCTGGTTAGGGCGGCCTGAAGCGGCGGAATTGGCCGCTGTGGTCTACCCGGGGTTGCGAAAGGTCCGAAAAGGGTGGCGAAAAGGCGGTTTGACCTTTTGTTAAGGGAGAAAACCGCTCTTTTCCTCCTGTGGAGTCAGAGATAAGTTTATCCAACTTCTCCCCAAATAGACGGCCGCACTGATAAGGCAGGGAAGTCAAGGACTTCTTGGAAGCAGAATCGGCCCACCCTGTCCTTAACCATAGCTCTCTTCTGATATAAATTGCGTTAGCGGCAGCAAGTGTCGAGCAATTGGCCGCATCCAAAGACGCATTGATTACATAGTCTCCGGCCATCGCCATCTGACTCGCGATCTCCGATATCTCGGCAGGTAGTTCTCGCTCCTGCGCGACCTTGTTTAATGATTCTGACCATGAGATCATGGCCTTGGCTACCCAAGTTGCTGCGAACGAGGGACAGAGCGCTGATCCTGATGCCTCATAAACTGAACAAGCTAAGCTCTCTATGAGGCGATCCGTGGGATCCTTAATAGAAGAAACACTAGGAACGGATTTAGTGGCTAGACGTGACACTGGTGGATCCACCGTCGAAGATTCCGTCCATTTCTTATGGATGTCCGGGGCAAATGGATACCTTACTTTGAGTGCCTTTTGACCCGAGAAACGCCTGTCTGGTCGTTCCCTGTGTCGCTGCACTATGTCCTCAAACTCAGGGTGAGAGGAAAAAATTCTGTGCGGCTGCTTCAGTCGCTTAAATGCCACCTTATGGCCTGAAGCCGCGGTGGAATCATCCTCAATCCCCAAGGTCTGATTGACGGCTTCTGTGAGACTGTCCACTGTCTCACGTGACCCTGGAGCATCCAGGTCAAGGGGCTCGTCTGAGTCGAAATCTGAGGTCTGCTCACTATCAAACACTGGTGACGGGGAGCGAGAAGCAGAACTTACGGATGCCAAAGCACCGGATGGACTGGGTGACACCGCGTGGATTCTCTTCCCCCGTGTCTGCCTGGAGTGAGAGCGGCCCCTGCAGGCCGAAGGCTCTAGTGAGATGGAAGTACCCTCTAAGGCCGGCGAGCCACTGTCCCTGCCCCTATCCTGAAGGGACTCGATTGCCCTCGTAAACGACGCCATGGACTGTGACGGTCGCAGGGGAGGGCTCCTGGGCGCATTCGGACTCGCAGACTTCGCATAACCGCTTGCTCCGTGCCCGCGGAAACGCAGCCCGACAAGAGATGCATGCAGCGTAAAAAAAAAAAAAAAAACGTGTGCGTCTTTGCCTGTTTGGACATGCTGTATCTGTCCGCTGCTGGGGATGAGTGGGAGGAGGTAGCACCTCGTTTCCCTGTAGCGTGGCCTCTCGGGCAGCACTTACCCCAGTCCTGTGCCTCCCACGTTCCTGGACGCCTACACCACCGAAATTGTGCGCCACCAGCTGCGGGGCGGACCGCCGGCATATAAACTGCTCCAGGGGCGAACTTCCGGGTCTACGGCCTAGCCGTGCTCCGAAGCCGGAAGTGACACGTGGCCCGGAGGCGGAACTTCCGATTGCAGCCTAGCTCTGGCTAAAGCTGTGGCCTCGATTTTCTCCCCTGCCTGCGACGGGGTGGGGGGAACAGGGGGGCGCGACTTCATGGCACCGCAAACAATGGCGCTACTTACTGGCGCGGGCTTTATCGCACCACGCTCCTGCAGCCACGCTCAGCCAGGAATGGCTGGTGGCATCTGACAGCTACGGGCTCCAGCCCTGGATCTTCGTCGCAGGAGCCCTCCTAGGCCCTCTCCTCACTGGCGATCCTCTTCAGCTTCCCAGCTCAGGTAAGTGAGGGGGGGCCTTGACAATATAGGATGGTGCAGGCACCCTAGCTCCATCTAACCCCTTCAGGGGGTGAGGAGAGGGACCGTCCGCCGCCTTGCAGCACCGCAGTCTAAGCATTCGTGGAGCAGTGGGGGCCGCACGGACTAGTCTTGTGCCTCTGTACAGCCCATGGTTTCAATACCTAGGCATGGTCAGCGCTAAGTCCGGCATTGTGTCCCACGTCACGGGAGAGGATACGTGGAGGGACACTCACACGTTCTCGCCCGTTGTTGGTTTGGGGAAATCGGACCCTTTCAATAGGATCCGTTGCCCCTGTATAATCTTCATGGGAGAGAGAAAAAAAAAGTCTGGGGAAAACAGTCCAGATATGTCCCACGGTGCGGGAGAGGGTACGTGGAGGCGATACTCAACACGTGCTCGCCCGTTGACGGTTTGGGGAAATCGGACCCTTTCAATAGGGTCCGTCGCCCCTGTCTCAGCTTCACAGCAAAAAAAAAGAGTTAAAAAGAAAAGAGGAAAAGTCTGGAACAAACCAGACGTGTGTGCTTCCAAAGGACACTAAGCAAAAAACTGATTTCCGCCCGCAATAGGGGCGAGGGTGTATACGGCGGAGGAGGAGCTAACCTCTTTTTTTCACTTAGTGTCAGCCTCCAAGCGGCAGAAGCATTCACCCACAGTGTCTGTGTCCCCCAATGAGGCGAAGGAGAAATGTTAGGCGAATAACTTGTCTCCAGCACGTTGTATGAAGTCAATGGTGGAGTCCTAAATTTTTCTATCTCTTGTAGGTATTTCCCCAACGTAGACCAATGATGTTTCACGATATTGGTTATTGTTTTGCTTTCTTCACAGTAGATGGTTACCATTGGTATTCTATTCAATACACAATCTTTGTTATTCATATTACTAAGAATGGTCGACTGTTCCAGAAATATCACTGTATCCTTCCATTTATCTAACATTTTTTAGGGTAGTTTCTTTCTCTAAATTTATTTGTCATACATTCCAGAGAAGTATTCAATGTATTTACATCACTAACAATTCTTCTCACTCGCAGATACTGGCTATACGGCAAGGATTCAACCATTGAGTGGTGACTATCAAATCTCATTATATTGTTTTTATCCATAGGCTTCACAAAAAATCTCTGTAGTAAGCTTATTAGTTTCATTTCTGATCAATGCATCTAAACATTGAATTTCTGTCTCAGAGTATGTTGACGTAAATTTAATATCTTGATCTAGAAATTTACATTAACATATTCTGATCCTTGTCTGCATGGTTCCTTATCCCTAACCTTGCATGCATGGCTCCATATCCCCATCTCTGAATGACTCCTCATCCCTTTCCTTGTATGCATGGCTCCTCATCCATATCCTTGCATGCATGGTTCCTCATCCCTATCCTGGTATGCATGGCTCCTCATCCCTGTCCTGGTATGCATGGCTCTTCATCCCTATCCTAGTATGCATGGTTCCTCATCCCTATCCTTGTATGTATGGCCCCCATGAGAAAAGCCCTTGCAGCATCTTGTTCCGATGCCAACAGCTGCCGGCGATCACGTGCTCCCGATCATTAAGGGAATGAATATTCATATCTCTCCAGCCTATGGGAGTGGAGAGACATAAATATTCATTATCTTAATGATCTGGCACCCATGCTAGCCCGGCAGCTGCTGGAAGCTGGAGGCTTCGGCTGCAACTGTGCGCGCTATAAGAGAAATGAATATTTATTGCCAGTGCAGTGAATATTAATTTCTCTTTAGCAGCGGGTACAGTTACAGCGTCGGCTCCTGCCTCCTGTGACCCACGGCTCACCGCTCCCCTACCCCCGCCAGCCTCTAGTCCTAAGGAGATGGTGCGCATGCCCACCGGGAGGGTTCTGCGTGCCCCCTCTGGACCACATGCCATAGGTTCGCCGCCACTGATCTAGATCATTAAGAAATATATGAAATTCTTTAAAGGGAATCTGTCACCCCATTTTAGCCCTATCAGCTGCCGCCACCGCCATCAGGGGCTTATCTACAGCATTTTGTAATGCTGTAGATAAGCCCCCAATGAAACCTGAAAGATAAGAAAAACAAGTTAGATTATACTCACCGGGGGCGGGTGCGGTGGGTGTCGCAGTCCGGTCCAGCGCCTCCCATCTTCATACGATGATGTCCTCCTCCTTGTTTCTTCCTCGGCTCCAGTTCAGGCGTACTTTATCTGCCCTGTTAAGAGCAGAGTAAAGTACTGCAGTGCGCAGGCGCCGGACCTCTCTGACCTTTCCCGGCACCTGCGCACTGCAGTACTTTACTCTGCCCTCAACAGAGCAGATAAAGTACGCCTGCGCAGGAGCTGAGGGAGAAGCAAGGAGGAGGACATCATCGTATGAAGATGGGAGGCGCCAGACCGGACGGCGCCACCCATCGGACCGGACCGAACGCCAGGGTGATTATAATCTAACTCTTTTTTCTTATCTTTCAGGTTACTTCGGGGGCTTATCTACAGCATTACAGAATGCTGTAGATAAGCCCCTGATGGCTTTGGCCGCAGCTTATAGGCCAAAAATGAGGTGACAGACTCCCTTTAAGTTCATCATCAGTACCCATCCATAGGAGGAAGACATTTATGTACCTTCACCACCGCAAAACCTTGCTAAAAGAGTGGGATACATAGATAAGGTCCTTCTCCATGGTCATCATTGTCAAATTTGCATCATCATGCACCATATTGGCGCCCATCGCTGTCCCTGTCTTTTGCATATAAAAATCGTCCCCGAACATGAAATAATTCTTCTTTAGAACCACTTCCAGTAAATTTAGAACAAATTCAACCGCAGTAGGTGTATTTGTTGTGTTACCCAATTTTTTGAGCTCTGCAGCAAGCCTCATGTCGCGATTTATCAAGATATACACAGACACCACATCAAAAAATGCTAAAATAATTTAATAATGTTACTTAATACTCTCAAGTTACATAAAAAGTCATCAGTGTCTAATATAAATGTGGTAGCTTGTCTGGGCAATGAGCCCAAAATTTTATCCAGAAATATTCCCAATATGGCTAAATATTGAATCGCTACCTGACACTATTTGGCGTCCTGGAGGGTTATTTAAGGATTTGTGAATCTTAGGTAATAAATATATTACTGGCGTAACTGGATTCTCAACTAATAGATATTAATACAGATCTTCATCTACTACATCATAGTAATTAGCTTCATCTAATAATTCCTTAATTTTCATGAAAATGGTAAATTTAGGATCCCAATCAAGTCTCTCATAGACCTCTAAATCAGACAATTGCCATTCAATTTCACCTACATATTTGCCAAGTGTCCATGACGACGACATCACCACCCTTGTCCACTGGCTTGATGGTGATGTCGCCATCATGGACCATTGCTCTCAATGCCACGTTCTCTTCATTGGTAAAATTAGGATATTTAAATTTATCTCTCCTATAGGTCTGCTTAAATATCTCTATATCCCTACTTACAGCAGATATATACTGTATATATGCTTCTATCACAGGAACATTGATATCGGGTACATAATCACTTGTTAGAGTGTGAATTCTTGCAGTTTGAAAACTGATTTAGTAGGACTGACCACTGACGGGTCCTTAGATCCTCTCGAATACCAAAATTTAAGTTTTATCGATCTAAAAAATCTGAACAATTCGGTTTCTAATTTAAACCAGTTAATGTGTTTGGTAGGACTAGATGAAAATCCCTTTGACAATACAGAGATATCAGCTGTTGATAAATTTACCTTAGGTCTAATCCCTTCTTCTTTGTGATGTCTGTCTTGATGGAATTATTTGTGCTTTGTGTTTTTTCTCCTTTTTGTCCATGATGGAGTTTTCTCCCTCCTCAATTATTCCTCTGGCGATTTCTTTTAGCACTATTATGTATTTTTTTTCATGGATTATGCTGCTTCCATACATTTTTGCTACATTTATGGACTGGTATATACCTGGGATGCTTTGCACCTAATTTTGCTGGTGCTGCTCTTGCCTTTTTAACTATCACATACCGGTATATATCCATGGATGGTGTTGATATCAGATTACTATAGGTATGGCATGGAAATAATGCATTTACACTGGCATGTGATGTCCCTGGTATGGACCAGAGACTACCAGTCTACCTCAGGGGCACATACCTCCTGCTGAAATTTTTTAGCACTTCTATGCTAGCAAGGAAACACACAGAAAACTGTGTTCACAGACAATGATTTCTAGAATTATTCCTGAGCCAATGCAGTAATTTGCATGACCCGATCATGCCTGTTTTTAATGCAGTGCCACCTGAGGGCTTGTAGATCAAGAGCATCCAATACTGACCATCGGCCTTGTCCCTTGTGCACATAGATTTCTCCTGCATCTCTGAGTCATTTGATGATATTGTATTATGTATATGGTGTGTTATTCAAAGTCTTTTCCATTTTACATTGAGGAACATTTTTCTGATTTTTTTCATAATTTTTAGATGCAGTTCTTCACAGATTGATGAATCTCTGATCACCTTTGCTTCTGAGAGACTCTGCCTCTCTAACATGGTCTTTTTATACGCAGTCATGTGACTTAGTTAAAAAATAACGTTCTCGGTGTATTTCATTAGTACCACTTACTTTTCTAAATTAGTTACTTTTTTCAACTAAAACGTAAAAATTATCAACGTTCACCTTCTGATCCATGTTCTGTTGGGAATTAAACATGGTTATAGGAAATTTCTAAATCCTTGCATTCTTGTAGTTTTTCACAATTTATACACAGTTTCTTAACTTTTTTGGAATTGGGGTTGTAGTTGCGGTCTATTTCTGTTACCTTTTTTAGCTGAAAGGCTGGTGCACTGTCAAGTTAGTATTGATAAATTTTATCTGCAAGTCATTTTGAAGTCTCCATGGTTTGTAGTGCCTGAAGTTATGTTTTAGGTCGGTTTCCTACATTGGATAGTCATGGTCCAAGTATGTAATGGCTGGATCGGCCACGAGTCCTCTGACCCAAAAAACATAGGAGGCTGTTGATTTCGGATCAGTAGAGCAGTGGCACGTCTAGGGTCCATACTTGGACTGTGAAGTTCGGGTATGTGAAACTGTCCTTAGTGAAGGGCTTGTTTGATTTAAACAGCATGCAAAATTTTTGTCCAGACTTTCACATTGGATTTCTCCGTTTTGCAACGCGTAGGATGAAATGTGCACCAAAATGTACATGTAATGGAGCATTTTTTCTGTTACGTGTGGACGCACCCCAATGGTTGAAACAAGATTTGTATGCAACAAGGGTAGTTCTGTAGCAGTGCCATGTTTCACACTAGGGCATTCATATGGTGTGGTCCCTAGCATAACGCTTGGCAGTACACCATTAGGACAAGAACACAACTTAGTATTACACATCCAAGGATCAGATGGAAATCAGTCATGCATGAGATCATCAGGGGATTCATTGCAAACTGCAACCATGGGAAACCATGTGCCTATAAGCATTAGCATAGTGGAGACCTGAGGTGAAGCATACGGGAGAACGCTCTACCGTGGTGGCACTCCACCGGGAGGACACTGAGGGGTCGTCTGAGACACCCCGTCAGGAAACACTTAGTGTCGCAAGGAACAGTGAAGGGAAAGATGAATTAATGTTCCGTCTTTACTGTAATGGAAATGCTGGTTACTACGTGGATGTGTTGTGTCCTGAAGCAAATAAATATAGTCAGTTAAGAGTTGCCCTGGACTGTGTCTCTATTCTTTGGGATCCAGGACCAACTTCAAGTCAGCGCAGCAAAGAAGATGCTGACATCACCATGAGTACCAATTGTAACATGCAAGGGAAAAGGTACCATTTTCTTTTCTTGTAGAGGAAGGCCAGGGTGTTCAATGCCCGACAACCTCAGCCACGACTACCGCCCTGGCCAACCTCTACAATTGGCGTAGTCGGCAGGTTGCCGACACCTTACAGTGCGGAGGAACCGCAGGAAGAGATGGAAATTCAAGTGAGGAGATAAAAAGAGATGCTGAGAAGAAATTGGATGTGACAAGTTTGACATGAGGAGTGTGGGTTGAAGATACCGCAATTGTGAGTAAATTACCAGATGTGACTGAAGAACTGAATGTGGAAAAGACTGGGAGTGAAAAGATGGCGGCCATGAAGATGGAGGACTTTGGCGCCAAAAAGGACTGTAATGACAACCTTCATGGGCATGATGGTGCAGAAATGGTGCCAGAAGATTGCTGTCAACGTCAGGTCCACCCCTGGTGGGCACGACAAAAATTAAGAGAAACATGCCCCCTGCATCAGACTTCTAGGAAATGGGTGGAGAGGCCTGAAACAACCCCACCCAGGGACAGGAGTGGCACAGCAGGAAGTCTTGGGTGCAGCTGCCTGAAGTCAGTGTAAGACGTAATGACGGCGGCGATGCATCACTGCTGCATTCTCCACTGCCGGAGTATCGGGCGGATGGAATGGAGGTGGCTGAAGGAGGTCGAAAAGGCCCGACCTGAGCGCTCGTGGGATGAATTAACAGTGGAGAAATTAATACCAGTAAAGAAGGATCCTTGGCGGCTGCCTGGACCTGAACCTCCACGCCGCCAGAGTGTGGGCATCATTTTCCCATGCCGGAGCCAGTGACCACGCCGGCGAGTCATTAGTCAAGGGAATGTGCCGTGCCGAAGACCCTTGAGGGCGAGACGCAACTTCCGCAATGTCGGGAACCCAAGCGGATGGCGGAACGTTTTTCTCCGGGGTCAGCTTCACCACCATGGGGACCGGGAGTTGGAGCATCCACCTCCACAGAACATCACCCGGAAGAGCAGGCCATGTCGGATCTACATCAGTGAGAGACTGGGTGCACCACTGCGTCCGCGGAGGAGCCTGATGCCAATGGGTCAAACCCGCTGCATTCTCAGATGACCTGGCAGCCAGCGTACAGCGGATGCTGACGTAGGTCAGGTCCAGCCTCAGCGGGACGGGATCAGATGAAACCATGTGACCTAGGAGACAGCTAGGCCGGTGAGTGAGCCATCATATCCACAGTCAGAAAACAGGCCCTTACCCATCTTGTCGGAGTATACCAACCCTAGGCCCATGTCACCTGCAGTTCCAGCAGCATATGAGTCTCGCACCTCTACGGGGAATTTGGGTTCCAGGTCATCCGCCGGTCCCTCCGCCTGGATTGCGGATATCATAGCCCAAAAAAAGGCTAAGGAAAAAGAAGTGTGGGCTCGCCTACATCAATAAGGGGAGTGCGCTGTGGCTGGGTGCCGCCCCCATGGGTAGTTAGTGTTCACTAATGTAGATTGTGGATACGGCTTTATTCGGGAGGCAGGCACTGACACAAAAGTTGATATCAATGCCGCCTTAGTAAAACATGGCAGACCCCTGGCAGAGGGGGACTGGATTTCTTTTATAAGGGAAGACTGTCCCAGGGGCTCTTACGCCATAGCCGTGACACTGTGTCAAAAAGACGGCCGTCCCATATCAGATACGGATCCCTGTACAGAATAGTCGGTCCCACATGGGATGCCTGCCTCCGGCTCTACTTCTGCTAATGCTTGGCAGCATCGGGACCTTGCGGCTGCTGAGTCCTCATCGGCCCATACGAGGGCATGGGATTACCAGGAGGAGACACTTTAAGTGTGTCCTTGTGAAGTCTGTAAAAAAATTTTTGGATGCCTGTTGCACCGTGCTGAATAGGGACTGTTCTGTGTCAACACAGGGCAGGGAACCCTACTACGCTCTGGAGTTAAAGAGCATTGCGGCCGTTGCGGCATAACAGAAACGTTGAGACGAAGCATTGGTTTTTGTGTTTGTTGTTTTGTTGCATCTGTTTTGCCTCTTCTGCTGAATAGCAGCACTCGGCTTTAAAGGAATTGTGGATCCATGAACTTGTGGATCGGGATGTTTGTTTACTGAGCAAGGAACCGTGCTAACCGCAAGGGAAGGGGGACGACCTCCCTCTTAAAGGACCTCTACCAATGTAAATAAGTTAAAATGGTGCCTATGGAAGGACTGTTCCCACGCAGCTGTTTATAAATATTTCTGGTGCTCCCCTAAAAGGGGGATCACCCTGAAAGACTGTAGGCTTTATAAGGAGGGTCATCCGTTTGTATTCATGTGTTTTAAGGGAGACTGCCTGTGGACTGTCGGGACAGGCACTTGTTTTGAAAAATAATGAATAAAAGAAAGAAGTGGACATTACTTCTCATGGACCTGGCTCATATAGAGCTATTGCACATAAGTGTTCTTCCTTCATGGAGTATCGTTTGTAAATATGTAAAGTTGATTCTATAGTATTGTCAGGAGTGACAATCATTTAAGAAAGGGGGAATGTAAGGGGTTGTAGGTTTAACCCCTTTTACTCTCTCTGTGCTGCTGATGTATATACTATATTATGCTATGTTTAACGTGTGTGTGTGTATGTGTGTGTGCTGTATTTGTACCGTTGATGCAAAATTTCATGTTAGATGTATATTTCATGTTACTGCACCATATGTATGATAGGGACAGTGCAGTCTGGGTTGTGGCCACTAGATGGGGGCAAAGAGGTCACCACTAGAGTTGAGCGACTTTGGTCGGATCGGGTTTCGTGAAACCCGACTGAAACAAAATTTGAGTCGGATGTAACTGGTCCGATTAGGGCAAAAAAAAGTCGGAGTTTCATCCGAAACCCGACCCCATTGCAAGTCAATGGGGAATAAAAGTCAGCATTGAGCGGATGACATTCATCCACTCAATGCAGACTTTTATTCCCCATTGACTTACATTGGGGTCGGGTTTTAGACGAAACTCCGACTTTTTTTGCCCTAGTCAGACCAGTTTCATCCGACTCAAATTTTGTTTGTCGGGTTTCATGAAACCCGATCCGACCAAAGTCGCTCAACTCTAGTCACCACTTTAGAGTAAATAACATAAGGGTTAACTATGGGAGGAGTTAGTTGGCGAATAGTCAGGAAGGTCTTCCTGTATTTAGTCAGTCAGGGGCCAGACACTGAAGTGCTTGGATGGGCAATATGCCGGAGCTGCCTAACTACACCGTAACGTTTAAGGGTATTTCCAGCCATCCACGGGAGTAACTTAGAGAAGAACCAGGTACAGCAGAACCAGCAGTAGAGAGGAAAAGAAGGAAGTAGAGGAAGATGGAAGGTCACCGTAAAAGTGTACGGGAAGGTCGCTCCAGTATGTGGTGGATAGCCTCGTGGGCTGGATCTCTGTTGTCTGAGGCGAAGCAGACGGGAGAACGCTCTACCGTGGTGACTCTCCACCGGCAGGACACTGAGGGGTCTCTGAGACACCCCGTCCCGTGGAAACACTTAGTGACGCAAGGAACAGTGAAGGGAAAGATGAAGTAATGTGCCATATTTACTGTGATGGAAATGCTGGTTACTACGTGGATGTGTTGTGTCCTGAAGAAAATAAATATGTTCAGTTAACCCCTTCATGACCCAGCCTATTTTGACCTTAATGACCTGGCCATTTTTTGCAATTCTGACCAGTGTCCCTTTATGAGGTAATAACTCTGGAACGCTTCAACGCATCCTAGCGATTCTGAGATTGTTTTTTCGTGACATATTGGGCTTCATGTTAGTGGTAAATTTAGATCGATAATTTTTGCGTTTATTTGTGAAAAAATCAGAAATTTGGCGAAAATTGTGAAAATTTCGCAATTTTCAAATTTTGAATTTTTATTCTGTTAAACTAGAGAGTTATGTGACACAAAATAGTTACTAAATAACATTTCCCACATGTCTACTTTACATCAGCACAATTTTGGAAGCAAAATATTTTTTTGTTAGGAAGTTATAAGGGTTAAAAGTTGACCAGCGATTTCTCATTTTTACAACAAAATTTACAAAACCATTTTTTTTAGGGACCACCTCACATTTGAAGTTACTTTGAGGGGTCTATATGGTAGAAAATACCCAAAAGTGACACCATTCTAAAAACTGCACCCCTCAAGCTACTCAAAACTACATTCAAGAAGATTATTAACCCTTTAGGTGTTTCACAGGAACTAAAGCAACATGGAAGGAAAAAAAGGACATTTTAATTTTTCCAACAAAAATTTTCTTTCAGCATCAATTTTTTCATTTTTCACATGGGCAACAGGATAAAATGGATCCTAAAATTTGTTGGGCAATTTCCCCTGAGTACACCGATACCTCATATGTGGTCAAAAACCACTGTTTGGGCGCATGGCAGGGCTCAGAAGGGAAGGAGCGCCATTTGACTTTTTGAATGGAAAATATGCTGGAATATTTAGCGCTTGCCATGTCGCGTTTGGAGAGTCGCTGTGTGCCTAAACACTGGAGCTCCCCCACAAGTGACCCCATTTTGGAAACTAGACCCCCCAAGGAACTTATCTAGATGCATAGTGATCACTTTGAACCCCCAGGTGCTTCTCAAATTGATCCGTAAAAAAAAAAAAAAGTACTTTTTTTCACAAAAATTATCTTTTAGCCTCAGTTTTTTCATTTTCACATGGGCAACAGGATAAAATGGATCCTAAAATTTGTTGGGCAATTTCTCCTGAGTACACCGATACCTCATATGTGGTCATAAACCACTGTTTGGGTGCACGGCAGGGCCCGGAAGGGAAGGAGCGCCATTTGACTTTTTGAATGGAAAATTAGCTCCAATCGTTATCGGACACCATGTCGCGTTTGGAGAGCCCCTGTGTACCTAAACATTGGAGCTCCCCCACAAGTGACACAATTTTGGAACCTAGACCCCTTACGGAACTTATCTAGATCTGTAGTGAGCACTTTGAACCCCCAAGTGCTTCACAAAAGTTTATAACATAGAGCAGTGAAAATAAAAAATCATTTTTTTTCCTCAAAATTGTTTTTTTAACACGCTATTTTTTATTTTCACAAGGGTAACAGGAGAAATTGAACCAAAAAAGTTGTTGTCCAGATTGTCCTGAGTACGCTGGTACCCCATATGTGGGGGGGGGGGGGCACTGTTTGGGTGCACGGCAGGGCGCAGAAGGGAATGAGCGCCATTTGACTTTTTGAAATGAAAATTAGCTCCAATCGTTAGCGGACACCATGTCGTGTTTGGAGAGCCCCTGTGTGCCTAAACTTTGGAGCTCCCCCACAAATGACCCCATTTTGGAAACTAGACCCCCTAAGGAACTTATCTAGATGCATAGTGAGCACTTTGAACCCCCAGGTGATTCACAGAAGTTTATAATGCAGAGCAGTGAAAATAAAAAATCTTTTTTTTTCCCTAAAAAAATTTTTTTTAGTTGGCAATTTTTTATTTTCACAAGGGTACTAGGATAAATTGGACCCCAAAAGTTGTTGTCCAGTTTGTCCTGAGTATGCTGGTACCCCATATGTGGGGGGGAACCACTGTTTGGGCACACGTTGGGGCTCAGCAGGGAAGTAGTGACATTTTGAAATGCTGACTTTGATGGAATGGTCTGCGGGCGTCATGTTACATTTGCTGAGCCCCTGTGTGCCTAAACAGTAGAAACCCCCCACAAGTGACCCCATTTTGGAAACTAAACCCCCCAAGGAACTTATCTAGATGTGTGGTGAGCACCTTGAACCCCCAAGTGCTTCACAGAAGTTTATAATGCAGAGCCGTGAAAATAAAAAATCATTTTTTTTCCCTCAAAAAAAATGAATTTTAGCACGCAATTTTTTTTTCACAAGGGTAACAGGAGAAATTGGACCCCAAAAGTTGTTGTCCAGTTTGTCCTGAGTACGCTGATACCCCATATGTGGGGGATGACCACTGTATGGGCACACGTCAGGGCTCGGAAGGGAAGTAGTGACGTTTTGGTATGCAGACTTTGATGGAATGGTCTGCGGGCATCATGTTACATTTGCAGAGCCCTTGATGTACCTAAACTGTGGAAACCCCCCACAAGTTACCCCATTTTGGAAACTAGACCCCCCCAAGGAACTTATCTAGATGTGTGGTGAGCACCTTGAACCCCGAAGAGCTTCACAGAAGATTGTAATGCAGAGCCATGAAAATAAAAAATCTTTTTTTTCCTCAAAAAATGAATTTTTAGCTCGCAATTTTTTATTTTCACAAGGGTAACAGGAGAAATTGGACCCCAAAAGTTGTTGTCCAGTTTGCCCTGAGTATGCTGATACCCCATATGTGGGGAGGGACCATTGTTTGGGCACACGTCGGGGCTCGGAAGGGAAGTAGTGACGTTTTGAAATACCGACTTGATCGAATGGTCTGCGGGCATCATGTTACGTTTGCAGAGCCTCTGATGTGCCTAAACAGTGGAAACCCCCCACAAGTGACCCCATTTTGGAAACTAGACCACCAAGGAACTTATCTAGATGTGTGGTGAGCAGCACTTTGAACCCCCAAGTGCTTCACAGAAGTTTATAATGCAGAATCGTGAAAATAAAAAATCTTTTTTTTACTCAAAAAATGATTTTTTAGCCCGCAATTTTTTATTTTCACAAGGGTAACAGGAGAAATTGGACCCCAAAAGTTGTTGTCCAATTTGTCCTGAGTACGCTGGTACCCCATATGTGGGGGGGGAACCATTGTTTCGGCACACGTCAAGCTCGGAATGGAAGTAGTGACGTTTTGAAATGCAGACTTTGATGGAATAGTCTGCGGTCGTCATTATGTTTTCAGAGCCCCTGATGTGCTTAAACAGTGGAAACCCCCCACAAGTGACCCCATTTTGGAAACTAGACCTTCCAAGGAACGTATGTAAGATGTGTTGTGAGCACTTTGAACCCCCAAGTGCTTCACAGAAGTTTATAATGCAGAGACGTGAAAATTAAAAAATCATTTTTTTCCACAAAAATAATTTTTTAGCCCCCAATTTTTTATTTTCCCAAGGGTAACACGAGAAATTAGTCCCCAAAAGTTGTTGTGCAATTTTTCCTAAGTACGCTGATACCTCATATGTTGGGGTAAACCACTGTTTGGGCACACGTCAGGGCTTGGAAGGGAGGGAGCACCTTTTGACATTTTTAAACGCAAAATTGGCTGGAATCAATGGTTGCACCATGTCGCGTTTGGCGACCCCCTGATGTGCCTAAACAGTGGAAACCCCTCAATTCTAACTCCAACCCTAACCCCAACCCCAACACACCCCTAACCACAGCCCTAACCCTAACACATCCCTAACCACAAGCCTAACCCTAATTCCAATGCTAACCCTAATTCCAACCCTAACCCTAACCCTCTTTCCAACCCTAACCCTCTTTCCAATCCTAACCCTAACCCTCTTTCCAACCCTAACCCTCTTTCCAACCCTAACCCTCTTTCCAACCCTAATCCTCTTTCCAACCCTAACCCTAACCCTCTTTCCAACCCTAACCCTCTTTCCAACCCTAACCCTAACCCTCTTTCCAACCCTAACCCTAACCCTCTTTCCAACCCTAACCCTAACCCTCTTTCCAACCCTAACCCTCTTTCCAACCCTAACCCTCTTTCCAACCCTAACCCTAACCCTCTTTTCAACCCTAACCCTAACCCTAATGGAAAAATAAAAATAAAAATATTTTCTTTATTTTATTAGTGGTGCCTACCTATGGGGGTGATAATCGGGGGGTTTATTTACTTTTTCTTTCATTTTGATCACTGTGAGAGTGATCAAAATGAAAGAATTGAATCTGCAGCCGGCAGATTCGGGCGGGCGCACTGCGCATGCGCCTGCCATTTTCTAAGATGGCGGCGCCCATGAACCGGACCCGCCGGACACCGGGAGCGATGGGGGGACTTAGAAGGTGCCGGGGGAGGTGAGATGGGGTGAGGGGGGGATCGGAAGCTGGCGGGGAGCGAAGGGAATGGGAGGGGGGCAGATCATGACAGCGGCGGCAGATCGCCGCTGTCATTCAGTTGCGGGGGGGGCGATCGCCGGTGGGGGGGTGGAATCGGTGTCTCCAGCCATGTCCGATGCTACAGCAGCATCGGCCATGGCTGGATTGTAATATTTCATCAATTTTCATTGATGAAATATTACTATCGCTCTGATTGGCTGTTTCACTTTTAACAGCCAATCAGAGCGATCGTAGCCACGTGGGGGCGAAGCCACGCCCCCTGTGGCGAAGAACAAATCCCCCTGTATCTGCGGGTCGGGTGACCTTTCAGTGACCTAGGTCACCCGACCCGCAGTTGGGCTTTAAAGTCATGACGCCACATAGGCGTCATGGGTCGTTCTGGCACGACTTTTCATGACGCCTACGTGGCGTCAAAGGTCGTAAAGGGGTTAAGAGTTGCCCTGGACTGTGTCTTTATTCTTTGGGATCCAGGACCAGCTTCAAGTTAGCACAGCAAAGAAGACGCTGACAGCACCGTGAGTACCGATTGTAACATGCAAGAGCAAAGGTAGCATTTTCCTGTAGAGGGAGGCCAGGGTGTTCAATGCCTGACAACCTCAGCCATGACTACAGCCCTGGCCGACATCTACAGTAATGCAGGCATGCTTGTCTGAATCTTCATGGTGCAGAAATTGGCGATTGTCAAAAAAGCAGCTGCATATTTGTGATGCAAAGACCTACAGAACAGGCCCTCGTAAGTATCTTCCATGTGCTGCATTTTAGGTTATATGAGCAGCAGAACATGGGAGAATGTGGCTTCTGGTGGTACTAACCTGCAGGGCTGTGGAGCAGAGCTGTGGAGTCGGAGTCAGAGTCGGTGTCATGGAAATTGAGGAGTCGGAGGTTTGTCTTACCGACTCCACAGCCCTGGCATGTATCTTTCAGGTCTTGCACAAATATTTCAAAAGAATCCACACCTTCATTTCGTTCAGAAATTTATATCACAAGTGAAGATAAAAAACTGTGGCCCCCGATTCATCATGGAGCTCTATTATCTGCAAGTTAATAGGGTGTTTTCTTAAAAGACAGGTTCCATTTAATGAATTGGGGGTCTGTGTTATTGTTGAGCGAGAGCTAACAGTGTGTCTTCAGTGTGCTCAAACACTATGTTCGAGTCCCCGCGGCTGCATGTCTCGCAGCTGTTCGAGAGCCACAACATATACAGGGATTGCTGTCAAACTTGTGGTTGTCAAACAGCAGTGCGACACGCAGCCGTGGGGACTCGAACATATTTTTCGAGCACACCAAAGTCACTCAGTTAGCACCCGAGCATGGCAGATAACACCTTATCCGATCACGTTCACTTATCACTAGTCTGTATGACTTTTTTTTTGTATTAACTTTGTAATTTCTTCTTTGCCCCATGCACCAATCAGTCATGCTCAAATCTGTCTATAGTTCTGTCATTATTGAAAGACTAGATTATGGCCCGATGCTATCGCATCGGGAGGATGCGATAGCATAACACCTCTTGCCATGTTAACCCTCAACACACACACTCCTCAACACACACTCCTCTCACCTTTCACCATCTCCACTCACTCTTTCACTCCACATACGACCCTTTCTCTCACTCCGTCTCTCATACTCACGCTGTCATCGCCGCTGCTCCACGATCCCCGACATCATCTTCCGGCGCCATCCTGGATCCAGACGTTGTCCACGCCGGCGACATGTTCTTGCGGCGACGCCATCTTGAGTATCGTGAAATCCCGCGATAGTCAAGATGGCGTCGCCGGAAGAACATGTGGACGTCGGGATCCAAAATGGCGTCGGCGAAATCTCGCGAGTTTTCGCCGACGCCATTTTGGATCCCGACGTCGTCCTCGCCGGCGACATGTTCTTGCGGCGACGCCATCTTGACTATCGCGGGATTTCGCCGATCCAAAATGGCGTCGCCGCAAGAACATGTCGCCGGCGTGGACGACGTCGGGATCCAAAATGGCATCGGCGAAATCTCACGAGTTTTCGCCGACGCTATTTTGGATCCCGACGTCGTCCTCGCCGGCGACATGTTCTTGCGGCGACGCTATCTTGACTATCGCTGGATTTCGCCGATCCAAAATGTCGTCGCCGCAAGAACATGTCGCCGGCGTGGAGGACGTCTGGATCCAGGATGGCGCCGGCGGAAGATGATGTCGGGGATCGTGGATCAGCGGCGATGACGGCGTGAGTATGAGAGACGGAGTGAGAGAAAGGGTCGTATGTGGAGTGAAAGAGTGAGTGGACGTGAGTGGAGATGGTGAAAGGTGAGTGGAGTGTGTGTGTTGAGGGTTAACATGGAAAGAGGTGTGCGGTGACGTCACCGGTTACAACTGGACGGAAGTTGTTACAACCGGAAGTTGCTTAGGGCATTTATTATTATAGATGAGACTACACCTCCTGCTCATAAAAGTCTATGGCTATGAGATGAGGGAGAAAGAAGCAGCGCTCACAAAAAGCTGCGGCATCGTCCAGTGACTAGTGTCTGTAGATGGGAAAACTGCTAAGTAATGCAGCACAGAAGTCAAGTTCAGGAGGTATAAGGCCTCCTCCACGTATCGTTTTTCTTTTCCACAGATGCCACACATACCCATTATAACCTGTGTGACTGCTCAGGTCCATGATTTCCAGCAACACGGATGACAAGGGCCAATACTAGTCTATGGGTCCATGAAAAACATATAGCACACGGATGGCATCTATGTACAGTCCATAGGAGAAGCTTTACAATTTGTTTATGGATCCATACAGGAAAACCACTAATCGTATTAACTAGTCACACCAATGACACCGGTACCATTTTTTCACACCCATGTTTTATACAGATGTGTGAAGGAGGTCTAAGGCTGAGAGACCGGAGATTATCTGAGACATCAGCACAGAAAAGAAGCATGGAGATACCAGAAGATAGACGATAACTAGGCTCCCTCCCCTAGGCCGAGGATAGGCTTTCCTTATGGTTTATCTTTCATGAGTTTCTACGTAACCACAACATGTAGAGACTGTCTTCTCCACGGTGCTCTGCCTTCCTGTTCTCATGCAGCGATTATCCACAAGCATATCTCTAATATCCATGACATCTGCTTGGGGGTCCAAGCTAACCTGAAGTTTAGAGGTTAAAATCCTCTCCAAGGTCATCCACTTGTCTATGCTTGAGGAATATGAAGTGATATGTGAAATATTACTGCCCATTGTGGAGCAGAGGTGGAAGAGTCTCACGTCATCAGTCAGCTTTACCTTTTCAGGAAGGGTGGTGGTAGTGCACAGGTATGCTCACAGGAGGAGGAGGTGGTGCACAGGTAAGCTCACAGAAGGTGGTGCACAGGTAAGCTCACAGGAGGTGGAGGAAAGTGGTGCACAGGTATGCGCACAGGAGGTGGTGGTGCACAGGTAAGCTCACAGGAGGTGGAGGAAAGTGGTGCACAGGTAAGCTCACAGGAGGTGGAGGAAAGTGGTGCACAGGTAAGCTCACAGGAGGAGGAGGTGGTGGTGGTGGTGCACAGGTAAGCTCACAGTGTGGAGGAAAGTGGTGCACAGGTCAGCTCACAGGAGGCGGTGGTGCACAGGTAAGCTCACAGGAGGAGGTGGTGGTGCACAGGGAAGCTTACAGGAGGAGGTGGTGCACAGGTATGCTCACAGGATGAGATGGTGGAGCACAGGAAAGTTCACAGAAGGTGGCAATTGTGCACAGGTAAGTTCACAGAGGAGGTGGTAAAGGGTATTATACTTATTCCAGCTCTGCTCATTCCCGTGTCAGGTGACCTCGTGTCTAAAAAATACCCAAGTACACAATAGGCAGATCGCGTAGAGCAGGGTTCCCCAACTCCAGTCCTCAAGGCCCACCAACAGATCATGTTTTCAGGATTTCCTTAGTATTGCTCAGGTGATAATTGCTTCAATTGAAGCAATTATCACCTGAGCAATACTAAGGAAATCCTGAAAACATGATCTATGTTGGGCCTTGAGGACTGGAGTTTGGGGAACCCTGGCGTAGAGGACAGGTGCACAATACCGGCCAATCGTGCACGCAACCCTGGAGGTTGCAGTAAACAATGGCCCTGGCCTCACTCCCCTCCAGATGTAGAAGTGAGCGGAGCAAGAGGACACCTTTAAAGAGCTTGTTCACATGCTGTGTTGTAGCCACCTTTTTACAGTACCTATGTAAATGTGTTTCATGTAGTCTCATGCACATGTTGCTTAATTTTTCCTAGCAGATTTGAACCAAAGCTTTTTTTTTTTTCTTCAAATCTTCAGCATATTAATACTCTGAGCATTTTTCATTCAAATTAATTGGGGAAAAAGTGCAAAGAAAAACCATTAAAAAATGCAATTTTATGCAGTGTTTTTTGCTGCAGTTACTCACTTGCGCACATATCCTGAAACAGACATAACGCAGCTATATTAAACATCTATTATGCAACGTTCAGACGTCCCACACTCGCTTGGACCAAGCTTAGATCTCTGAATGACCTTATGGCAATCCAAGTTTAGTTTAGATGAACATGAAGTCTGGGTTTAGCAAAGTCAAAAATACGGTGACATCACGTCAGTTTTACTCCAGTACAGATAGTAAGAAATCCATGAGCTTGTTACATGTGGCAGACAGGTTACAGAAACATAAGTGGCTGAAAAGTCTTCCTATTACAACAAGTAGGGCGGTTTCTATAGGACGAGTGTGGTTTCCGGCAAGCCCAATATAGACTTATGGAACAGAACGTTCTGCCACAAACCTGCTGCGTGTGAACACTCGTATAGCGAGGTTATGTGTCATGACTTGCTAGTTATTGAGAGTCAACCCTCAAATATGCAGCGGACAAGATATTCCCAACATGGCTACAGTATTTACTTTTTTTTTTTTAAAACAATTCAGGGAGAGAAGCCAAATCTGGCGTTATACTAACATAGGTATCACAGTGGCTCAGTGGTTAGCACCGCAGCGCTGGGGACTTGGGTTCAAATCCCATCAATGACAACATCTACAAGGAGTTTGTCTGTTCTCCCTGTATTTGCGTGGGTTTCCTCCCAGGTTCTCTGGTTTCTTTCCACACTCCAAAGACATAGTGATAGGGAATGTAGATTGTGAGCCCCAACGGGGACAGTGATGAGGTCTGTAAAGCGCTGGGGAATTAATGGCACTATGTAAGCGAGTAAAATAAACTATTCAATTGGTCAAATATTCTGTAGCCCTCAAGCTGGCCATACACTGACAATCTTATCCAATTTAATCAGGATTGTCTTTATGTCTGGGGCTTGTCCAAATGTATGTTATTATGGGGACAGCCATCTTGATGATTATGGCTTACAGCCAATGAAAACCCAAAAGTCATAAATTAGAATACTTTATAACACCAGCTTGAAAAATTATTTTAAATCCAAAATGTATGTTCAATAAATGCACTCAATACTTGGTCGGGGCTCCTTTTGCATCAATTACTGCATCAATGCGGCGTGGCATGGAGGCAATCAGCCTGTGGCACTGCTGAGGGGTTATGGAAGCCCAGGTTGCTTTGATAGCAGCCTTCAGCTCGTCTGCATTGTTGGGTCTGGTGTCTCATCTTCCTCTGGACAATACCCTATAGATTCTCTATGGGGTTAAGGTCAGGCGAGTTTGCTGGACAATCAAGCACAGTGATACTGCTGTTTGTAAACCAGGTATTGGTGCTTTTGGCAGTGTGGACAGGGGCCAAGTCCTGTGGAGAATGAAATTTCCATCTCCAAAAAGCTTGTCGGCAGAGGAAAGCATGAAGTGCTCTAAAATTTCCTGGTAGACGACTCCCCAAACCATCACTGATTGTGAAGACTTCACACTAGACCTCAAGCAGCTTGGATTGTGGCCTCTCCACTCTTCCGCCAGACTCTGGGACCTTGATTTTCAAATGAAATTCAAAATTTACCTTTCATCTGAAAACAACACCTTGGACCACTGAGCAACAGTCCACTTCCTTTTCTCTTTGGTCCAGGTAAGAAGCTTCTGGTGTTGTCTATTGGGCATCAGTGGCTTGACACAAGGAATGCAACACTTGTAGCCCATGTCCTGGATACGCCTGTGTGTGGTGGCTCTTGGAGCAATGACTCCAGCAGCAGTCCACTCCTTGTGAATCTCCCCCAAATTATTGAATGGCCTTTTCTTAATCCTTTCAAAGCTGCGATTATCCTGGTTGCTTGTGCACCTTTTTTTCCCATACTTTTTCATTCCACTCATTTCATTAATATGCTTGGATACAGCACTGTGTGAACAGCCAGCTTCTTTAGCAATGACCTTTTGTGGCTTACTCTCCTTGTGGAGTGTGTCAGTGACTGCCTTCTGGACATCTGTCAAGTCAGCAGTCTTCCCCATGATTGTGGAGCCTATTGAAGACTCAGGGACCTTTTTAAACTCTTATGAAGCCTTTGCAGGTGTATTGTTATTTATTCTAACTTACTGAGATAATGACTTTTGGGTTTTCATTGGCTGTAAGCCATAATCATCAACATTAACAGAAATAAATACTTGAAATAGATCAGTTTGTAATGACTATCAGGGTTCCAACTCCAGTCCTCAAGGCCCATTAACAGATCATGTTTTCAGGATTTCCTTAGTATTGCTCAGGTGATAATTGCATTACCTGTGCAATACAAAGGAAATCCTGAAAACATGATCTGTTGGTGGGCCTTGAGGACTGGAGTTGGGAAACCCTGCTCTACATAATATGAGTTTCACATTTTTGTATTGAAGAACTGAAATAAACTTTTTGATGATCTTCTAATTTAGTGAGAAGCACCTGTATATATTAGATTTCAGTGAAAAGTGACATCAAGCTATAATAATCCAATGAGACGTGTGTGGTGAGGAATTAAGTCAGCAACGTCGTCCGCACCCGCCAATATCAGCAGGTTCTGCTGTGTATTGTATTGGGGCTTCAGCAGAAGGTGGTGGTTGGGGGAAGAGGATAACTGGACTTGTCCAATTTCAGACTGCTGATCAATTGGTTCTCCTGAAGATGAGCAGCCTGCTCAAAGAGCTTGCTGTTCCTCTAACGCTCATCCGACGGGCCTTCTAATGTGTATGGGGGCCTTTATAGGCTTATTGTTGCAACCCAAAGTTCTTTACGAGTTATCCGTCACACTAAACACCAAGTGCCCAATAGTTGCCAACATGTCCGGAGACATTTTAAAGTCCTTTCCTCGGCTCACAAACCTCTTCACCTTTGGGTGTAAATCAGCAAGAGATTGAACACAATGCCCAAACTGCAGACCTCCCAACCCAGGCATAGAAATATATGAAGCAATCATGCTCTGGTCAAGAGAGCAGCAGGCCAGTAAGCGCATTGAGGTCCTGATTGGCACAGACTTCTGAATGTGCCCTTCCATCCTTTACTCCCTTGACATCTTGTCAGGGTCGAGTTGGGAGACCTCATACAGGAAAAAAAAAAAAAAAGTGGGCAGAAGCCACCAATTTCTGTGGGGAAGGGGGACACACCATTAATGTGTATAGGGGCCTCTTGACTGAGGATGAGAGAACGATAGAATTGTGTGCATGTACAAGTCCACAACCAGCCATTCAAATGCAAGGCCTAGTCCAGAGGGTTGTAGATGTAACAGACGACCATACAATAAAAGCACTGAATATAACCATTTCTTAAGTAGTTGAAAAGTCCATTCATAAAACTTTTATTCCACTTACATCAACTTATTACACATGTTCTTTTAACAATTATGCTTGGATTGTTCATGAAAATTTCATAAGACATTAAACAAAGCTAGCCATCATCTCAAGTTATTCCCCTGGTAACTATTTTGTATTGTAATTTTTTACAGCCACATGCATGTTAGGCAAGTATCAAAAACAAAAATAAAACTAAAAGTTAAATATATGTTTTGTTTTTTTCTGTTGTGCTTGATATATAGTGAAATTATGGAATACCAAGCATGTACGTCTTTAATGTGTCAAGTACTTATCTCTTTTTTGATCTTAGGTTGTTTTAAACGATTTAAATACAAATAAAATGGAGAATAGCGACAAAAAAAAACTAAACGTCAGCAAACCGTAAGGAGAATGGAATGTGAACCGTATTTTCTTTGTTATTTTTCTTTTTTTTCGCTCAGGATTTTGACCAGCTATCGCAGGGACCATTCGCTAGAAAGCATGTTTAGGCACAGAGAGGGAATCCGATTGTGGACTACAGCACTGCCCTATAGCAATGTGCTATGGAAATCTAAAGTCTCCCCCTACAGCGCAAACCAAACGTCTCTTACTTGCCGTTACACAGGCCGATAAGCAAGCAGTTCATGGTGCTTGAATACGGGGAATAATGGGCCCCTGTGGTAGCGCGCAATGTACCTGAAGTACTCGGCCAAACATTTAAAACATGTATAAAAATGTTGGATTCCCCCATATTGGTCACCTTATGAGGTGGGGAAAGGACGAGGGAGGGGAAAAAAAAAAAAAAAAGCCCCAAAAAGGTTAACTGGCCCTACTCCCTATTAAACACAAAACCACGTGGGAAATATAGAAATCCAAATAGAAGTAACATAAACCTTTTATATTTGTAAACAAAAAAATAATAAAAAAAATAAACCTATGTGTGGGACAGTAAGGATGACAATGGTCTATTGTGTCAATTTTTTTTTCTTTTTTAGAATGAGGCAGACAGAAAAGGAAGGCTGATTAATTCTCTCCGCCGCACTCCGCTTGCTCAGCTTCGTCCCCTTGAGTGTCTGATGTCCACAACTGCAAAGAAAGACAGAATTAGATCATTCATCCTCAATTTAAAAAAAATAAAAATACGCCGCTTTGAATGTGGACAGATTTCACTGCGACTTTTAATGTTAATAGATTTGCAAGATTCTTGGCAAAAATCAGCAACTGATAATTGTGTGAACTCACTGTAAGGTTCAAAGACCTCAATGGATCTTAAAAGGGGTACAAAGCCCCTCATAAATATCCATTTTATCCCCTAGTCACTCTTGTCATTTGCTTTATTTTAAAGTGCCCTACTTGCCCCTACACAGCTAACCCATAATTTTTTATTTTTTTTATCCCGAGACGTTACTGTAATAGACCGTGACAAGAGGATGGTCCTGCACTGACTTTTCAAGTTTCTATCAACCCCTTCGAAACAGGATGTCATCTGGAGGGGGGAGGCGCTGTAGTCACTTACCACAACTTCTTTTATCCCCGCCTTACGATTACTTCCAAAATTAAGCGTGGTGATTGAGGCTCTGTGGGAGAGGTGAACGCAGCATTGGCACACTTTTCAATGCTGCTTGTTTGTCTGAAAACATGACTTCATCAGGGTCTGGCAATAAAAGTAGGGCGAGTGACCATGCCACCTCATGAGGATTTGTTTTAGGAAGGTGATAAAAAGAACTGCTGTCACTCAGCTTCCATCAAAGGCCCCTGAATATGTCCTGTTTCAGAGAAACAAGCTGTGGTCCGGCAAGGATAGGAGAAGTGTGCCGGTGCTGTGCTCACCTCTCACAGCCTCCATTACCATGACTGACTCCAGAGGAATGATGCAGCAATGGAAAAACTGTGGTAAGGGCCCTGTCACACATAGCAACTCACCAGCGATCCCGACGATATCAACGTCACGATCGCTGGCGAGTCGCTACATGATCGCTGGTGAGCTGTCAAACAGCTTCACCAGCTATCAGCACCAGCGACGCCGAGCGCGCGGCGTCGCTGTGTACTTTTAGTTACCAGTGCACTGATGCAGGGAGCTGGTAACCCAGGTACACATCGGGTTTCTAATGGGCATGCGTCACTTAGAAACCCGATGTGTACCTTGGTTACCAGCTCCCTGCATCAGCGCGCTGGTAACTAAGGTACACATCGGGTTTCTAGGCGCTGGGCGCCCCTTAGAAACCCTGCGTTTACCCTAGTTACCAGCTCCTGCTCGCTGGTCTCCCGCCTGTCACACGCAGCGATGCGTGCTGGCCAGCTGGAGACCAGCGACCCCAAAATGTTTAGAGGTTTCCACAGCGATCCCCGGCAGGGGGGCCGGTCGCTGTCACACACAGCAATGTCGCTGGTGAGATCGCTGTTGCGTCACAAAACTTGTGACTCCGCAGCGATCTCTCTAGCGAGATCGCTATGTGTGACGGGGCTTGAGACTGCCCTCTGACAACATGCTGGTCCAGGCTGGGGCATAGGCGGGAGAACTGAATGCAGTACCATCCTCTGACATCCCACTCAAGGGGTTGTCTTGTGAAGAGAAATTATCTATCCAGTGATAGATGAGTGGAGAATGGGATGATGCGACCTTCCACTGATCGATAGACCTGGTCACTTATCACTGTTAGTTTGGCACATTAGTTTGCATGCCCGACTGCTGCTCTATTCATTCTCTGAGTCCGCTGGAAAAGCTGAGTGCTGCACTTGGCAGGCCCAAAGAAAATGAAGTCCAAGTAATCATGGCCAATCCTACAACAGTGCTACCTCTGACCTTTAACTTTAATAGGGCAGACCCATGGAGGACTCTAGACAAGGTCACATCCTATTTCAGCAACTGGTGCCGAATGGAAAAAACACTGTAATTTCTAACTATTAGCAGTGTGGGCAAGAAAATAAAAGTCCACTCCTACCCCCAGCATCACTACACGGGTATTTGCAGATTCATATACGCCTAAAAAGGATATTGTGTGGGTAATTGAGATGTAAGTCAACCATGACCAAATACCAAATCCCGCTAGGTTGCGTCTCTAATAATATAATGCAGTAACTCCCAAAACTAGCTGAGTGGGGCTGTCACGTGGGTGCCGCATGTCTGCCGTCGTGTCCCGGCTGGGACTGGGGTTGTCTACACAGGACAAGGATAGGGGAAATGAAGGACAAGCAGGGAATAGTCAACAGTCGGCATCAGTACATAGGAAAATGGCAGCAGTGTCATATCATCACTCACGATATATTACACACACACAAACTAATAACTTACTGTCAAGTTGTCTCGCAGTAATTGCATTATTAATGTGCTATCTTTGTAGGATTCTTCACTCAGAGTATCGAGCTCAGCAATAGCTTCATCGAAAGCCTGGAAAGAGAGGGGTAATGTCACTGCTCAGTCAAATGCCCAGCGTAAGGCAACGCTTCTCATTTCTCTCACCGTTTTTGCCAGAGAACAGGCTTTTTCTGGGGAGTTTAGGATCTCGTAGAAGAAGACGGAGAAGTTCAGAGCCAGGCCGAGTCTGATGGGATGTGTGGGTTGCATCTCTGTTTTGCTGATGTCAAAGGCATCTTGATACGCCTGCTGGGACTGCTCCACGATCGCTGGAAGAGAAGGACAGCAAGTTACAATCCGGACACGACCCCTTCCACCTCAGTGCACCAGGCCCTGTAAGCAGACTTTAAAAAAGGAGAATGATTTGCCTTAGAATAAAACCCAATTTCGATCTGTACATACCCTGGTGAGTTTGAGCTGCTGCCCTACAATATACTGACCTTACGTTCTACCAGAACACAGGCGTAAGCCAGGGGTCGCTCTGATAGGAAAGTGGATAACTTCCTTTGTCTGGGGGTGCAACCACTGTGACCCCACTGCTCCCGAGAACCAAGGCTCTGAAAAGCCCCATGTGAATGAAACGATGGTCGATCATAGTGCAGCGTTCAGATCTCTCAGGTTGTCTCGCCAAACAATGGAGCTGCAGTGCCCATGACTGACCACCGTGCCATTCACAAAAGGGTCTTCAGAGTCTTTGTTCTCTGGATCAGTGGGGTCACAGTGGTTAGGCCCTCAGCAATTGGGATGTTATCCCAGATTCCCATGATGGGGATAACTTCTAAACTAACTCCCCATCTGACCAGGTCATCTCTCAAAAAAGCAGCAATCAAGGGGTTAAATGGCGTTTGAGTTCCCTCATCTCCTGTTAAGAGCTGTAGCCCTGATGCCAGAGCGCGCACCCACTCCAAGGTGGCACAGGACACCTGTAGACGGCATATCTTGCACTGCCCTGACACACGCATGGTAGAATAAGGCCCTATTGCTGACCACCATAAAAACCTGTACCAGCAGTAGTTAAGGGGTTAAAGCTCGTGGTTATTTTGGTTTTCTAATGCCAGAAACACTGGCCAGTAAAGCTAAAACCTACCTATGTGGACAATACATTAGAAGGACTGGAAGAGGAAATGGACAGGAAAGTGAACTTCCTGCGAGTCTCATTGTGCAAGATGGATGCGGCGTGTGTATGTATGGGCGACATCCTGTCATTAAGACTGGAAGCGTGTGCAAAACAGACGGCACCGGGGAGACCTCTGTGGAGCTGCCCGCTCACACGTGATCAGTCGTACGGACTGAGCTAGTCAGGAGAAAACACCAATAATTATCGGTGATAAAACGCGGGTACGACCGACCCACAGGGTGCGAGGAGCGGCACAGCCATCAGCGGAGATGCCCATTGTGTAACTCAGACAGAAATGTTCACAACCTACTGTCAGAAATAAAGAAAAAAATTATAATTACTATTTTTAACCCTCCAAAGTGACTTTGTAAAAACTCAAGCGTTTTAAATTTGCCTAAGCAAAAAAGGAAGGAAATGGAGACAAGACATCCCAGAAGTGCCAGGAGGAGAGCGGTGATACAATGGTACATCTGTATACAAGCACATGGACAAAGGTCGGATGTGGTGCCCCCCCCATGTACATACACCCAGCCACGGGGCACAGACACCGTACATGTAACCTGTGCAGCAACAAGAGCCCCAGGAGAGGAGACACCAACGTTACAAGCTACTTCATCTTGGGTAGTATTTCCAGTTTACTTTTCTTGCACGGGGTCCTTCTCAATAACTCTCCAAGTAATCACATGGAGCGTCAGGGCTGTACACAATCAAGTGTGTACTGTTAGGTTCCCTTTAACCTGTCACGCTGTAAATGATATATGATCTGCCGGCGGGATGTGCTACACCAAGAGCTGGTCAGAGTAACATACATTTTTGTTGGAAAAGTTTCAGTAAAACTTACTAAGGCTTTCAATGAATAAAAAGTGTATTTATATATCTGAGTCCAGTGGGCGGTCCTACTCAGCATTAAGCACTGATAAGGACCGCCCTCCGGACTCAGGCATACAAACACCAGGGATCTCTGAATAAAATACAAGCTATACGAGTCTTATTCTGCTCAGTCTCGCGCCCTATAAAATACTGCCCACAGATCATACTGCATGTACAACGTGACCGGTTCTCAATAAGAACGTGCCTATTCGATACCCAAACCTAAAGTACAAGAGAATGGCAGCAAGCGCCAAGCTGTGTAGTGTATTGTGAAAACTGACCTGAATATGAGTGGTCGCCTGAAGACAAGTGCCCCATTAGAGCATATACACACCCCCTTATGATCCAAAATGGATAGTCCCTAGAGGCAATCTACCACCATGTTTATGCTGCCCTCAGCTTGGATAGCCAATGCCAGTGCTGGGTCACTTAATGGAAACTTAACTACATTTGTCATAAAACCAGCCACAGTGGAGGACGAGCTCTGGAGGACTCTCCATTATATGTGCCCTCACTTATAAGCAGTTGGCACCTTGTTGAAAAATCACTGGAAACCGCATCAAATCCAAATGAAGGAAAAAAAAAGCCCATACTTAAAGGACTGTCTGCACAGAATGACTGTTGAAACCAGAAGCTTGGTGCTTCATGCTGAGGCCATTCAGAATCAGAAGGGACCTCCCGGGTCATAGTGTCCAACCCCCTGCCCTGCTGTCTTCTTCCTCATTACCCTTGAGATGGTAATTCCCCTTACTGTTGGGGTTCCTCAGGTCCTCTTCTATTCATAGATTCATGGAATGGTAGAGTTGGAAGGGACCTCCAGGGTCATCGTGTCTAACCCCCCGCTCAATGCAGGATTCACTAAACCATCTCAGACAGATGTCTGTCCAGCCTCTGATTGACTGCATCATAGATACACTACACAATCATTACATACAGCTTCCCACCTGCTCGGTTTCCATCAATCTCCACCTTCCTCGGGCCCTATGAAGCCAGAGCTGTCAATTAATGAAGAGGAGGAGGCGATTGAGGGAAAACAAACAGGTGGCCAGGGGGTGTATACATTGGCCCCGCTGTGAAGCACCAAGACTTAGTTTCAACAGTCATTCTGTGCTGACATAGTCCCTTTAAAAAGGGGATTCCTAGTCTCTGGGTACAAGTTGTCAGGACTCACCAGTGCCGGGAGCATTCACCCAAGTAGGAGACTTGTATGAGAGCGAATTGAGCGAGGCCGGTCACATCTAGACGGACATATGCCAAACACATACTTGTGGTCAATGCCGGCCTGCTCTCGACACCAGCGAATCCTGAAAGAGCACGCTGTGAGGATTCACAGGTCTGTAGACTTGTTCCCCAAGACTGGACAACCACTCTAAGAAAAGGCATGTCTGCATCCATCAGTATACTGTAACCATGGATGGGAAAGATGCAGTGTGGCTCCCCCGTTAATTATGGGGAAGAAGCCATTAATCTCAGGACTCGGGTAAGAGCGAGATCCTATGACACCTTCTGCTCAAAGGAATTAGGGTCTGGCCATTTCATGCTGCCCGCAGATAAAGCAGCAATCAGCAGCTCACATCTGTCAGGCTGCCATGTAATACACGGGGTCTGGAGTGTAACTGTCCAGCGTGACACTGCCACAGGGTAAAAAGATGTCGTCTACAGGAGAAAGGCAGCGAGTGGTGACGCTGCGCCGTCATACCAATTCATATAAAATATAAATCTGCAGTCATTACTTTTCTTGTCTACTCCGCTAGCTACTTCAGCCAGGTAACGGTAATAGTCTCCCTTCATTTTCAAGTAGAAAACTTTGCTTTCAGCTTGTGATGCGTTGGGAACCAAGAACTTGTCCAGAAGATTCTGAAAGAAAAAAAAAAAAAAAAAATATCAAAACCAACAGCTCAACAATAAGAGGACGGTTGTCAGCCATTAATAAAGCAGGCTCCAGTGTTAAAGTCAGTGTGTGCAAAAGGATAGAAAATAGACCATTTCCAGTCATTTATTAACCTCTGAAATAAAATACATAAAGTTTGTATAAAACTAACTTTTTTTTCCTTGTAACTTCTAAAGCAAGCTTTTGCGTGCCATGTAGAAGACAAAGACCGACCAGTTATCTGCATAAATATGATCTACCACTAGGAGGAGCAAGTACATTTTCTTCATTACCAGAGCCTTGCTCCATGACCGCATCATGTCCCGGCTCGGGTGTCATTCCTATTACATCAGTAGGATGTGACAATACTTTATGACAAAAGGTGCACAACCTTTTTGGGTCCAAGGGCCACGTTGCCCAATTGAAGAAATTCCAAAGGGCCACAATAAAAGCTAAAGCGGTATTAAGATCGGAGGACATTTATAATATATGTAATTAAAGGTCACACATTTCAGATGAACGTCAGTTCCAGGACTCCCACCAAAAATTAAACTGAGGAGTCATCTTCTTGTCTGTTTGCATTCTAGAAAGGAAGAGCCATGCTCCTACCGTACCTTAAGGGGTTGTTCAGGTTTGGCAGAAGTCTACAGGCGCTCTATATGACCGCAGACTTGTGAATCCTCAGAGCGCAAACTTTCAGGATTTTCTAGGCGGTCATGTGACAGCAAATATGTAATATGCATTCTCCCAGACACACTAAGACTAGACATTCGTGGCCTCACTCTATACAAATGAATTGAACGAGACACGCACGTCTAGTCTGAATGTGGCAGGAAGGACGCATATTACATAAGTGCGGTCACATGACCAACCTGGTGTCACCACTGGCACTGGAGAATCCTGACGGTGTGTGCTGGGACAATTCACAAGTCACCTGAAGAGACTGCAGATTGTGCCAAGACTGGAAAACCCCTTTAATACGAATTGCAAAAGTTTCCTTACTCCCATAAGTTTAACATTAAAGAGCACCTCATTCATGTATGGCCACCTCATCTATTTCTTTTTGGACTGCCACACAGGGATCATGGGATACCGATTCTACTAATTTTGGGGGATCCAGAGAGGGCACATAGTGATCCACAGGTGCTTCTCTATCCTAGCCCTGTATTACACTTTTCTCTGGCAAGGAATATACATGTCAGAAGCCAATAGACAGATAAGCATGTCTATGATCAGATGGATGGGGGACACTATATGATTAATGGGGGTCCAAATGCTGAGAAAGTGAATTTAGCCACGCTGCAGATCTGTGCACCAAAAAAGCAGGATCGGGGTGTGTGTGTGGGGGTGGTCAGAGGTAGTGGCAGATCATAACCCTCCTTCTGCTTACAACACCCAACATGCATGACTGCTTGTTTTTCAATATGGCAACGTCCTTTGCAAAGCCAACGTCATTCCGAGGGTCTCTGCTATATTGCTTACTAGCAATATATTACTAGGAGGCAACCACTGTATAGGGAGTCTGCCATCCCTACTGCAGGTACAGACAGCCTTTATTAAACTCATACCAGTAACATACCGCATATACTCGTGTATAAGCCAACCCCTCTAATTTTGCCACAAAAAAAAACAAACTTAAAACTAATTGACTCACGTATAAGCCAAGGGTGGAAAATGCAGCAGCTAACGGTAAATTTCAAGAATAAAAAAAAAAAGATTCCAATAAAAGTAAAATACATTGAGACATCAGTAGGTTAAATGTTTTTGAATATCCATATTGAATCAGGAGCCCAATATAATGCTCCATACAGTTCATGATGGGCCCCATAAGATGCTCCATACAAAATACACCCCATATAATGCTGCACAAAGGTTAATATTGGCCCCATAGAATATGCCCCATATAGGTTATGCCTCCATAAGATGCTCCATAGAACAATATGCCCCATATGCTGCTCCATAAAGGTTATGGCCCCATAAGATGCTCCACAGAATATGCCACCATAAAATGCTCCATAGATTATGCCCCCATATAATGTCCAATAGATTATGTCCCAATAAGATGCTCCATAGATTATGCCCCCATATGAAAAAAGGACTCCTCTGTCGTCGCTGGGGGCCAGGTGTCGGGTCCTGAGCAGGCAGAGACATCGGCACACTATGGGGGGACAGGTGCCAGTGTCGCCGCTGGCTCAGGACCCGGCACCTGCGTTAGTCACCTGTCCCCGTTCCACCGCTGCCATCTGGTCAGTGACTGTTCAGGCAGCAGAGGGCGCAGTGCACACTAACCACATCATCGCGTCCTTTGCTGCCTAAAAGTCACTGAGAGGATGCAGCAGAGACAGCAGCAATGGACCGGGACAGGTGAATATTGGATATACTTACCCCCTCCGGCCGCGGTCTCTGCAGCCCCCGCCCACTTCTCCCACGGTCTCCCTTCAGCGGTCACGAGGTACCGCTCATTAAACGCATGAATATGCGCATATTCATGAGTTTAATGAGCGGTACCATGTGACCGCTGAAGGAAGGGAGACTGTGGGAGAAGCCGGCGGGGGTTGCAGAGATGTCGGTGGGGGGGGGGTGTCAGTATGATCTCTGAACACCCCCGCTCCCCCCCGATATATGACTCATGTTTAAGCCGAGAGGGGGACTTTCAGCCCAAAAAGGGCTGAAAATCCCGGCTTGTACACAAATTATATAATATATATATATATATATATATATATTATATATATATATATATAATACATTTTAGAGTCTAAGGACCAAACGAAAGGCCAAAGCTCTGATGATATTTCCCAAACCGGTTTGAATATAGGCAAGGAGCAAGTAGGTTTTTCAATATATAGGATCCCTAAAAGTCACTTCGAACCTGGATAGGTCCCTCAAAAATTTTTTTTTTATAAATTTCCTTGAAAAAAAAAAAAAAAAACACTTCTACATTTTTAAACCTCCTAAAATGCTAACAAAATAAAACATTTTACAAATGGCGCTGATGTAAAGCAGACACGGGAGAAATGTTATTTACTAATGTTTTTTCTGTGGAATGACTATCTGGATTAAAGGGATAATCATTAAAAATTGCTTTTTTTATACACATTTGTCACATTTCTGAATATTGCAAGATCACGTAATTTGTTGAAACGTTCCAGAGTTACTACATAAAGGGACACTGGTCAGATTTTTAAAAATTTGGCCACGTCACTAAGGGGTTAAAAAGGTCACGTAACGCAAGTTGGAATGTTACGCGACATGACCGTTTGTTACTATTAGTTCCAGTTTCATCTTCCTAGAAAAAAAGTCAGCTAAATTCTAGAGTGAGCCTGCGTGCACCCGGTCACATTAGGAATCTAACACGAGGCACATACTATTGTATAAATGGAGGCAGAGAAATAAATATACAACTTTAGACCAAGTGATCATATCTAATGACAGCTGGATCCAGTCCTGGAAAGGCCTCATGTAAAGCTCCAATACTTGTAACATACACGTGTGGAAAGTGTCCTCGAGGTCTCAGGCCAAGATGTCTGATAAGAGACCACAGGGCTGGGAATCTCACTGAAGAGCCCTGCACTCTTCCTCACTCCAGCCTGAGAGCGCTGGCCCTTTAAGAATGTATGAGTGGGCAGATTATGTGAGCGAACAGCTGACTCTGGAAATCCTAGAAGACGGCATGGCAGACCCATTCGGCTGGACCCGCTGCTGCTGCGTTGCTAGGAGGGACATTTGTCGGGAAGTCAGGGTTTCTTTAGGAGTTGTCCGTATTGTGGTAACGGGAATACTGGCGCGCGGCCCGACACACCCAGTGACACATACCCTCACTGAGCCGCACACCAGCCAGGAAGGACTTTGTACTCCCTGAGGAGTAGACAGCTTCAACCCTGCAATTTCAGAACAGCCCAAAGCCTTTTATTACATGGTACACAGCCACGAACTGCTGAACACAGAAAGAACGGGGAAAACGTCAGTCTGCACGGTCAGAAGACCCAGCTATTCTGTGGCTTCAAACAAAGGAAAACTGGCTGGCCACCTAATGTGTGGGAGTGCCCCAGCTCTCCCCCTACGGTCAATGTCGCAGGGCCATTCTGGATTTTAGCTGCCTGATCCATTATACCCACAATAGATGTCTCAGCATATACACATGCTGAGCAAAGGGTGTATGTACAAGAGGGGGAAGGGTGAGGATGAAGAGCAGACAGCCAAACCAGGGTTCAGCCAAAGGTCTACGAGCACCTTCAAGGTTTATTACTAGCATTTTAAGTCCTTACCTATCCTTCCAACCCATATGGATTTTGAGAACAAAGTGCTGAAAGGCCCCATTGAAATGAAGGGCTGTTTATGTGCCACCGATCCTTTCCGATGGGGGATTTCAGAGGCCTGCTCTCAGGATTGGTCAGAGTCCCAGTGGTCCACAACTTATCACCTATTGGAAGGTTTGCCGATAACTTTGAAATGTTAGGAATAACTCTTTAAGGGAAGATATTTGTTGGCCTACGAATATGATTTTGGCAGGTGGACATATCTCAGAATTAGATGGCTACGGCCAACCCATCTACAGTATTTCATAGGCTTCGTGGGTTGTCTACTGGCCCAAACCCAAAGACATCACCCATTTTCAGCAGAAGTTAAAAAAATAAATAAATAAATAAATAAATATAGACCATCAAATGTGGTCTAAAGACAGAATAACCTACAAAACCAGGAGTCACCAAATGGCATTATATCTCAGACTATATATGCCCAATGATCCAACACCTACATCTAGACAGCCAGAGGCTCACGTGGGACCAAGGTGGCAAAATAAGCAAAGAGCCCAAAAACGCATGCCATTTTTTAGTGAGGGCAGTGATCAATGTGTACAACGACGTGCATTTTCATAATGACCTGAAAAGGAAGACCATGTATAAAAGATACATAGAAAGTTTTTTTCCAGCGTTTTAACCCTTTGGTCATATATAGTTCCTTTTAATGTACTTGAAGGTTTCCCTCTGTTTAACTCTTGATGTCAGATCAGGCATGTAACTGCATGCCAGGGGGTAGAGTTTCCCAACATCCAGAAAGTTTAACACCTTGATCCTATTATAATTAGGATACAACTTGCGCACAACACTCCGTCATCGCACAGTTTCCGCAGCCCCTGAACTGTCCAGCACGCCTGATGTCAGAAAAACCCAGGGGGTCTCAATGCATGGATGGCACATCTTGTGAACACTCCATTAAAGGTCTTACATGGGTCCCAATCACAGACGTCCTCACCATTCTCTAGGTCTACAGTCACACAGGGAGCAGAGGGTGGGTGACCGTCGTCTGTGGATGTGGCTGAGCATCTTTCCCACAGGAGGAACCAGGAAGCATGAGACAGGAAACACTTCCCGTTAGTCTTTATTTGGGGGGGAGGGAAATGTGCACAACATCTGTGTGACCTCATCCAAGAGGCATCGCTTTCAAAGAGGTGGCATGCTCATACTGTACATTGTCTGATAATGTGGCAGATCCTCATCTCTCAATGAGATGGCGCATAAAATGTGAATACAAGATAGTTGCAATGTGGTGATCACTTCAAGACCCAGGCCACAATGCCGATCACAGACAGCAAGTTCAACTATATCCGTCACACAATACTACTGGTCATCAGCCAAGGATCCAGCCTTGTGAGGGGTGATGCAACCTGTGGCAAGACAGGCCAGTCTGACTTTGTAACCGTAAGGCTGTGTCTACAGTAGAGTTTTAAACCTGATACAAAACCGGACTCCTTCCCAGAAAACGCGTGTTTTTTGCTCAAAAAACGAGTGTTTAATGCGTGTTTTTTTTTTCCCGCTCGTCTTCTGGGCCATAGGAAATAGCTAAAAACGCGGACAAAGCCGCAAAATTAATGAACATGTTGCGTTTTTAGCCGCTAAGCATTTCCTTAGCGGTAAAAAACGCATCCATTGGCACAAAAAGGCCAAAAAGCATTAAAATGAATGGGAAGCTGCGTTTTTGAAGCGCTTTGACCCCTCAACGCTTCAAAAACGCTACAGTGGGCACAAAGCCTAAAAGAGCGTTTTCGTCGTTGGAGGTCTCAATCGCCTTTCTTCCACAAGTACTGAATGTCCCCCGGTCCTTTAGCAAGGATTAAATCACAAGCCAGTTCTTTGTTCTAACAATTCATTTACACCAGTAAGAAAAAAAAAAAAACGTTTAGGGTAGTTTCACCCACTTTTTTTGCAGTAAGAAATGCAGAGTGATTTTCCACACTTTTTAGTTCATTTCTTGCCCAAACAAAAAAAATAAAAATCCTGTGTGAATGAAGCCTGAATAGGCCCTTTATAAGACAGTATACACAGTTTCCAATAACAATGCGCACACACACACACACGTCAGCTTACTGGGCAGGTCTGAAGGATCGTAAAGTTATCCGGCAATAATATATTGATGATCGACCAGTTACAAGCTCCGGCGGGAGCCCAATGTAAACGCATGGAACGGTGCTCCATTCAATGTGTAGTGGTGCTGCAGGACAGCCCCCATTCAAGAGAACTGCGCTTATCTGCAGCTACATACTGAACAGAACTAGCAAGTCATCAATCTGAATTTGCCATATTCGTCCATACTGGTACCCTATTTGTGCCGAAGTTATGCTTGGCAATCGATTCTGAACATATTCGTTCACTTCTACTCCCATGACGTTCGGCAAATCTTGTAAATTCAATAATCGCAGCCGATCGTAATCGGAACCGAACTTGGAAAAATTTGCTCAACTCTACCCAGCACTTCTCAATACTGCATCCAGCAATGAGCAGTGCCGCCCATCACTAGTCAAGATATCTGGTCTGTCCTAAAGGGGAGGAACCAGACCCCCGCTATATACAGCTGTGTGCGCTCACTTCTCATGTTTCTGACCTTAGGAATAAGCGGGCAGTACAGAGCAGCAGGCCGAGAAAGAAGCATTTCTTACCAGGACATCATTACAGATCTCTCTCAATTCTGTCTCGATCTTCTCCCGGTATTCTCGAGCCATCTGCTGCTTTTTCTCGCTGCCTTCTGTCTTCTGCTCAATACTGGAGATAACCCTCCAGGACGACCGACGGGCACCTACTACATTTTTGTAGGCGACTGACAGAAGATTCCTCTCCTCGTTGGACAGTTCAAGTCCTTCTTCCGTCACTCGCTTCATGCAGGCGGCCATGTCATCGTACCTCTCTGCCTGCTCAGCCAATTTGGCCTTCTGTACCAGCTCGCATTTATCCATGGCTAAAGGATCTGGGTGGAAAAAGACAAAAAAAAAAAAAAGTCAATGTCTAATTTCGTACAAATCTAAACTTCAGATTTTCATTCATTTCGAGAAAAACAAATCCCACCATGCAGATATATGAACTTCTTTCAATATTGTCAAACCTACAAAAATGCTGCAAAACCAGTATGGATGATCCCGACAGCAAAATATCTTGCTTTTTTTTTTTTAATGGGGTGGGGCGTTACAGCCTTATACCTGTACTGCCTCCCATAGTCTGCTGTAACGCTATGGAAGATGCATTGTTCACACCAAGCACTGTACAGAACGGTCATGTAAAAGACCCACAGTCTGGCACTGAGAGGGGCAAATATCTCGGCACACTGGCTCCTGACCACCAGGGCCAATACAGCCATTATTAGACCACGTTAGTGAGACTGAAGCCAAGAGACAACTCAGTATGTGAATATATGTAAAGGTACTAGGCTGGCTGTGTATACCAGATGGCCAACAGCCCCCAACCCCCCCTACAGACATACACGCATGTATTCTCAGAAGAGGGGAGCAGGGGTCCTTTTACAAGGAAAGATATCTGCCTGTAATGAGCGCTGGTCAATGATCTAGCATGTCGAGTGATGATTGTTACATGAAGGCATGTGCTACTGACCAAGAATTATTTTTTAGGTCCACCTTAACTATGCGATAAGATGGCAAAAGTGTACAATAACTGGGACCATACATTTCTATGGACCATCAGCAGAGCATTGGCCAGTGTGTGACCAGTCAAAGCTGCTGACAAATTATTGCCAGGAGAACAAAGATTGGTCAGGTGAACTTATAGATAGTTGGCCTGTCCCATTGTAATCATTGGATCATATACACCACACATGCTGCAGAGCAGGCTGTCAAAGTGACAAATGACAGTGAGTGGCTTCAGGGAGGATAAGACCACTTTCTCCCTTTAACTGGCCGGCTACACAGGGTATATATGCCATTTACCTACGATTACCGCTGATTCAGAAGTTATACTGGTTTTCCAGGTGACGGGTTCCCTTTAAAGGTTAAGGAGAGTTCATGATTGCAGCAGGACACCGTGCAGCCGGAGAGGAGGCAACTACAATTTCGGGGACGCACCCGTGATCAGGAATAGCAGCGGTTTGGACACGGCTCACCTGCGCTGCGTTCTAGGTTACAAGCACACTGTAAGATTCTCACGCTCGGTGTGCTTCTAGTTGACGCTGAGTGAACTCCTCTGCGGCGCGGGGGTTACGAGCCGGGGCATGTCCATTTCTGTTATGGTAAATCCGCACTGTTCAGTGAACACCGACGATTTACCTGCGCAATTAGAATGCAGCAAAGATATGTCGCGTCCAAAGCGCTGCCGTTTCCTGATTGCCGACACGTATCCTTAAAGGTGAAGACTCACCCTCAGAGGCACAAGCATAAGGATTTTTAACAAAACGACAAGTGGTCCAGCCATCAGCAGTCTCCTAGGCGCTGCCAATGGTGAAAGTGCAGCAATGAGACAACCACATTACACTGACTATTAACGGACGCCAAGCAGCAATTACACATCACATCCAGTCAGAGGGGTGAAATGCCATTCATCCCCCTCAACCATTATACAGCACCATCACTGTATAAAACAAGAGAATAAAGTCAAAAGGAGAAGTCCTTGTGCCGTCCACAGCCATCACAATGGAGAGAAAATGCTATTAAAGATCCCATTACCTACTTAAAGGGAAATCGACACTCAATTCAAACTGTCAAAATCTCAGGCACCATGCATCAGTTATGCAGCAAGGGTTTTTTGTTTTTTTTATGATGCCCCTCCAGCACCCTACTAGGTAACTGACAGGTCCTTCTCTAAGTACACACATGGGGGGGGGGTGTGAGGCTTATCGATCATCCAGCATTGAGAAAACATGGCCAAGCAGTGTGGGACTAGTCTACCTACGGTGCCCGGCTGAATCTTTAAATTACAGGAGACATAACTGGCTGCCATCGTGCCGCCAGGCTCCAATTCATGCTGCCTGTGGCTTGGAAAGCATTAATTGAGTGGCAGATTCCCTCTATTCTGCACTGCCAACTCCAGGAAAGCTGCATCACTGGCAAGATTTGCCTTTTGCAGTCAATTTGCAGACATGACTTGCGGCAGCATGCTTCCTTTTAGGCCTTGCCCAAGACCCCAATAAATTTACATGGAAGAACTCCTCATTGCCCACTGCAATCACTCCCATCCAATTCTGCAGAGACCACGACATCAAGATCAGCCACGGATCTCGACTGAGCAGCCTTATAGGGATATATGGGGCTGTTTGTTTGGGTCTTGGAGACCAGCTTTTGATCTAGGCTTTGCCGTCTAACTAGACAACTGTATGAACGTAGCCTTAATGGGAAGCAGTCACTAGATTCATGCTGCCCGAACCAGAGCCTGGGTCATGTGTGTACATGGGCAGAGACCAGTTAGTCAACTGAGTAGTGCAAGGAGAAGCCGGCCAGGAGCCACGAAAGACTAGTCTGGTCTCGCTCTATAGCCCTCGGCTGGATTTACAAACTATATATACGCAAAACATACTTGGCTGCAAAGCCAGGCTCGGATTCATGCTGCCTGTAGAATGAATCCAGTGACAGATTCTTATAACAAAATGGGGAGCCGAGATAAGACCAAGTGAGTAGTGTCCACTAGACAATCACGTCCCTCCTAGGTTTTGGAGCCATGTAGGATGCCATCCTCTGACATGAACCAAAGTTCCTTAACAAAACCTCCATCCAGAGAAGTGTTGGCAAGTACAGTGTCCAGCCCTCACGTGTCCCCTCCAGGGGAATCCAACATTTCATAGAATGGTAGAGTTGGAAGGGACCTCCTGGGCTAGCGCCCTGCTAAAAGCAGGATTTGCCAAATCATCCCAGACAGATGTCTGTCCAGCCTCTGTTTGAAGACTTCTATTGAAGGAGAACTCACCACCTCTCGTGGCAGCCTGTTCCACTCATTGATCACTGTTAAAAAGTTTTTTCTTTCCAGATATTCTTAGACTTTAACGATTTAGACATAAGACATAACTAAGAAGGCAATGCTATCTGCTTGTCAGTGTCTGGTTTCACAAGGTGCAATTGAACTGCGGTGTAATCCTCCTGGAAGGGAACAAGTGTTCTCCAATGTGCACCTTGTACCCCCTGTGACTGCAGATAATGCCCACGCCATCCGGGACCCTGCCCCACACTGCTGACTGGACACATATACACAGCTATATAACACTGAGAATCGACAGCACAGCAGATTCTGCAAGGGGCCCTAGATGTCTGGAAGAACACAAGTATGGGGCAGATTGGCGTTCATCCTGCCCAATCATTGCTGCAGCACGTTTCCTAGACATGACTCAGGACGATTTCTTCCCGAGAGTCTCAGTTTAGCAGATACCGCCGTGTAGCATGCACCACCCACAGACTATAATGGCATCCATTTAACACATGCGTCATGTCGCCCATAAACTCCTATGTATATGAAGAAAACAATATGCTGTTTTTTTTTTACTGGCTGCCTCCATATAGAAATGTGTAAGATTCATATAACACATGCAAACTTACTGCTAACAGAGTGTGAAAACACTTACTCCCTGGGGAGATCGGAGTTGCGAGGAGTCTACTCAAACATGAATGCTTGGATCAAAGAAGCTAAACATTTACCAGGAATACACCATACACCATGCTGATCTAAAGGAAGGCAGAAGTGTGCAGACTGGAGTGCAGACCCTATAGAGCGCCTAGGTCTTATTCCGTCCTCTACTGTGTGCTCCTGCCTCCCGGGCCGCACACTTATCAGCCCTTATTGGGAGTTCGGTGTGGGTCTCACGACACGGAACACCATCAACCTGCAGGCAATTAATGGGCCTACAAAATTAAAACCTGTATAAGGGAACCTGTCACCCCCTGCATGCATTTTTAAGTAAGACACCTTGTGCAGCACTAATGCTGCATTCTGTCAAGGTGGCTCTGTTACTTATCTTCCGTTCCACTGCAGAAATAAGCGTTTAAAATTGTTCAAAAATACCTGAATTTTGACAGGGGGGCAGGTCTTTCCCCCTCTGACAGACGCCTCGCATCCATCAGTTCTTTCGTATTTGGCGCCACCTCCTCAGTTTTCTTTTGAAATGTGGCGCCTGCGCTGTACTATATCTTCTTGGGCATGCGCAGTTAGCGCTGCCCGACCACATCCCAGCCTTCATATCGTGCGGCCAGAGATCCCTCCCCGCAGTCGCTTATGATGTATTAACACTGCGGGGCTGGGAATCTCGGGCATGAGAGCCGCAGAGAACTACTGCACATGCCCGAGATTCCCAGCCCCGCAGTGTGAATACATCATAAGCGACTGCGGGGCGGGATCTCTGGCCGCACGATATGAAGGCCGGGATGTGATCTGACAGCACGGGCACGTCAGGCAAAAATCACCCATGCACTCCGATCCAGTGGTCACAGGGGCATCGCTGGAGTGGAGCAAGGGGGTCAAAAGGTTGTCAACTACTGGAGAACCCCATCTTAAAACGGTTCAGGGCCCCATTACAATAAACAGTGGATTTTCACCTCCAACACCTGTGCCATGCTGGCGCCACTTATTCCCGGCGAGTCACAGGTTTGCTGCAGCAGTTACCATTTCATCAGAAGCAGACGACAGCTCTGGCAGAAAACCCATGAGCTGCAGCTGAACAATGGCTGCTGATCGGCTGCAGAAACCTGCAACAACGCCCCGTGACCTGCCGGGAAGAGCAAAGCCAACATCACTGGAATAGTACAGATGAACATTTTTTTCTTATTTAATTTAAATGGCACCCTGAAGTGATTAAGCAAGAATTTTCATAATGCACAAAAAAAAAAAAAAAGCGAATACTTTCCCCAGCCCCTAGTCCAGCAGCTATGTCAACATGCCTGGTCCATGGCTGCCAGACATGAGCTCTACCCTGGAATCCCCGGAACCTTCCAATATGTAGGAGCGGAGCAACGTCATCGTAGCAGTATGCAGCACACATGATGTCGTGCCGGGTCTACTAATCAGAAAGTCTTTGGGGGGACTCCAGCAGGTAGTAGACGGCTCCGGTACGGCAACCACAGACTAATGACATCGCCACTGGTGATACGCTCACCTCTAGTATACACTCCTGCTGTGGCACCATTCACACAAAGTTTATTCTATGGGTGTATATTAAATTCAATATCTACAGACATTAAACACAAACCCGCCCCAACCAGGAACGTGGGGCAAGTACAGCCATCTGTCCGGAAAATACTTAATCACTGAAGAATAGATCATTAAAGGGAATCTGTCACCTCATTTTTGGCCTATAAGGCTATGTGCATACTTAGTTTTTTGGGTGTGCGGATTTTGGAGAGAAAACCGCAGGACAAAAGTCCTGCGGTTTTACACCTCATAATGGATGAGGTGTAAAACTGCAGCATTTCTGCACCAAACAATTGACATGCTGCGGATTGTAAACCGCAGCAAAACCGCGCGGAAATATCCGCAGCATGTGCACAGCGTTTTTTAATTTCCATAGGAAATAAGGTACTGTACAACGCAGCAGAATCCGCACCGTGTGCACATACCCCAAGCTGCGGCCACCGCCATCAGGGGCTTATCTACAGCATTCTGTAATGCTGTAGATAAGCCACTGATGTAACCTCAAAGATAAGAAAAACAAGTTAGATTATACTCACCCCGGGGTCCGGTCTGATGGGTGTTGCGGTCCGTCGCCTCCCATCTTCTAGAGAGGACGTCCTCCTTCTTACTTCGGCCACGGCTCCTGCGCAGGCGTACTATATTTGCCATATTGAGAGCAGAGTAAAGTACTACAGTGCGCATGCGCCGGGAAAGGTCAGAGAGGTCCGGCGCCTGCGCATTGCAGTACTTTACTCTGCCCTCAACAGGGCCAATAAAGTACGCCTGCGCAGGAGCCACGGCAGAAGCAAGGAGGATGTCATCACTAGAACATGGGAGGCGCCGGACGGCGACATCCACCGCCCCCGCGGTAAGTATAATCTAACTTGTTTTTCAGGTTACATCGGGGGCTTATCTACAGCATCACATCTTATAGGCCAAAAAATAGGTGAGAAGACTTTAAAGGGAATCTGTCAATAAATACATCCACCTATCCCAATCATATAGAACTGTACGACTGATGAGGGGGTAGATACCGACTGATCCCAAGAACCGTGGCCGAAAGGCCTGTAGGAACGGAGCAGTCATACAGGCGAGACAACGGCTCCACTCACTACTGTGAAACTGAACATAATAGCCCGACAGTCCCATACAAGTCAGAGTGAGGATGAGCCTGTGTCCTACTGCTCCTCTCACACGAGGACTTTGGGACCCCAGTTCTGTGGATCAGTGGTGGTCCTAGTGACTGGATACCAAGTCATCATGTTTCTTGCTTTTTCTGTGGATAACTACATTTAATTGCAACCCTTTAAATTAAAAAAAAAAAAAAAAAAAAAAAGAAAAAAAACAAAGGCATGACAGCCGACATAAGAAATTTTACCACTCACTTACATAAAAAGGAACGCATCACCTATACTTAACGATTTAAACCAGATGCTCATTTTTAATGTATTTTAATTTTCTAATTGTACATTTTTTTTTATTCAGCCTTTCGAGGGTGGTCCATGCCGCTTCTAACCGCAGCAATCTGCTTTACAGCATAAACAAACACCATGTGAAACTATAGTCTGGAGATCTTCCCCGGTTTTGTGGGTATACTCTGTGCACAGAGGCCACGGCGCAGGGAGGAAGAGGTGACCTGTGACCATCACCTGCTGTAAATGGTGGATTCGGGGGGGGGGGGGGGGGGGGGGTCACCTATACATAGGTGTTACCAGTCAGTGTCATCCTGCCTGAGATGATGAAATGACTGCTGAGAAGTGATCAGTGCAGAACAGGAGGTGTCAGTCTACCACGAGGCTCAGTGGCAGAAGGAAAACTGCAAGGTTTCAGGATTTGATGCTATAGCTTTGGGAGGGGTGAGGGGTGAACATTACCCTAAATTAATGCAAGATATTTTCTTCACATAAAAAACAAGAGGCCATTTTCTGAAGACACTAAGGGTAGGTTCACACGTTGCATAATTGTTGATTTTTCCGGAGTATATACAGTACAAGCCCTGTGTGCTACATGTGGATTTTGTGCAGATTTCCACTGCAACAGTTGAACTGATATGCCCCGAAAGGTCAATTTCTATGCAGGAAAGTGTAGGGCGAGATTTGTTGGACCCCCTTCTTTGCTGGTGCTATAATCTGCTATGGATTTTCTGCAGGGAAAACCTATGTACAAAATATATACCAAATACACAATGTAGGAACCGACCCAAAAAAAGAAGAGAAATTCATTTCTCTAACAATTAAAACGAAGTACTGAGTGCTCAGATAGAACATTGCTGGCTGCCATGACTCATCCAACATAGGCATGGGGGCATAGCCATACCCTCCATCATAGTTACAGAGGGGAAACGTTACGGTGCCCCAGTTTAACCCACTGCATGTATACAGACTGTGCCAAAGGGGAAGAGCAATGCCATGCATGAGAGCCAACAACGCTAGAGTCACTACAGGCATCATAAGGGTTAAGCCTGAGCATGGTTAGCGCTAGTCACACGCCACAACCTACATGTCATTATCACCCCTGCTGCAGTACATTTTCCCAGGCTGCGCCCACTCCGCCTTCCTACATGAATAATTGCACTGCTCGGAACAAATGCATCCAAACCTATGGCAGGCTTATGCTGAGAACTAATCTAGGGTGGTGAGTGACGGACACCGAGCCCCTGTGTAGGCTCATATCCCCTGCTCTGATCATAATTCAGGGACTGGAGTACATATAACATGTATACCCCGCTGAGTGGGGGGTCATAGGCCAGCCAATGCACTACAAAAAGGGCCGACCCGTGCACATCTGCCACCAGCGTGCAGGCGTCTTCCTGCACGGCAGCCGCAAGGTGTTGTACAAGTACAAACAAGAACATAGCGTAGGGAGGAAAGAATAGAGAGAAAAAAAAAAAAGAAAGCCATTCACCACACCCCACCCCGACGAGTGGCAAGTCTTAGTAAAAAGCATGCTGGAATTTCACTATAAGGATCCACAATCATGGATCGGATGAGATATGGGGGGGGGGTTCTTACTAGAGACTGCAGAGGAGGCAAGCAATGTCTCTCCCGGTCACTGTGCAGCCCCAGCGGCGGGGGTAGAAGAGAAAACCTGCAGCCGTTTGATAGGGATCAGTATGGCCCCACCCGGATCTGCCTGCGTTACCGGTTTGTATGGTAATGCGTCTGGCTACACATTAGGGAGCACAGGCCGACAGACATCACCCAGACGCCCTGCTTTTATAGCAAGGGAGGTGCCCCCCCCGTCCAAGTAATTGACAATCATCCTCAAGTGAAGATTATGCTCCACCCGCCATTGCATCATGGTGAATTCGGAGCGCCCCATGTGCTGCAAGGACCAAATGGAGAAGATATGACCAGGTTAATGTACAAAGCAGGGCTACAACATGCATATGACCGGACCCTAATTCCCCATCTGGAAATACTTGAAAAACATTAACATCCTCTGAAAGGAAACCGAGCCTCGCATGGCGGACCTTGTCTTCCGGGAAGCTAACCCACGCTGCATCAGACACGGCAGCGGTCACAATCCAGACCCCCTGTCCTTGTCCTGTACATATCTTAAAAAAAAAAACCCTGCAAGGCATTACCCAGATGAACACCTCCCATCCAGCCCAAGTATCTGGAATGTGTGGGGGAGGTGCGATCTAGCTATGCACAGGTCTGGAGAAGCCTATTCTTCCACCCCGGTCACGGTCCACATTTAGCAAATTCCGACAATCAAATGCCACCACCACCCCCCCGTTATAAAATAGCCTGGTGACAGGGCATGCGGCAGAACGCCACCAGCCGGCACGAGGAGCTGCACCAAATATAGGTCCATTATACGTGTACCGAGGAGGTCACCATGACCTTAATCCCTGCAGAAGATGATCAGGCCCAGTGCGGGTCCCAAGAAAACGAATGCGACCGACCCAGCCGGGATCGACCTGGTCTCCTCTGCCAGAACAGGATTCCTTTGTGAGATAGGGGAGGGATGTGCGCAACCTTTCCTGGGAATATGGCCACTGTCACCTTGTCTGTTCGCCGCTGACCCAGCAGAGAGGATGATCGCAGGAGACACCTCCCCGAGGACACGGAGAAGGAGGCGGCGGAGGGGGCGGCCTCACCTGTGCTGCAATGTCTGCAACAAAAAAAAAAACTGCATCGATGCAACTGGGGGGGGGGGGGGGTGCATGCAACGGCAGAGACCCCCGGATAGATGTACAGACCCCCTGATAGCATTACACGTGATGGAAATGAATGGAGATGGGGACCCTATAGAGCAGAGACCCCATAAGAAGCCCCATTATTGGGAATCCCTCACCCTACAGGGTCACATTGGGTGTAATTCACACATTACAGGCAAATAAAATGTTTTTTATTGCCAAGATCAAAATACCTGGATGGATGGATGGATGGGGGGGGGGGTGGTCAATAGGGAACGATCGGTGTCTGCGCCTATGGCCGGGGAGATGAGATCAGCCTCCATATAAGGGGGTGATGGGGGAAGGAGGGGATGGAGAGAGGAGGGAGGGTCCTGTGATAGGAAAAAAAAAAAAATCTGGGGACAATGCTTCTGGGGGACTACAAGTCCCAGCACAGCCTGGGTGCAGAGCGTGCAGCGCCTCCATAGGGAGAGAACTGCTGCTGCACAATGATGGAGGCTTCGCCCGGGCGGCCCCCTCCCTGCGCTCTGAACAATGCTTCCCCTCCGCCATTACAGGGCCTCCCCCCGCCCTGTCAGGCTCAGCCCTCCCCCGGTGGTGAGGAAGCCTCAGCCCCGCTGCCCGTTACCTGTGTCGGAGAGGGGAGCACGGAGAGCAGCTGCAGCGGGCGGTGTCGGGTCCCCGGGCTGGGTGTGAATGCGCGTCTCTCAGGCGACTGCCGCTGGGAGAGTCCGGTCTCTTCCGAGCGCTCAAAGCTCTAACCGATCCACGGGGTTTCCTCCAATCGCTGAGCAGGGGCCGAGGAGTGACGTCAAGCGCTGCTATGGCAACCGCTGACTGGGTGGCATAATCACCGCCTGTTCCCTCCTTCCCTTTAGGCCTCGGGGGCGCGCAGCGGCGGAGGGTGGGGTGCTCGTCCCCGCCGGCCTGACTGCACAGTCAGTGGGCCATCCCGGCGGGGAATCTGGTGGTGGCCATTGTCCCCAAGTAGTCATACTGAGCCTGTGCTACCACGTAGGGCCGTGCTTGGCTCCATGAAGGGGAGGGGGACATGAATTCCAGTCATTTCTGGGACACCTGCACGGTAGTTAGGATATTAAGAAAGGATGTTAATACCCTTCCTCCATAGTGAGAAGTAGTCCCTGATGGTTGCGATGCGGTTTTGGTGGCGCAGGATGGCGCTTGTACCTGGCATCCAGCAGGTCCACGGCGGCTGAGGCCTCTTTCACACATCAGTTTTTTGCCATCAGTCACATTGTCGTTTTTTGAAAATAATCGGATCTGGCGACTGACGCCACTGTCTGGATCCATTTTTTTCTCATAGACGACGGACATAGGAACGTTTTTTGTGTACGTCAGTAAGGACAGCGACGGATCCAGCGGCGTCCGTCGTTGGCTTTTCTGGAAGCCTATGGGCGCAGGATCCGTCACTATCCATCAAAAGACGGATTCCGTTTTTAAGGGTATGTGCTGCTTTTTCCATTCTGGCACAAAAAAAATCTCCAGAAATCTATTCCTTTAAAATTCCTACTGCTTCGACGGATCCATAAAAAAAAACAGAACCGGTGCATCAGTTTTTTACAATCTGCACAGGATCCATTTTTTTTAACAATTTGACGGATTGCGACTGATTCTAAAAAACTGATGTGCGAAAGAGGCCTTAGCGGGGAGTCTGGAAAGCTACACATGTCCGCCATACATGTATCGTGAATGTGCGGCCGTCTCCTGTGTAGTGCGGCCGTCTCCTGTGTAGTGCGGTCGTCTCCTGCGTCGTGCGGTCGTCTCCTGCGTCGTGCGGCCGTCTCCTGCGTCGTGCGGCCGTCTCCTGTGTAGTGCGGTCGTCTCCTGCGTCGTGCGGCCGTCTCCTGCGTCGTGCGGCCATCTCCTGCGTCGTGTGGCCATCTGTGTTGTGCGGCCGTCTCCTGCGTCGTGTGGCCGTCTTCTGTGTCATGCAGCCGTCTCCTGTGTCATGCAGCCGTCTCCTGTGTCATGCAGCCGTCTCCTGTGTCGTGCAGCCGTCTCCTGTGTCATGCAGCCGTCTCTTGCGTCGTGCGGCCGTCTCCTGCGTCGTGCGGCTGTCTCCTGCGTCATGCGGCCTTCTGTGTAGTGTGGCCGTCTCCTGCGTCGTGCGGCCGTCTCCTGCGTCGTGCGGCCGTCTCCTGCGTCGTGCGGCCGTCTCCTGTGTAGTGCGGTCGTCTCCTGTGTAGTGCGGTCGTCTCCTGCGTCGTGCGGTCGTCTCCTGCGTCGTGCGGCCGTCTCCTGTGTAGTGCGGTCGTCTCCTGTGTAGTGCGGTCGTCTCCTGTGTAGTGCGGTCGTCTCCTGCGTCGTGCGGCCGTCTCCTGCGTCGTGCGGCCGTCTCCTGTGTAGTGCGGTCGTCTCCTGCGTCGTGCGGCCGTCTCCTGCGTCGTGCGGCCGTCTCCTGCGTAGTGCGGTCGTCTCCTGCGTCGTGCGGCCGTCTCCTGCGTAGTGCGGCCGTCTCCTGCGTAGTGCGGCCGTCTCCTGCGTCGTGCGGCCGTCTCCTGCGTCGTGCGGCCGTCTCCTGTGTAGTGCGGTCGTCTCCTGCGTCGTGCGGCCGTCTCCTGCATCGTGCGGTCATCTCCTGCGTCGTGTGGCCATCTGTGTTGTGCGGCCGTCTCCTGCGTCGTGTGGCCTTCTGTGTAGTGTGGCCGTCTTCTGTGTCATGCAGCCGTCTCCTGTGTCATGCAGCCGTCTCCTGTGTCGTGCAGCCGTCTCCTGTGTCGTTCAGCCGTCTCTTGCGTCGTGCGGCCGTCTCCTGCGTCGTGCGGCTGTCTCCTGCGTCATGCGGCCTTCTGTGTAGTGTGGCCGTCTCCTGCGTCGTGCGGCCATCTGTGTTGTGCGGCCGTCTCCTACATCGTGTGGCCTTCTGTGTAGTGTGGCCGTCTCCTGTGTCGTGCGGCCGTCTCCTGCGTCGTGCGGCCGTCTCCTGCGTCATGCGGCCTTCTGTATAGTGTGGCCGTCTCCTGCGTCGTGCGGCCGTCCCCTGCGTCGTGCGGCCATCTCCTGTGTTGTGCAGCCGGCGCCGCACTATAACTGCTGCAGAGGTGGCCCTGATTTCAGCAGCTGAACCTCTTAGGGTGTGTGCACACGCTGCGGAATCTGCTGCGGATTCATCCGCTCGGATTTTGCAAAATCCGCAGATATCTGCGAATTATCCTGCGGTTTGGCCCTGCGGTTTCACCAACTCCACAATGGTGGAGATAGGAAACTGCTGCGGAATCCGCAGAAAGAATTGACATGTCAATTCTTTCTGCGGTTTTTGAAACCGCAGATAATCCGTGCGGAAAATTCCGCAGCGTCTGCACAGCGGTTTCCATTTCCCATAGGGAATAATGGTACTGTACACCGCAGCTGCCAAATCCGCAGCGTGAGTTTACAGATATGACAAGGGAAATACCAAGGCCAGGTATCCATCCACAGACAGCTGTTTCAGGGTGTTGCCCCTCATCAGTGTGGAGTAGGATTCTGGCTAGGTGGGAGCAATGCCTAGTAGACCAACATCACGAAACAATCACTGACCTCAGGGAGACCAGTCAAAGAAAACACTGCGGCAGCCGGCAAAGGCGCTCAATCACAGTGAAATCCTAGGTGCATTGCTCCCTGGGAAATACGAATATGCAAATAAAGTCCGTGGGGCAACACCCCGAAACAGCTGTCTGTGGATGGATACCTGGCCTTGGTATTTCCCTGGAGGAAGATCTGGCTAGTCCCGTGTTTGAGACTCTTAAATGAAGCTCCACGGACTTTATTTGCATATTCGTGTTTCCCAGGGAGCAATGCACCTAGGATTTCAGTGATTGAACGCCTTTGCCGGCTGCCGCAGTGTTTTCTTTGACTGGTCTCCCTGAGGTCAGTGATTGTTTCGTGATGTTTATACACCTATGAGATTGATCATTTCCGATATACTCCAAATTACGGTATTGCAGAGTATTGTATAAGAGATCACAGGACCGAATTCACTAGGAAAATTAATAACAACCACTGGGAAGAAAAAAAAACATACAATATCACTTCCAGACACAAATGCAGGGTGGTCCCCCATGATAAAGCAGGGGGCAGCACAGGTGCAAAATACTAATGAAACAACCACTCAATAACCCACTAAACATCTGCGGGACGGCTGCCTAGTCTAATTGCACACAAGCTGCATAGGGCGCCGTTCACACCGTTATGTGAGCTGTACCTCTGGCCCAATAATGACCTCTTACCGACGCCCCCTACTATTACATCAGAGGGGCTGCCAATATCATATGTGCACCCACAGGCCAGCCACCACTGAAGGACCCGGCCTGCACCCTGTATAAAAATGTGCAAAAAAGATGTACGGTATATAATACATCAGGTATTGGTAGATATTTTAGTCAAAATACACAACCTTTCAACTCCACATCAAGGGTCCTCATTATCTTGCGAGTCCCTATGCTAAATTCAAATATAGCTGATTTTTTTTTTCTCCAGTGATGTTCCTTTTTGATTTTTGTCCCTTTTTCAGTGAAGACGAATTAAAAAAAATGTAAAAAAATAAAAAAGATATATTTTGTAAAAATAAAAACAATCTAAAAATTTTTATGAGGCCATATTCCTGGAATTTAAATAAAATGAAAAATAAATAATAATAATAATAATAATAGAAATGAATGAATCAGATTTTGTGGAATTTGCATGTTCTGGCGTAATAAAAGATTTGCAATTTAATTTGCGTAAGATCTGTCAAAAAATGCCCTCCCCCTATTTTACACATTATAGATCATGTGAGGTGCGGATTTTCGGGCTCCACTATAATGCCTTACATCTATTACAGCTAATCAGGAGAGACTGTGGTAGCCTATTTAAAAGCCGTGGCACGGAATGAAGCAGCTATTTTAAGGTTCTTCAGGATTGTGAGAGGATGTCAGAGCTCACAGCTCAGCAATAGAGATAGGGAGGGAAAGGTGTGAAACAGACCTCAGCAAAGTATATAGAGTTTCTGACTGATCACTTTCTTCGATGGTACAAAAAGAACTGTGCCATCCGTATTAAAATCATCTTCATAGAAAACCATGCACCAAAGAATATCTCTAGTCATTGGCTGCTATGGGCATAAAAGGAGATAAACTCATGGTGTGGCCACCATCTTCCCCTGACCTCAACCCTATAGAGAACCTTTGGAGTATCATCAAGCAAAAGATCTATGAGGGTGGGAGGCAGTTCACATCAACACAGCAGCTCTGGGAGGCTATTCTGACTTCATGCAAAGAAATCCAAGCAGTAACTCTCCAAAAACTCACAAGTTCAATGGATGTAAGAATTGTGAAGGTGATGTCACAGAAGGGTTCCTATGTTAACACTTAACTTGGTCTGTTAAGATGTTTTTGATTGAAAACGTTGTTAATTTCAGGTAAATGTAACCTGTTAATTCTTCAAATTCAAGAAATGACCATTTTCATGTGTTGTGCATAATAATTTTGAACCGTGCGTTTTCTTTAGTTTTGAAAAAAATGTTATCATTGGGAGGTTTGTCCAATAAAATTTGATTTACCCTATACTATAACAGTGGATGACTTGAACATTATACTGACTCATTTGCATCAACCATTTGGGAAAATCAGAGAAAAATAGCATTTGCATAATAATTTAGAATGCGGTGTAATAGCATAACTTAATGGGATTTACTGGATATTACAAAGAAAAACAATAGGAAAAAAAAGTCTGTAATGTTCTGCCTAGTCCCATGCTGGTATATTATGTTCTAGTGTGACGATTAGGTCATGGTGACAGTGCTTCCAAGGTAATGTCACATCAACATGAATCATTGTCACTGCAGTCGACACTTTCTTTTTCTATTTTTTGCCATTATTTGGACTCCTTTTTGCACTTCCAGGAACTGCAACATCGGGTATGAAAAACTTCGTATGCACGCGTATGCAATCTGTATGCAATGCATTTTTAACATCAGCTTTTATATACTATAATTCTCTGTCATTTAAGGCTAGTTTATGCCCCCTACATATATTAAACTAGCACCCTTTAGTGCCTTTCAGGTGGCACTAAAGGATGATTAGCCTTATTTAACCTATTACATAAATAATTAAAAAAAATGGTGTGAGATTCCCCCTTTAAAAAAAAAACAGCCAAAGGAAAGCAGACAGCTGTGAGCTAGTGTTATTATTCTGGGAAGGTACCAATATCCATAGCCCCTTCCCAGCCTATTAATAATAGCTCACAGCTGTCTGCATAGCCTTTACTGGTTATTAAAAAGGGAGGACCCCCTTAAAAATGACATGGGTTCCTCCATATTTTTAGGGACCAGCAAAGGCTAAGCAGACAGCTGCGGGCTAATATTAATAGGCTGGGAATCTCCACGAATACTGGCTCTTTCCCAGAATAATAACACCAGCTCACAACTGTCTACTTTCTCTCAGCTGGTTAGTAAAAATAGGGGGGACCCGATGACATTTTTTTCATTCATTTATTTATTTAATTATTACTGTAGCTAAATTCAAGTACAGAAAACTACACACTCAAGGGAATTAATTATATATCTCACTGATATATTTCTATCTATTCTATTCTGACAGTTCTGGCTGTAAATTACTGTACTTGGCTGATGAAATGTTGGGTTTCCTTTGAGACGTGTATGTAATCAGGCGGGATACACATGATCCATGCGTCATGCGATTTTTTTTCTCGCACCCTTTGACTTGCATTGGTGAGTGTAGTCTGATTTTCACAGACAATTGCAGCATGCTGCAATTTTTTTCAGTCCGATCTGAGCTGAGTGAAAACTCGCAGATGACAACTGAATCTTTGTATAACGTTGGTCAGAGTGTAATGCGCTGTCTCCTCGCATTGTACTCCTCCGTATTATATGCTAATATGAGCGAGCCCTTAAACTTATGGTAAACAGTAGTGACTGCAAGGCCGCTATCATTTACAGGGATTCTGATTAACCCCATGTGAAGCTTAGCTGTGTCAGTAGGATTTTCCTAACATTTTTTAGATGCATTTAACAGCAAAAACCATGGTCTGTAAACAGCTTACAACACAGCAAAGGGATCTCATTGCTGAACATTAAAGGGAACCTGTCACCAGAAAAAATGCTGTTAACCTGCAGATATGGTTTAGTCTGCAGGTTAATAGGGTTATTAACCTGCCTGGCGCCTGCACTTAGCTGAACGTTGTGGGTAGAAAATGATCTTTGTTCTCCCCAAAAGCATTCAGTTTCAGTCACTGGGGTGGCGCCAGCAGGGGTTCAGTCATTGCTTTGAGCATACAGAGCGATGACTCTAACTGCGCCCGCAGCCCTGACTGACACTGGCTCTGCATAAGTACTTGCTATCAGCGACTCTGACAGCTGACACGCATCACTTACTGCCAGGAGCGGTGCCCGTCATTGTGAGGGGCCGGTCGTTGCCATGGTGACCCCATGTCATTATGACGACATGCGGGTTACCAGGTTCTAGCAAATTAGTTAGGTCATGCTCAGTGCATACTCTAACTAAGGGCTCATACCATTAAAAAAAAAATCCCAAGTTCGGTCCAGAAAAGCGGGATGAATGTCATGAGATTTTCTTGTGAGTACAATCCGATTTTTAACACCTAGTATCCGATTTACATCCGATTGCAAAGCGAATACGATCCGGGTGCAATGTGATTTTAACAAGAGCTTTTAAATAGAACAATTCTCTATGTAATTTACGCATAGTTTTCCAAGGAAATATTCTTCAAGATATACAGTTAGGTCCATATATATTTGGACAGAGACAACATTTTTCTAATTTTGGTTCTAGACATTACCACAATGAATTGTAAACAAAACAATTCAGATGCAGTTGAAGTTCAGACTTTCAGTTTTCATTTGAGGGTATCCACATTAAAATTGGATGAAGGGTTTAGGAGTTTCAGCTCCTTAACATGTGCCACCCTGTTTTTAAAGGGACAAAAGTAATTTGACAATTGACTCCAAGGCTATTTCATGGACAGGTGTGGGCAATCCCTTCGTTATGTCATTCTCAATTAAGCAGATAAAAGGCCTGGAGTTGATTTGAGGTGTGGTGCTTACATTTGGAAGGTTTTGCTGTGAAGGAAATAGGCGGTCAAAGGAGCTCTCCATGCAGGTGAAACAAGCCATCCTTAACCCCTTTCTGCCATTAGACGTACTATCCCGTCCATGTGCCCTGGGACTTAATTCCCAAGGACGGGGTAGTACGTCTAAAGCGATCAGCGGCGCCCACGTGGTGAGCGCCGCTGATCACGGCCGGGTGTCAGCGACACCCGGCACAATGTGTCGGGGCGGTCACGGACCACCCCCGACACGTTAACCCCTTGTACACCGCGATCAAACACGATCGCGGTGTACCGGGAGTTAAAGGGAAGCTTCGGCAGGGAGGGGGCTCCCTCCGTGCTTCCCTGAGCCCCCCCATGGCAGCGCAATGTGCAGCGCTGCTGTGGGGGGCTCTTTCCCTACAGGCCCCCGGATCCAAGATGGCGACGGGGGCCTTCGGGGTCCTGTAGAGAGCTGACTTCCTCACTGCCTGCAAAGCGCAGGCATGAGGAAGTCTGCAGAACTGCCTGTGACAGATTGCTGATCTGTCACAGTGATCTGTGATGTGACAGATCAGCGATCTGTCACAGGACAGTGATGTCCCACCTGGGACTATGTAATAAAGTAAAAAAAAAAGTGTAAAAATAATTTTAAAAAAATCGCTAAATAAATTATTAAAAAAAAAAAAAAATATTCCCCAATAAATTCATTTTTTGAAAATAAAAAAAACAAAAAACAATAAAAGTACACATATTTGGTATCGCCGCGTCCGTAGCGACCCGCCCTATAAAACTGTCCCATTAGTTAACCCCTTTAGTGAACCCCTTAAAAAATAAAAATAAAAAACGAAGCAAAAAATAATGATTTATTATCATACCACCAAACAAAAAGTGCAATAACACGCGATCAAAAAGACGCATATAAATATCCATGGTACCGCTGAAAACGTCAGCTTGTCCCGCAAAAAACGAGCTGCCATACAGTGTCATCCGCAAAAAAATAAAAAAGTTATAGCTCGCAGAATAAAGCGATACAAAAATAATTATTTTTTATATAAAATTGTTATCATTGCAAAAAACCGACAAAACATAAAAAAACGACCTAAAAGAGGTATCGCTGTAACCGTACTGACCCGAAGAATAAAACTGCTTTATCAATTTTACCGCACGCGGAACGGTGTAAACGCTCTCCCCCAAAAGAAATTCATGAAACGCTGGTTTTTGTTCATTCTGCATCCCAAAAATTGGAATAAAAAGCGATCAAAAAATGTCACGTGCCCGAAAATGGTACCAATAAAAACGTCAACTCGTCCCGCAAAGAATAAGACCTCACATGACTCGGTGGGTAAAAATACGGAAAAATTATAGCTCTCAATATGTGGTGATGCAAAAACTATTTTTACAATAAAAAGCGTCTTTTAGCGTGCGACAGCCGCCAAACATAAAAACCCGCCATATATAGTAAATCAAACCCCCTGTTATCACCCCCTTAGTTAGGGAAAAATAATAAAATTAAAAAAAAGTATTTATTTCCATTTTCCCATTAGGGTTAGGGCTAGGGTTAGGGCTAGGGTTAGGGCTCAGATTAGGGTTAGGGGTGTGTTGGGGTTAGGGATGGAGTTAGAATTGGGGGTTTCCACTGTTTGGGCACATCAGGTGCTCTCCAAATGCAACATGGTGTCTGATCTCAATTCCAGCCAATTCTGCGTTGAAAAAGTCAAATGGTGCTCCTTCCCTTCCAAGCTCTGCCATGCGCACAAACAGTGTTTTACCCCCACATATGGGGTATCAGCATACTCAGGACAAATTTCAAAACAATTTTTGGGGTCCAATTTCTCCTGTTACCCTTAGGAAAATAAAAAATTGGGGGGCAAAAATATCATTTTTGTGGAAAAAAATGATTTTTTTATTTTCACGCCCAGGCGTTATAAACTTCTGTGAAGCACTTGGGGGTTCAAAGTGCTCACCACACATCTAGATAAGTTCCATGGGTGGTCTAGTTTCCAAAATGGGGTCACTTGTGGGGAGTTTCAATAGTTTAGGTACATCAGGGGCTCTCCAAACGCACATGACACCCGCAGACCAATCCATCAAAGTCTGCATTCCAAAACGTCACTACTTCCCTTCCAAGCCCCGACGTGTGCCCATACAGTAGTTTTCTCCCACATATGAGGTATCAGCGTACTCAGGACATATTGGACAACTTTTGGGGTCCAATTTCTCCTTTTACCCTTGGGAAAATAAAAAAATTGGAGACTAATTGATCATGTTTGTGGAAAAAATATGATTTTTTTATTTTCATGCCAGGGCATTATATACTTCTGTGAAGCCCTTGGGGGTTCAAAGTTCTCACCACACATCTAGATAAGTTCCTTAGGGGGTCTAGTTTCCAAAATGGGGTAATTTGTGGGGGGTTTCCACTGTTTAGGTACATTAGGGGCTCTCCAAAGGCAACATGACACCCGCAGACCAATCCATCAAAGTCTGCATTCCAAAACGTCACTACTTCCCTTCCGAGCCCCGACGTGTGCCCCTACAGTAGTTTTCTCCCACATATGGGGTGTCAGCGTACTCAGGACAAATTGGACAACAACTTTTGGGGTCCAATTTATCCTGTTACCCTTGGGAAAATAAAAAAAATGGGTACTAAAAGATGATGTTTGTTGAAAAAATACGATATTTTTATTTTCACGCCCGCTCGTTATAAACTTCTGTGAAGCACTGGGGGGTTCATAGTGCTCACCACACATCTAGATAAGTTCCTTGGGGGGTCTAGTTTCCAAAATGGGGTCATTTATGGGGGGTTTCTACTGTTTTGGTACATCAGGGGCTTTCCAAACGCGACATGGTGTCCGATCTCAATTCCAGCCAAAAACGTCAAATGGCGCTGCTTCCCTTCCGAGCTCTGCCATGCGCCCAAATAGTGGTTTACCCCCACATGTGGGGTATCAGTGCACTCAGGACAAATTGCACAATAACTTTTAGGGTCCTGTTACTCTTGGAAAAATAAGAATTGTGGGTAAAAGATCATTTTTGTGGAAAAAATATGATTTTTTAATTGTACGGCTGTATGTTATAAACTTCTGTGAAGCCCTTGTGGGTTCAAAGTTCTAACCACACATCTAGATAAGTTCCTTGGGGGGTCTAGTTTCCAAAATGGTATCATTTGTGGGGGGTTTCTACTGTTTTGTTACATCAGGGGCTTTCCAAACGCGACATGGTGTCCGATCTCAATTCCAGCCAAAAACGTCAAATGGCGCTGCTTCCCTTCCAAGCTCTGCCATGCGCCCAAATAGTCATTTACACCCACATATGGGGTATCAGTGTACTCAGGACAAATTGCACAATAACTTTTAGGGACCTATTACCCTTGGAAAAATAAAAATTGGGGGTGAAAGGATCATTTTTGTGGAAAAAATATGATTTTTTAATTGTACCGCTGTACGTTATAAACTTCTGTGAAGCCCTTGTGGGTTCAAAGTTCTCACCACATATCTAGATAAGTTCCTTGGGGGGTCTAGTTTCCAAAATGGGGTCACTTGGGGGGGGTTTCCACTGTTTAGGTACATCAGGGGCTTTCCAAACGCGACATGGTGTCCGATCTCAATTCCAGCCAAAAACGTCAAATGGCGCTGCTTCCCTTCCAAGCTCTGCCATGCGCCCAAATAGTCATTTACACCCACATATGGGGTATCAGTGTACTCAGGACAAATTGCACAATAACTTTTAGGGACCTATTACCCTTGGAAAAATAAAAATTGGGGGTGAAAGGATCATTTTTGTGGAAAAAATATGATTTTTTAATTGTACCGCTGTACGTTATAAACTTCTGTGAAGCCCTTGTGGGTTCAAAGTTCTCACCACATATCTAGATAAGTTCCTTGGGGGGTCTAGTTTCCAAAATGGGGTCACTTGGGGGGGTTTCCACTGTTTAGGTACATCAGGGGCTCTCCAAACACGACATGGCGTCCGATCTGAATTCCAGCCAATTTTGCATTGAAAAAGTCAAACGGCGCTCTTTCCCTGCTGAGGTCTGCCATGCGCCGAAACAGTGGTTCCCCCCCACATATCAGGTATCAGCGTACTCAGGACAAATTGCACAATAAATTTTGCAGTCCAATTTCTCCTGTTACCCTTGGTAAATTAAAAAAAATTGAACCTGAAGTATTTTTTTAGTGAAAAAAAGTTAAATGTTAATTTTTTTTTTAAATATTCAAAAAATTCCTGTGACGCACCTAAAGGGTTAATAAACTTCTTGAATGTGGTTTTGAGCACCTTAAGGGGTGCAGTTTTTAGAATGGTGTCACTTTTGGGTATTTTCTATCATATAGACCCCTCAAAGTGGCTTCAAATGTGATGTGGTCCGTAAAAATAAAATGGTGTTGCAAAAATGAGAAATCGCTGGTCAACTTTTAACCCTTGTAACTTCCTAACAAAAAAAAATTTTGGTTTCAAAATTGTGCTAATGTAAAGTAAACAAGTGGGAAATGTTACTTATTCAGTTTTTTGTGTGCTATATCTTTGTGATTTAAGGGCATAAAAATTCAAATTTGGAAAATTGCGAAATTTTCAAAATTTTCGCCAAATTTCCGTTTTTTTCACAAATAAACGCAAATTATTTGAATGAAATTTTACCACTAACATGAAGTACAATATGTCACGAGAAAACAATGTCAGAATCACCGGGATCCATGGAAGCGTTTCAGAGTTATTACCTCATAAAGGGACAGTGGTCAGAATTGTAAAAATTGGCCTGGTCATTAACGTGCAAACCACCCTTGGTGCTTAAGGGGTTAAGCTGCAAAAACAGAAAAAACCCATCCAAGAAATTGCTACAACATTAGGAGTGGCAAAATCTACAGTTTGGTACATCCTGAGAAAGAAAGAAAGCACTGGTGAACTCATCAATGCAAAAAGACCTGGGCGCCCACGGAAGACAACAGTGGTGGATGATCGCTGAATAGTCTCCATGATGAAGAGAAACCCCTTCACAACAGCCAACCAAGTGAACAACACTCTCCAGGAGGTAGGCGTATCAATATCCAAATCTACCATAAAGAGAAGACTGCATGAAAGTAAATACAGAGGGTTCACTGCACGGTGCAAGCCACTCATAAGCATCAAGAATAAAAAGGCTAGACTGGACTTTGCTAAAAAACATCTAAAAAAGCCAGCACAGTTCTGGAAGAACATTCTTTGGACAGATGAAACCAAGATCAACCTCTACCAGAATGATGGAAAGAGAAAAGTATGGCAAAGGCGTGGTGTGGTACAGCTCCTGATCCAAAGCATACCACATCATCTGTAAAACACGGTGGAGGCAGTGTGATGGCTTGGGCATGCATGGCTGCCAGTGGCACTGGGTCACTAGTGTTTATTGATGATGTGACACAGGAAAGAAGCAGCCGAATGAATTCTGAGGTATTCAGAGCCATACTGTGTGCTCAGATCCAGCCAAATGCAGCCAAACTGATTGGTCGTCGTTTCATGCTACAGCTGGACAATGACCCAAAACATAAAGCCAAAGCAACCCAGGAGTTTATTAAAGCAAAGAAGAGGAATATTCTTGAATGGCCAAGTCAGTCACCTGATCTCAACCCAATTGAGCATGCGTTTCACTTGTTAAAGACTAAACTTCAGACAGAAAGGCCCACAAACAAACAGCAACTGAAAACCACCGCAGTGAAGGCCTGGCAGAGCATCAAAAAGGAGGAAACACAGCGTCTGGTGATGTCCATGAGTTCAAGACTTCAGGCAGTCATTGCCAACAAATGGTTTTCAACCAAGTACTAGAAGTAAACATTTTATTTACAATAATTTAATCTGTCCAATTACTTTTGATCCCTTTAAAAACAGGGTGGCACATGTTAAGGAGCTGAAACTCCTAAAACCTTCATCCAATTTTAATGTGGATACCCTCAAATGAAAGCTGAAAATCTGAACTTCAACTGCATCTGAATTGTTTTGTTTAAAATTCATTGTGGTAATGTCTAGAACCAAAATTAGAAAAATGTTTTCTCTGTCCAAATATATATGGACCTAACTGTATATAGAGAGAGAGATTAGATAGATATATAGATAGATACTGTAGGTAGATAGATAGATACAAAAAGATAGATATAAATATATGAGTGAGATATATAATCAGTGCTTTATGTGTAGTTTACTGTGCATGTATTTTTTTAGTAAATAAATTCCTTTTGGAAAAAAAATGTAGTGGGATCCCCTTACATTTTATTAATCAGCAGAGAGAAAGCGGACAGCTGGGGGCAGATGTTGATAGCCTGGGAAGGGGGTAATACCCATGCAGCTTCTCAGGCTACTAATATCAGATCACAGCTGTATACGTAAACGTTCTTGGTTATTAAAATGGGGAATCCCCCCCCCAAAATTGTGTGGAATCTCCAATAATTAATAACCAGCAAAGGCTAAGAAGACCACTGGGCTGATATTAATAGCCTAGGAAGGGGCCATGGAGATTGGCCCCATCCCAGACTAAAAATATCAGCTCTCAGCAGCCCAGAAATGGCACTTAGCCTCGCTCTTCCCACTTGCCCAGGTGCGGAGGCAAGTGGGGTGACAGTATTGGGGTTAATGTCACCTTTAAATTGTATTGTCAGTTGACATCAAGCTTCGAGGTTAGTAAAGGAGAGGCGTCTATAAGACGCCGCCATTACTAACCCCATAGTGATATTCTAAGAAAACACACACCCAGGATAATGTCCTTTATTTTATATAATGATACAGACTCCTTTAATGAATCTACATTTACAGAAAACACATATACTCACGTCAACGCCCAATTCACTGAAGCCAATGTCTCCTGCAACAGAATTAAAATAATACACAACCATATTCCTCACCTGTCCGGCAAAAATATAATCCATTTGTCCAGCAACACATCTAGCTCTGCTACATCTAGATGGAAGGCTGCATTGTTGCATAATGCGAATGTACAGCCTGCTCAGTGCCTCGCGGTGAACTCCTTTCACCTCATTGATGTCACCATGAGTGTGACAAAGTTCTTACGTTCATGGTGCTGTGAAAAATGCTCTGGAAGTTTACAGCCAATTAACTCAGTTCAACTCACTGACTGAACTCAACTCACTCACTGAACTTTTTCTATGGTGCTCGTGCTGATGTCAGTGAGGTGAAAAGAGTTATTTGGATATGAACCCTGTTCAACTTTACCATGTCACCATGAGGCGCTGAGCTGAGCCAGCACACACAGCTCAGTGTCTGTTGGATGGCAGGCTGTATAGTCACATCATGCAACAATGCAGCCTGCCATCTAGATGTTGTAGAGTTAGATGTGTTGAGGGACAAGATTATTATCATCTTGGTGGACTGGTGAGGAATATTGTTCTTTATTATTTTAATTCTGTTACAAAAGACATTAGCTTCAGTGGATTGGGCATTGACGTGACTATGCGTGTTTTTGGGAAATGTAGATTTATTAAAGGAGTCTGTATCATTATTTAAACTTTTTTCATTGTCAACAAGAACAGTAAGGTCACTTGAGTTCATAGCAGCTGTTTGTCTTGCTTTGCAAGTGCCAGTGTCAGACTAATGAACACCCGCAAGTCTGGCATTTGGCACTGCGGCATTGAACAGTCTAGAACTACTTGGAGCTACCTTCCAGGTTACCAAAGTTCACAGCCACCGGGTCTTCTGGCAGCTGTGAACCTCATATGTAACTTTGAGGGACATTTTAAGGTTACTGAAGTTTCCAGCTGCTCGAACACCTGAAGGCTGTAAACTAAGGATAACTTGGGTGTGTATTTTACTGTACTAGTAAATAAATTAAAAAAAAAGAAAAAAATGGAGTGGGATCCTCCATAATTTTCATAAACAACTGAGGGAAAGCCGATGGCTGGGGTCTGATATTAATATTCTGGGATGGAGACAATATTCATAAAGGTTTCCAGGTGTGGGGACCCCTCTAATCTTGATAACCAGCTTTGGTTAAGCTGACAGCTGAGGGTTGCAGTCCGAAGCTGTCAGCTTTGCATGGCTGGTTATAAAAAAATACAGGGGAACCCCACATCATTTTTTATTCTTTATTGATAGCACATCCGATGACTGATGAATACTCCCATCAGCCGCCGTTTACTCCGGCTGTTATCAGTTGAATACACTCTCCACATTGTCCCCTGCCAGGGATGATCGCAGTACGAGCAGGGGACCATGATGTGAACTGTCTTCACTTCAGCACCATGCGCTGGGGAACAGCGCGAACAGTACGGCAGATTCCCAGGATCCGGTACATATCACACTGATGACACAGGGATGTTATCCATGTATCATCAGTGTGCACGTGTGTGGGACGTTTTGTAGCCCATGCTGCTACCGGAAACACTGATGTCTGAAACAGCCCTTAGTGAATTCATTCATTTACCGAACTTTGTCCGACTTTTGACGATTTTTAGAGAAAATGCTTGGTAATGCGAACACGAATCCGAATGAGTTATGTTGACGCAGAATTTGAGATTGGTGAAGGTTTTCCAAACAATGAAGTACCCATGAAGTAAAAGTCACTACACCTGTAGATAAATTCCAAAAATGGTATAATTTACCAAACGGAGTCACTTGTGGGGGGATTCTGCACTTCTAGCACTTAGGGGCTCTGTAACTGGAGTCTGCAAACTATTCTAGGAAAATCTGCGCTCCAGGAGGCAAATAGCAACATGACCCTCTCGAGTCTCGACATATGGCTAAGATGTACTGTACAGCCTCATATTGGGTATTGCCACTTTCAGCAGAAATTGTTAGAAAAAATCTGGTGCCATTTTTACCCACTTCCCCATGTGAAAATGTAAAATCTGGGGCTAAAACTAAATTTTGGTGGTAAGAATGCAATTATTTTTTCTTCACTGCCCAATGGTATAAAATTCTGTAACATACCTGTGTATGTTATATATGTTATGTAATATGATCACTGCACCCCTAGATGAATTCATTGTGAGGCGTGGATTGTAAAATGGTGTCACTTTTGGGGGGTTCTGTTATTCTGGCACCTCAGGGGCTCGGTCAGTGGGTCATGGCATCCGCAAACCATAACATTAAAATCTGCACTATAATATGGTGCTCCTTCCCTTCTGAGCTTTGCGCTGTGCCTCAAAAGTATTTCCTAATTGCATGTAAAGCATTGGCAGACTCAGGAGAAATTTTTACAACAAACTTAGTACATTTTTTCCTATTAGTCCTTATAAAAATTAAAAACTTGGAACTAAAACAACATTTTAGTGGTAACAATGTAATTTATGCTTTCTACACCGCCCAATGGTATAAAATTCTGTGAGGCACATGTGGTGTCAATAGCAACACTGTAGCTCTAAATGAATTCACTGGGGAGTGTAGTTTGTAAAATGAGATCACATATGGGGGGTTTCTGCTGTTCTGTCACCTCAGGGGCTCTCCAAATGTAACATGGCACCCTCAAACCATTCCATCAAAATCTGAACTCAATATGGCACTTCTTCCCTTCTGAGCTTTGCACTGTGCCTCAAAAGTAGTTTTCAACCACATATGGGGTATCAGTGAACTCAGAAGAAATTGTCCAACAAATGTTGGCTTCCAATTTCTCCTGTTATTCTTGTGAACATGAAAGAAATTGGGGCTAAAACAACATTTTTGTGGGAAAATTGGTGCTAGCGGAGATCTCATCGAGGGTACCGCAGTTCAGGCTGGCTGGGAACGCAGCCTCAGTGACCGGAGGTAACCTCGATGACGTCACTGCCAGTCACTGAGGCTGCGCTCGCAGCAGTTCAGTCACCAGTAGTTCTCAGCCTGGACGGTCGCATCTTGGCACCATCCAGGTTGAAAACTGTTTATCCTCCTGACATGGATTACAGCATGGGACAGAACGACGAATAGGTGAGAGATATTGTGTTTTTTATTTTCTTCCAGGAGACGAAGGATTCAGTGGAATTAGGTGTTAGGTGAATATAACTGTGTTTGTTATTTTTAATTCCCGGCGGGATGATTTCACTGCGGATGAGAAGTGGTGTTTGCCACGATGTCATGCACATGACAGTGCGACAAACATCCGGTGTTCGAGCAGCCGAACCCACAACAGAAACATGGACTTCCTGGTGAAGTCCGTGTTCGGTGTACGTACCCAAACAGTAGGTGTTCGGTACGGATGTCAAACTTAACTGTTCAGGTTCTCCCATCTCTAATCATGGGCTCTTCATGGTGTCCGCTAATGATTTCAGCCAGTTTTGTTTTCAAAAAGTCAAACGGTGCACCTTCCCTTCTGAGCCCTGTCGTGCACCTGTCATGGTCTGCTGCGTTTCTGGGATAAGGTGGTTTTAGGGTTAACCTTGATGGCCTTACTCTGGGATTCTGGGAGGCTTCTTATAGCCTCATTGTGGGGCCATTCCTTGTCGCTTATACTCTGACCCTTGGGCGAGTGTGTGTGACCCTGATGTGCTTGTGCTTATGCCTGTGCTTCTTTACGTCTGTCTGGTTCTGATTTGGCTGTGTCCCTTTTACGAGTTTTGCCTGCTCCTTTTGTACTGTGCTGCTCTTTCTGTGTAAAACCCCTTGGCTACGTCCTGACTACCCTCTGCCTGCTTCTCTTGTACTGCGTTGCCCTCTCTGTGTATGATCCCTTGGCTACGTCCTGACTATCCATTCTGTCTATTCCTTTGGTACTGTCATGCTATCTCGTGCTTTGACCCTGATCTGGTTTACGTCCCAGTCTAAGCCCCTTGGTAACTTCATCCCGTAGTTATGGGTCGCCCTCCCAGGGCTGTGGGGTACTCGGTACCGGGCTGGTCACTCAGAGGGGAAGGTGTCACAGCAGCGGTGACCCGGTCCGTGGCCCTGGGCGCCCAAGTTAAAGGGAGATTGAATGGTGGAATGTAAGTGATTAGATGAATAGTTCGTGACGCCAGCTTTGGTGTTCGGCAAGGGAGGTGTTAAGCCGACGCTGCATGCAGATCCTCTGGGACTGATGGTATGGCGCAGCAAAGATGTTATAGCTCCCCACAGGTGGAGCTGTAGTCCCAGGGTAGTGTAGATGTAGAGTTAAAGGGAAGGCGTAGGTGAGGCAATGTCGGGCACCAAGATGTAGCAGTGCCGGGTGTGTTGGCGCGGGAATAAGTGGAGGACACCAGAGCATGTAGTTCCAAAGCTTTACTCACAGTCTGTTGTGCAAACAGGTGCCTGCCTCCATGCCATGTCCTCCGGGTCAGGGACTCCGTCAACCTCCAGGCCAGATGGAACACTTCTTTCCAACACTCCGCCAACATGAGCCTTTCTGAACGTCTCCTCTTATAGCGCCTATAAATGAAGTACTCCTAGTACTGAGTCACACTGGAGTTCCTCCTGTTCAATGTTCTTATGAACTTTCCTTGTACGGCAGACAGCTGTAGCCTGCTTCGGGGACTCCTTGCTTCCTAGTCCCGGCTCACTTCTCTGATGCTGTTGTGCCCCCAAGTCTGATGTGGGAATAAAGTATTGTTAACTTCTACTCCTCCGGTGTCTGCTGCAGGATCATTAGTATCCATACAACCTCGGGGACCGGGCCCCGGCCTTGCGCTTAGAACTTCTAGGAAGGGTTCTCCTCTAACCCACGTCCTCTGTTCTCTTTTACTCCTCACGTTCCGTACTAATCCTTTCTTTCTATGGAAAAATCATGTTTCCTTTCTATGTCTCTTTCTTTTGCCAGCAGACCCAGGTCACTGTGGCCTGCTGCAGCACTTCCTTCATCCATCCCTCTCCCGGGGATCTTCTCTGTCTCACTCTCTGTCCTTCTGCATCCTCACTCACTCTCAGTGACTGAATGACTGACTCACTGAATCTCCACTCTTCCCGCTCTTTGTAATATAAACTAACTCCACCCACTTCCCAGCACGTTTCGTGTTCCAAGCAGGGAGCCACCAATGGGTGCTTTGCTATACTCCAAGCAGGGAGCCGCCGAAGGTGCTTTGCTACACTACTTTGAGGTGTGGGGTGCAGGTGTTGGAGTGTGGTTGGGAGTCTCCACCTTACCTGGATGGTGGGGTACCACACCTCAGGAGGAGGTGCAATACCTCTGTGGCGACTGAGCCTCAGGGGCGCCACAGTAACCCTTCTAGGAGTTTTCCTACAGCTCCTAGCTCTCTGGAGCTTAGGCCACACCCCCAACAGTCAGGTGATTCAGGTTCTGTTTGTCTGAAGCACGCATCTTCACCGCTACTGCCCTGCTCCACAGGTATCTTTGGGCACAGTTTGTTTCACTCAGGACACGCGTACTGGCTCAGTGAGTAAGTGCAGTGCGGTGTTCCTGACAGCACCCAAACACTAGTTTTCCAAAACATAAGGGGTATCATCGTACTCTGGATAACTTGCACAACAATTTTAAACATCCACTTTCTCATGTTACCCTTGTGAAAATAAAATAATTGGGGGCTAATAAAACTTTTTTGTGAAATTTTTTCACAGCTCAATGTTATAAATTTCTGTGAAGCACTTGGGGCTTCAAAGTGCTCACCACACATCTAGATAAGTTTCTTGCATGCTGTTGTTTCAAAATGGGGGTCACTTGTTTGTGGTTTCCTCCAAATGCGACATGGTGTCCACTCTTCATTCCAGACAATTTTGCATTCAAAAAGTCAAATGTGCTCCTTCCCTTCTGATCCCTGCTGTGCGTCCAAACAGTAGTTTCCCCCCACATAATGGGTTATTGACATGCTCGAGAGGTGCAGTTTTTAGAATGGTGTCAATTTTGGGAATGTTCTATCATATAGGCCACTCAAAAGTCACTTCAAATGTGACGTGGTCCCTAAATGAATGGTTTTGTAAATTTTGTTGGAAAAAAGAGAAATAGCTGGTCAACTTTTAACCCTTCTAACTTCGTAAAAAAAGTTTAAAAAATTGTGCTGATGTAAAGTAGAAATGTGGGAAATTAATTAATTATTTTGTGTGACATAACTCTCTGGTTTAAAGGAATAAAAACTAAAAGTTTTAAAAATGCAATATTTTCAAAATTTTTCCAAATTTCCAAATTTTTCCACAAATAAACACAAGTCTTATCGAACAAAATATACCACTATCATGAAGTACAATATGTCACAAGAAAACCTTCTCAGAATTAGTGGGATCCATGGAAGCGTTTTTGAGTTATTACTACATAAATTAAGCCTGGTCAGAATTGTAAAATTTGGACTGATTACAAAGGTGAAAACAGGCTTGGGGATGAAGGGGTTAAGTCAGGAGAAGAGTAAAAAAATGTTTCCATGGCATTAGATATACTGTGGAACACTGTAAAGATGGTCATCAAAAAGTGGTTTAAGTTTGGCACAACAGTGACATTACCTAGAAACAACGTTTTTGGCTGGAATTGAGATCGGACACCATGTCGCGATTGGAAAACCCCTGATGTACCAAAACGGTGGAAACCCCCCACAAATGACACCATTTTGGAAACTAGACCCCCCAAGGAACTTATCTAGATGTGTGGTGAGAACTTTGAACCCCCAAGGGCTTCACAGATGTTTATAACATTCAGCCGTACAATTAAAAAATCATATTTTTTCCACAAAAATGATCTTTTCACCCTCAATTCTTATTTTTCCAAGGGTAACAGGACTCTAAAAGTTATTGTGCAATTTGTCCTGAGTATGCTGATACCCCACATGTGGGGGTAAACCACTATTTGGGCGCATGGCAGAGCTCGGAAGGGAAGCAGCGCCATTTGACGTTTTTGGCTGGAATTGAGATCGGACACCATGTTGCGTTTGGAGAGCCCCTGATGTACCAAAACAGTGGAAACCCCTCACAAATGTCACCATTTGGGAAACTAGACCCCCCAAGGAACTTATCTAGATGTGTAGTGAGCACTTTGACCCCTCCAGTGCTTAACAGAAGTTTATAATGCCCGGGCATGAAAATAAAAAAATCGTATTTTTTCCACAAACATGTCCCATCAATTAGTCCCCAATTTTTTTATTTTCCCAAGAGTAACAGGAGAAATTGGACCCCAAAAGTTGTTGTCCAATTTGTCCTGAGTATGCTGACACCCCATATGTGGGAGAAAACTACTGTATGGGCACACGTCGGGTCTCGGAAGGGAAGTAGTGACGTTTTGGAATGCAGACTTTGACGGAATGGTCTGCGGGTGTCATGTGCATTTGGAGAGCCCCTGATGTACCTAAACTATTGAAACTCCCCACAAGTGACCCCATTTTGGAAACTAGACCCCCAACGGAACTTATCTAGATGTGTGGTGAGCACTTTGAACCCCCAAGTGCTTCACAGAAGTTTATAGCGCCCAGGCGTGAAAATAAAAAAATCATTTTTTTTCCACAAAAAATATATTTTTGCCCCCAATTTTTTATTTTCCTAAGGGTAACAGGAGAAAATTGGACCCCAAAAGTTTTTTTTCAATTTGTCCTGAGTAGGCTGATACCCCATATGTGGGGGTAAAACACTGTTTGGGCGCATGGCAGAGCTTGGAAGGGAAGGAGCACCATTTGACTTTTTCAACTCAGAATTGGCTGTAATTGAGATCAGACGCCATGTTGCATTTGGAGAGGACCTGATGTGCCCAAACAGTGGAAACCCCCCAATTCTAACTCCAACCCTAACCCCAACACACCCCTAACCCTAATCTCAGCCCTAACCCTAGCCCTAACCCTAGCCCTAGCCCTAACCCTAGCCCTTACCCTAGCCCTGGCCCTAACCCTAGCCCTAGCCCTAATGGGAAAATGGAAATAAATACATTTTCTTTTAATTTTATTATTTTTCCCTAACTAAGGGGGTGACAACGGGTGGTTTGATTTACTATTTATGGCGGTATTTATTTTTGGCGGCTGTCATACGCTAAAAGACGCTTTTTATTGTAAAAATAGTTTATGTATCACCACATATTGACAGCTATAATTTTTCCGTATTTTGACCCACTGAGTTATGTGAGGTCTTATTTTTTGCGGGACGAGTTGACGTTTTTATTGGTACCATTTTCGGGCACGTGACTTTTTTGATCGCTTTTTATTCCGATTTTTGGGACGCAGAATGAACAAAAACCAGCGTTTCATGAATTTCTTTTGGGGGGGTGTGTTTACACCGTTCCGCGTGCGATAAAATTGATAAAGCGGTTTTATTCTTCGGGTCAGTACGGTTACAGCGATACCTCATTTAGGTCTTTTTTTATGTTTTGTCAGTTTTATGCAATGAAAACTATTTTATATAAAAAAATAATTATTTTTGCATCGCTTTATTCTGCGAGCTATAACCTATTTATTTTTTGCTGATGATGCTGTTTTGTGGCTCGTTTTTTGCGGGACAAGATGACGTTTTCAGCAGTACCATGGATATTTATATGCGCCTTTTTGATCGCGCGTTATTGCACTTTTTGTTATGCGGTATGATAATAAATAATTATTTTTTGCTTCGTTGTTAATTTTTATTTTTTAAGGGGTTCGCTAAAGGGGTTAACTAATGGGACTGTTTTATAGGGCAGGTTGTTACGGAACCGGCGATACAAAATATGTGTACTTTTATTGTTTTTTTGTTTTTTTTATTTACAAAAAATGAATTTATTGGGGGAATATATATATATATTTTTTTTCTAATTTATTTGGCGATTTTTTTAAAATAATTTTAACACTTTTTTTTTTTAATTTTATTACATTGTCCCAGGTGGTACATCACTGTCCTGTGACAGATCGCTGATCTGTCACATCACAGATCACTGTGACAGATCAGCGGTCTGTCACAGGCAGTGCAGCAGGCTTCTTCGTGCCTGCGCTTTGCAGGCATGAGGAAGCCAGCTCCCTGCAGGCCCCCGAAGGTCCCCGTCGCCATCTTGGATTCAGGGGCCTGCAGGGAAGGAGCCCCCTCCCTGCCGATGCTTCCCTTTAACCCCCGGTACACCGCGATCGTGTTTGATCGCGGTGTACAAGGGGTTAACGTGTCGGGGGCAGTCCGTGACCGCCCCTGACACATTGTGCCGGGTGTCAGCTGTGATAATCAGCTGACACCCAGCCGTGATCAGCGGCGCTCACCACGTGGGCGCCGCTGATCGCTATGACGTACTATCCCGTCCCTGGGAATTAAGTCAATCAATCAATCAAATTTATTATCGCCAAGTACATATTACATATATACAAGGAATTCTTTGTGGCAAAGAGGCAACATAATATATAACAACAGATACAACAAGTAACATCTAACAAGACAGATACAGTATATAGTCTACACATGACGATTTAATTGTTGAACAGAGAGTGGATAGAAGCTGTTCATATGGCGGTTGGTACTGCATTTGGGGACTCTGAAGCGACGTCCTGAAGGGAGTAGTTGGAATGAGGAGTGTCCCGGGTGAGAGGGATCGGATGAAATTTTCAATGCGTGGGATCGAATACTCTTATCATAAAGATCCTGGATTTTAGGCAGGGGGGAGCCTATAATTCTCTCTGCTGTTCTGAAAGTCCTTTGTAAGCGGAGTTTGTCATGCGCAGTGGCTCCCCCATACCAGACAATCAGAGAGGAACAAATCACAGATCTGATGACAGCATTAAAGAATAAGATCAGCAGATTCTTAGACAAACCATATCTTTTCAGCTGACGCAGGAAGAACATCCTCTGTTGTGCTTTTCTTATAACAGCATCCACGTTTTTCCCCCATTTAAGATCATGAGAGATGATAACACCAAGGAATTTGGTCTCTGTGACCCTAAGAACCACTTCGTCATGGATGTAGATTGGAAGTATCTCATGTTGATCTTTCCCAAAATCCACAACCATCTCAGCAGTTTTTTTAGTGTTGAGTACAAGATTATTGGCTTTACACCAGTCACATATTCTTTCCACCTCACTCCGATACAAGTCTTCAGCATTTCCCCTGATGAGACCAATCAGTGTCATATCATCGGCAAATTTCAAGATTTTTACTGAGTCTGCTGAAGAGATGCAATCATTCGTATAGAGAGAAAACAGTAACGGGGACAAAACACACCCCTGAGGTGCCCCGATGTTTGTGACCAAGGTGTCCGAAGTGAATGGTCCAACTTTTACACTCTGTATCCTGGCTGTCAGGAAGTTATAAATCCACAAGCATAAGTTGAGAGAGACTCCAAGAGCTACCATTTTCTTATGAAGTAAATTCGGATCAATGGTATTGAACGCTGAGCTAAAGTCCATGAAAAGAGTCCGGACATATGAGTGCAGTTCATCTGTATGATCCAAAATGTACTTCAGTGCCAGATTGACAGTGTCGTTTGCCGAACGATTCTCCTTATAGGCAAACTGAAGCGGGTCCCATAGCTTCTGCGTGAATTTTATCAGGTGGGACATCATAATTCTTTCGAAGACTTTCATAGCTACAGATGTGAGTGCTACTGGTCTATAGTCGTTCAACTCAGAGGATCCCACTTTCTTGGGGACAGGGATAATTGTGGAATTTTTCCAACACTGAGGTACAACGCACTCTTTCAGTGACACATTGTATATATTTGTCAGTATAGGGGCAAGCTGGGTAGCACATACTTTCAGACACATTGGAGATACACCATCAGGGCCAGGTGCCTTTTTGACCTTAAGTCCCTTCAGGATGCGTATCACCTCTGCCTCGGAGATCACTACTTGGGTGTTGCACAATGAATGATCTTTATATGAACAGACTGAGGAGCTTAGAGATGAATAGCCACTGTGTGTAGAGCTTGCCTCAAATCTGCAGTAGAATTCATTTAACTCTGCTGCCAGACTTCTGCTGGGGTTCACTATAGTGGGGTGGCTTTTATAATTGGTGACCTCTCTTAATCCTCTCCATGCAGATCTAGTATCTTTTGAAGAGAACCTTTCCTCCAGAATCTTTGCATACTCGTGTTTGGCTAACTTGATCTCTTTAGATAGCGAGTTCCTAAGTTTCTTGAATTCAGTAATATCGCCTGCTTTATAAGCCTCCTCTTTTCTCTTACGGATCAACCTGACTTTATTTGTAAACCACGGCTTGTTGTTTCCCCGAAAGTGGACAGATTTGGATGGAATAAACGTGTCTTCACAAAAACGGATATATGAGGACACTGCATCAACCCATTCATCCAGACCCGAGCATGTTTCCTGGAATACCTCCCTGTCCGTGCATTCAAAGCATGCTTGCAGTTGCAATTTTGCCTCCTCAGACCATGTCTTCTTTGTATAAACTGTAGGTTTGGATGTTTTCAACCTTTGCCTGTAGGCTGGAATTAAATGAATTAGACAATGATCTGAAAAGCCCACTGCTGCTCTCCTCACTGCCCTGTAGGCCCCTTTTAAGACAGTATAGCAGTGATCAAGCGTATTGTTCTCTCTCGTGAAGCAGTTTATATGTTGAGTAAATTTGGGGAGATCCAGGTTGAGTTTTCCTTTGTTAAAGTCCCCCATTACGATCACAAATGCTTCAGGAGATCCTTTCTCCCATTCTGATATTTTGCAAGCTAATTCACCAATAGCAGCTTTAACAGATGCTTGAGGGGGAATATATACTGCAACCAGAACCATAGATGAAAACTCTCTTGGAGCGTAAAATGGTCTACAATTGAGTGCAAGGTACTCTAGATCTGGAGAGCAACCTTTTCCCAGTATGTTAACATCACAGCACCAGCTAGTGTTGATGTAGAGACATACCCCACCCCCCTTTGTTTACCTGAAGCTACACAATCACGGTCAGCTCTGTAGATAACAAAACCAGGTAGATCCAGACTACAATCAGGGATGGTGTCATTCAACCAGGTCTCAGTAAAACAAAGAGCAGCTGAATTGGCCATATCAGATCTCATGTTACAAAGTAAGTTCAGTTCCTCCATTTTGTTAGATAAGGAACGGACATTTGTTAGATAAGTCCCAGGGCACATGGACGGGATAGTACGTCATATGGGATTAAGGGGTTAAACATACTGTATTTATTTTTAAATGTATTTATTAGCTCCCTTAGGGGACTTGAACCTGTGATTGTCTGATAGCTTGTACTATATACAGCAATATTTCAGTATTGCTGGATGCAGTAAAAAATCACGGTCTCCAGTGAAGACAGGCCACAGGCTGGGCTTCAACCGAGCTCCATGATAGCGGGCCACGGACATCTTTGTCCTGTCATAGAAACTCGATGCCGCCACGCGATTACAGGCAGCCAATAGGCACATAGAATGACGCGTCCCCATGTGTGCTGTTAATGGTGCTGTCACAGATTGAGCTCCACTCCACTTGTGGTTGTTCGAGGCAGATCCTGACTGTGAAACACAGCCATTATCTGCCAAGCATGGGGCGGACTCAGCCTGTGAGCCCGCTCCATACACCCACTTCATGTACGACGGATATTTGGAAGGGGTTAAAAAGAGAAATTCATGAAGCACCTATACAACACATTTACAAATGCAGTCTTACCTCAGGGAGGTTGTGAAAGTCCGGGCAGCCACCTATATAAAACAGGTAGAAACACATCTGTAGGCCGAAAGTAGATGGCATCGCTGTGAAGACATTCATGCTACCAGCTTAGCTGTGATCCTCAACATCTCCAGGGAGAGCACACTACCTGTGTTGTCTATGGAGACTTGTGGTAGTATCTAATTTAATGTGCCATTTATGGTGATTGCTAACTGGAGAACCATTCAGTATTAGAAAGATTTATCCTTATTTGCGATATCTTAGAAAAAAAAGCTGCTTTTTCTGAAAATGTATAAATATAAATTTGGGCATATGTCTGTTACTGATCCATATATTTGCCTTGAGGTCCTCAACAGTGCCGACATGATTATAGTTTAATTTGGGTAATTGAGCCGAGGGGGATTCAAAAGGTTCCTTGGATCCATATTAGAAGACTATTAGGTATCCCAGCATATCCAGTTCAAACTACTAATACAGACCTACAAAGCCATTAATAACCTGTCTCCCCCGTATATCTCTGAACTAATCTCCCGATACCTTCCCTCACGTAATCTCCGGTCCTCCCAAGACCTCCTTCTCTCCTCCACACTTATTCGTTCCTCATCCAATCGCCTCCAAGACTTCCCCTGAATATGCCTCATCCTCTGGAACTCTGTGCCCCAACACATCGGATTATCCACCACATTCGGATCCTTTAGATGGAACCTGAAAACCCATCTCTTCAAGAAAGCTTACAACCTGCCTTGACCACGCTGCCAACTCAACACCATCAGAGCTACTGCAACTCCCAACCTACTGTCTCCTTCCCCATAATCCTGCAGAATGTAAGCCCGCAAGGGCAAGGTCCTCTCTCCTCTGTACCAGTCTACCATTGTTAGCTTGTCTACTGTAAGTGATATATGTATTTTGATGTGACCCCGTCTCATATATAGCACCATGGAATCAATGGCGCTATATAAATAAATAATAATAATTAGGGCTCGTGCACAGGACTTTGGTTTCGGTCCAAGTGTGATCCGTCAAAACATCAGATTGCACTTGGACTAATGTTATTCCATAAGGTTGTGCGCACATTCGATTTTTTCCTCAAAACAATAGGTCCAAGGAAAAAAAAACTGCAGCGTGCACGATTTGCCTTCGAGAATCGGAGGGCACTTTCCTATTCATTAGTACAAAAATAAGGATATATAGAACTATTATAATAAAACACTAAATATTTATAGATTTTGGGGGCACCACAATGCATATCATATCCTAATAATTACCGCCACATAGAGAATTAAATAATGAATGTCGAGATAATCTCACATAAATTTAATCTGTATTAATTTATTATTATAGACAGATAAGCAGACAAACCAGCCCCTTAAAAACCCATAAAAACCCAGATATAGGGCAGTGTGGTTATAACTGAGTTACAGACACTTTGTTATTAAAAATAGCGCTCTAGATAAGAGAAAGCAATATATAGATTCAGGTGATTCTCACAAAATTAGAATATCATCAAAAAGTGAATTTATTTCAGTTCTTCAATACAAACAGTGAAACTCATGTATTTTATAGAGTCATTACAGAGTGATCTATTTCAAGTGTTTATTTCTGTTAATGATGATTATGGCTTACAGCCAATGAAAACCAAAAGTCATTATCTCAGTAAATTAGAATACTTTATAACACCAGCTAGAAAAAAAATGATTTTATAACCTGAAATGTTGGCCCACTGATATGTATGTTCAGTAAATGCACTCAATAATTGGTCAGGGCTCCTTTTGCATCAATTACTGCATCAATGCGGTGTGGCAGGGAGGCGATCAGCCTGTGGCTCTGCTGAGGGGTTATGGAAGCCCAGGTTGCTTTGATAGCAGCCTTCAGCTTGTCTGCATTGTTGGGTCTGGTGTCTCATCTTCCTCTTGACAATACCCCATAGATTCTCTATGGGGTTAAGGTCAGGCAAGTTTGCTGTTAAATCCAGCACAGTGATACCAGGGCCGGACTGGGACTGAAAATCAACCCTGGCACACAAACCAAAGCAGCCCACATACAAATCGCTATTCTTAAATAGTAAATAAATGTATCTTCCATGCAACCTTTTCTGTACAGCTTGTAGGTGAGAACAGTAAGGCCTCTTTCACACTTCAGTTGTTTGATGTCAGTCAAAATCCGCCAGGTTTATAAAAAAACGGATCCGCCTTTTTTTTTGGTGGATCCGTTTTTTCCCATAGACTTGCATTAGTGGCGGATTATGACTGATGGTCGTCCGTTGCATGTGTTTTTTGACGGATTTGTTTGTTTTTTAGCATCTGTCATCTGGAGTAGACAGACTAGGGAACGTTTTTTTCAGGGGTGGACCAACTATTTTAAACTGCGCATGCCTGGAATATTTATTCTGTCATGCATTTTAACCCCAAATGTCGTTCTGGCAGTGGCGAATCTCTCTCTTCTCTCTCTCTTCCGGTGCATTCTTTTTTTGCATAGCGTTAAAGGATCCGTTTTTTCACACTTTGGGGGTTTGCAACTGACATCAAACAACTGAAGTGTGAAACAGGCCCAAGGGAGTTCAATAGGTGAAAAATGACTTTTTCTTTAAAAGTTTGGAGATACAGCATTCTGTGACCGTGCCTATGCCCCGTGACCCCGCTGACAATTTTTGGTTTTGAAAGGGGGAATCATAAGACATCCTCAATGCCTTCCCTAGGTGCAGGAGGACCTAACGTCACTACATATTATTTATACACTCAGCCCATACTCCAACATTGTTAAAGGGGTTTTGCACCCAGTGCACGTTGTTAGCAGTGCAGCTTGCCGAACACTAACAGAGTGTAATGTTGGGATTCGTGGTGGTGCAGACAGTTGTTCCGTAACCATAACTTTGTGATTTGCCAAACACATTCTCATTACTTCTCCTCCAATTCTCTTACTTTTCTATTGATGGAGGCAGACGAGAACTTGTTTGGCGCAGCGAGGGCTCGCTCACACTGGCGTATAATACGGCAGAGTGCTGTGTGATGTTTTATCAGATAGCACTCAGCCCAATGTTATACTGTGGGCCAGAGCAGATCTGCGTTATTATCTTCAGTCCAAATAGGTCTGAAATTTGCAGCATGCGGAGAGTGACTTTGGAATTTGGATCACCCGTACAAGTCTATGGGTGCGTGTGACACATTGGACTTCACTCTGACGTCATTCAACTACAGTCTGATTTAAGCTGACGTAGACAATGGAGAAGGTGGCGACATTAAGTTCTCCGTCTCCTCCACACTTGTGATACCATACTCTCATGCGAGAGAAGCAGATCACAGTAAACTGACACTGATCAGACGCGGATCAGAGTGTGACCAAAGTCATTACCATAATCCATCTGATTCTCTGGCAATCAGCAATCATGTGAACAAGCCCTTAATGTTATCACCACAAAAAAATTAAAGCAGTTGTCGCCCTACTAAAAACGGACAGTCCTCCAGCCAGACCTCCACCAGGAGCTTATTTGGCCTAAAAGATCTGATTTATATAGGGACTGATTGTCCAGCACTGATAGAAATCATATGTTCTTGGCCAAATAAGCTCCTGGTGCAAAATCGGTTGGAGGATGCCATTTTAGTAGGGAGAAAATGTAATTATCATCAGCACCAAAAGTTAGCGACGAGCCAGGTTTGTACCAGAGGAGGGAAACATGAGTATTTAAAGGGGTTGCCCACTACTTTAACAGTGATGACCTATCCTTAGGACAGGTGATCAATGTCTGACTGGCGTTGCTGCGACACTTGACACCATTGGCAGATCAGCTGTTCTCAGTGCCGGCGGGAACTGCTCAGTTACAGAACTGCACAGCAAAGCTCAGTCTACTGTAAAGTGGCCACAACCGGGTTCTGCACATGCGCCCCTTATTGATTTGAATAGGTCACGAATGTGCAGTATGCGGCCGTGGCCAGTATACAGTAGACAGCTGTGCCGTAACTGAGCAGTTCCAGCCATCACCGAGAACAGCCAATTGGCAGGGATGCCAGGAGTCACACCCACACAGATCAGACATTGATGAGATAAGGATAGGTCATCAATGTTAAAATAGTGGACATTCTCTTTAAATTTACTAAATTTGTCTCTGGGATGGTATAGAATCCTAACTCATCCAGTGACCCAGATTGCTGCAGATTGGGGCAGGAACCACAACATACTGCGGCTGACTGATGGTCTGGAGCTACATGGGGTCCCAGAGCAAAAGTCCTAATAGCCCTGCAAATACTGTGATAGCCCCAAATATAATGGCATCACATACAGTACAATGGCCCCACATATAATGGCATCACATACAGAACAATGGCCCCAAATATAATGGCATCACATACATAGAATCATAGAATCATAGAATCGTAGAGTTGGAAGGGACCTCCTGGGCCATCTGGTCCAACCCCCTGCTCAAAGCAGGATTCGCTAAATCATCCCAGTCAGATGTCTGTCCAGCCTCTGTTTGAAGACTTCCATTGAAGGAGAACTCACCACTTCTCGTGGCAGCCTGTTCCACTCATTGATCACTCTTACTGTCAAAAAGTTTTTTCTAATATCTAATCTGTGTCTCTTCCCATTCAGTTTCATCCCATTGCTTCTAGTCTTTCCTTGTGCAAATGAGAATAAAGTTGATCCTTCTACAATGTGACAGCCCTTTAGATATTTGTAGACAGCTATTAAGTCTCCTCTCAGTCTTCTCTTTTGCAAACTAAACATTCCCAAATCCTGCAACCTTTCCTCATAAGACAGGGTTTGCAGACCGGTCACCATTCTGGTCGCTCTTTTCTGAACTTGCTCCAGTTTGTTGATGTCTTTTTTAAAATGTGGTGCCCAAAACTGGACACAATATTCCAGATGAGGTCTGACCAAAGAGGAGTAGAGGGAAATAATGACTTCACGTGATCTAGACTGTATGCTTCTGTTAATACATCCTAGAATTGCATTTGCCTTTTTTGCTGCTGCATCACACTGTTGACTCATATTCAGTCTGTGATCTATTAGTATACCCAAGTCTTTTTCACATGTGCTGTCACTTAGCCCTATTCCTCCCATTCCATATATGCTTTTTTCATTTTTATTGCCCAGATGTAGTACTCTGCATTTCTCCCTGTTAAAAACCATTCTGTTAGTTGCTGCCCACTTCTCCAGTTTATTTAAATCTTTTTGAATCCTCTCTCTCTCTTCTGTAGTATTAGCTATCCCTCCTAGCTTTGTGTCATCAGCAAATTTAATCAGTTTACCCTCAATTCCTTCATCTAAATCGTTGATAAAGATGTTGAACAATACAGGGCCCAGGACAGAGCCCTGTGGTACCCCACTTGAGACATTCTTCCAACTGGATGTGCAGCCATTTACGACCACTCTTTGGGTCCGATCACTAAGCCAGTTATGAATCCACCTAACAGTTGCCTTGTCCATTCCATACTTAGTCATTTTTTCAATAAGGATTGTATGAGAGACTTTGTCAAATGCTTTGCTGAAGTCAAGATATACTATATCTACAGCATTTCCTTGATCCACCCAATCAGTGATACCGTCATAGAAGGAAATTAAGTTAGTCTGACATGACTTATTAGTTAGAAACCCATGCTGACTCTGTTTAATCACTTCATTCTTATCCAGGTATTGACATACATGTTGTTTAATAATTTGTTCAAAGATCTTTCCTGGTATAGAAGTCAGACTCACCGGCCTATAGTTGCCTGGGTCCACCTTCTTCCCCTTTTTGAAGATAGGAACAACATTTGCTCTTCTCCAGTCTTCTGGCACTTCTCCTGTTCTCCAAGAATTTTCAAAGATTATGGAGAGGGGTTCAAAAATTTCTTCTGCTATCTCCTTCAGTACTCTGGGGTGTAATTCATCTGGACCTGGAGACTTGAATTCATTTAGGTTAGCTAAGTGTTTCCTCACTATCTTTCTGTTTATAGATATCCTGGATTCTTCTATTCCCTTAATAGGACAGTGAATAGCAGTTGATGTTGCATTTCCTTTCTGAGAGAAAACAGATGCAAAATAGGAATTTAAAAGTTCAGCCTTCTCAACATCCTGTCTTACCATTTCATCATTTTCATCCTGTAAAAATCCTATAGCATCTTTGACTTTTCTTTTACTTTTGACATATCCCCAAAATCCTTTATTATTGCTTTTGACATCTCTTGCAAGCCTCAGTTCATTTTCAGCTTTAGCTAATCTGATTTGTGCCCTGCAGGTTCTGCAGACAGCATTATATTCTTCTTTAGATATGCCTCCCTCTTTCCATTTTATAAACATTTTTTTCTTCCTTTTTAGCATGTGCTTAAGTTCTGTGTTCATCCATCCTGGTTTCCTTAAATGCTTCCTATTCTTCCCTCTTTTCGGAATTGTTAACAACTGTGCTTTGAGAATTTCATTTTTCAAGATTTCCCATCCTTCCTGGACATTTTTGTCTTTAAGGATATCCAGCCATTGGATATCCAGCCATACAGTACGATGGCCCCACATATAATGGCATCACATACAGTACACTGGCCCCAACTGTATTCTCCCAAATAGTATACTGACCCCACCTGTAATCTCCCATATATAGTAAGATGGCCCCACCTGTAATCCCCCATATAGTAAGCTGACCCCACCTGTAGTCACCCATATAGTACGCTGGAGCCACCTGTCATCCCTCATAAAGTAAACTGGACCCACCTATGTCATCCACCATATAGTACGCTGGCCCTACCTGTGTTGTACCCCATGTAGTATACTGGCCCCATCTGCGTCATTCCCCATACAGTACACTGGCCCCACATGTCATCCCCCATACAGTACACTGGCCCCACATGTCATCCCCCATACAGTATACTGGCCCCACATGTCATGCCCCATACAGTACACTGGCCCCACATGTCATGCCCCATACAGTACACTGGCCCCACATGTCATCCCCCATACAGTACACTGGCCCCACGTGTCATGCCCCATACAGTACACTGGCCCCACATGTCATCCCCCATACAGTACACTGGCCCCACATGTCATGCCTCATACAGTACACTGGCCCCACATGTCATCCCCCATACAGTACACTGGCCCCACATGTCATTCCCCATACAGTACACTGGCCCCACATGTCATGCCCCATACAGTACACTGGCCCCACATGTCATGCCCCATACAGTACACTGGCCCCACATGTCATTCCCCATACAGTACACTGGCCCCACATGTCATCCCCCATACAGTACACTGGCCCCACATGTCATTCCACATACAGTACACTGGCCCCACATGTTATCCCCCATATGTCATGCCTCATACAGTACACTGGCCCCACATGTCATCCCCCATACAGTATACTGGCCCCACATGTCATTCCCCATACAGTACACTGGCCCCACATGTCATGCCCTATACAGTACACTGGCCCCACATGTCATTCCCCATACAGTACACTGGCCCCACATGTCATCCCCCATATGTCATGCCTCATACAGTACACTGGCCCCACATGTCATCCCCCATACAGTACACTGGCCCCACATGTCATGCCCCATACAGTACACTGGCCCCACATGTCATCCCCCATACAGCACACTGGCCCCACATGTCATCCCCCATTCAGTACACTGGCCCCACATGTCATGCCCCATACAGTACACTGGCCCCACATGTGATCCCCCATACAGTACACTGGCCCCACATGTCATGCCCCATACAATACACTGGCCCCACATGTCATTCCCCATACAGTACACTGGCCCCACATGTCATGCCCCATACAGTACACTGGCCCCACATGTCATGCCCCATACAGTACACTGGCCCCACATGTCATGCCCCATACAGTACACTGGCCCCACATGTCATCCCCCATACAGTACACTGGCCCCACATGTCATCCCCCATACAGTACACTGGCCCCACATGTGGTCCCCTACATAATACTGTTTGATTTATAAAAAAAAGAATAAAAAAAAGACACTCATCTGATTCTTGTTCCCTGCTGCTCCGGCTCGGCCACGGCTGCAGAATCACCAGGGCCGCACGCCGCACCGTCGCCGACTCGCACACGCCACACGCTCAAATTAAAAATGGCCGCGGCAGCAAGATTTCCTCCTGCTCCTGCTGCGGTCCGGGGGCGGGGCCTTGTCGACCGACAACATGCAGCGTCACCAAGTCGCGGCACGTTTTTAACCCCCACTGCCTGCCGCCTTGCCAGAAAATATAAAGGGCCGGCGGCAGGAAAAAAGAGGCCGACCGGCCGCCGCCAGCGGCCCATAACCTCATGAGAATGGCGGCCCAGCGGGAAAATGCCCGGTTGGGTAAGTGGCCAATCCGGGCCTGAGTGATACTGTTGTCTTTAAACCAGGTATTGGTACTTTTGCCAGTGTGGACAGGTGCCAAATGAATGAAATTTCCATCTCCAAAAAGCTTGTCGGCAGAGGGAAGCATGAAGTGCTCTAAAATTTCCCGGTAGACGGCTGCGCTGACTTTGGTCTTGATAAAACACAGTGGACCTACACCAGCAGATGACATGGCTCCCCAAACCATCACTGATTGTGGAGACTTCACACTAGACCTCCAGCAGCTTGGATTGTGGCCTCTCCACTCTTCCTCCAGACTCTGGGACCTTGATTTCCAAATGAAATGCAAAATTTATTTTCATCTGAAAACAACACCTTGGACCACTGAGCAACAGTCCAGTTCCTTTTCTCCTTGGCCCAGGTAAGATGCTTTTGTCGTTGTCTATTGGTCATGAGTGGCTTGACACAAGGAATGCGACACTTGTAGCCCATGTCCTGGATACGTCTGTGTGGTGGCTCTTGAAACAATGACTCCAGCAGCAGTCCACTCCTTGTGAATCTCCCCAAAATTTTTGAATGCCCTTTTCTTAACAATCCTTTCAAGGCTGTGGTTATCCCGGTTGCTTGTGCACCTTTTTCTACCACATTTTTTCCTTCCACTCAACTTTCCATTAATATTCTTGGATACAGCAGTGTGTGAACAGCCAGCTTCTTTAGCAATGAGCTTTTGTGGCTTAGGCCTGTTTCACACTTCAGTTTTTTGTGTCAGTTAAAATCCGCCAAAAAGGTGGAAAAGTGGATCCGTGCCTAACTGATGTGAACGGATGGCAGCGGATCCGTTTTTTGACGGATCCGCCGAATGCAGAATTTTAAAGGAACTGAGAGAGAGAGAGAGAGAGAGAATTTTTTTCTTCTTCTTCTCTGGCCGCCAGAAATTATTTCAGGGTTAAATTTCCTCCTGACTTCATTCCTCCGGGCATGCGCTGTATAAAAATGCGGATCCTTCACCACAAAAAGCGTTACATGGTCCGTCCAGGCATCTCGGCGGACGCAAAAAAATTGACGGATCCGCAAAAAAACGGATCCAACGGATGGCCATCCGTCAAGATCCGCCAGTAATGCAAGTCAATGGGGAAAAAAACAGATCCGCCAAAAAAAAGGCGGATCTGTTTTTTTGCAAAGACGCCGGATTTTGACTGATGGTCAAAAACGGAAGTGTGAAACAGGCCTTACCCTCCTTGTGGAGTTTGTCAATGACTGCTTTCTGGACATCTGTCAGGTCAGCAGTCTTCCCCGTGATTGTGGAACCTACTGAAACAGACTGCCTTTTTAAATTCTTTGGAAGCCTTTACAGCTGTTTTTTTGTTAATTATTCTAATTTACTGAGATAATGACTTTTGGGTTTTCATTGGCTGTAAGCCATAATCATCAACACTAACAGAAATAAACATTTGAAATAGATCACTCTGTTTGTAATGACTCTATATATGAGTTACACTTTTTGTATTGAAGAGCTGAAATAAATTCACTTTTTGATGATATTCTAATTTTGTGAAAATCACCTGTATATGTAGATAGAGGCATGCAGGCAGGTTTACCAATATATACTATTCAGAGTAGAGTAATACCAGAGTGAAATAACACAGTGTTGTTACATATAGCACTTTAAATCTGAAAAGGCAAGTCTGTATATATATACAGTATAAAGTATACACCAGTAAAGACTGCAGGTAGCTATGATGGTATTTATTACCTATATAAGAGCAGTACTCCTATTCATGTCTATATGTCCGTGGGAAAAGTTGGACTGCACTTGGATGAAATCTGAGTGCTACTCGATTTTCACGGACAGACTGAATGGAGAGATATTTTTTTTACTTTTGGAGGGGGAATCATTAAGGGGCACTAATAAAGCAGAAATAGTTTTTAGAGGGGCCTCTCAAGGGCAATATATGTTTTAAAGTGCATTATTACTGGGTTACGCAGTGCAATTCTTACCTTGCCCCAGGAACTGGCAGCCCACTCTACATCACTGCCTTTAACATGAGTTAGTTCAGAATATTTTTTTATTCCTGGTTTGTTGCTGTCATGATGTTATTCTTTGATTTTATGTAGCTGATCTAATTTCCTTTGCAATTCTGTACAAAATATGTCTAGTCTTGAAAACTGATGTTTGGCAGAAGGTTGGCTAGATTCCCTTAATCATATCCTGAGTGGTTGCTCAGTTTACCACCTCAGCAGACACTGACATGGTGGGAGAAATCTAGCATCCCTGGGAACATAAGCTCCCAGCCATTGTCTGTCCCCCTGAAAGGAGCAGAGAGCACATGACAGAAATGAATCCCCCCTCCCGTGCCTATATTCACATCACACATCCTCCATCCCGTAGGCACATCTTCCCTCTTAAAGGGATCATTGGTATGGAAGTCAGAGCAAATCCATCCAGGGCTTTGGTTTTGACCCCAGGCCTCTCTTAAAGGGATCATTGGTATGGTAGTTAGGGCAAATCCACTCTGCGCTTTGGTACTGACCCCAGGCACTTCCTAAAGGGATCATTGGTATTGAAGTCAGGGCAAATCCATCCAGCGCTTTAATTCTGACCCCAGGCCTCTCTTAAAGGGATCCCCATTATGGAAGTCAGGGCAATTGCCTTCAAATGCTCTGGTACTGACTCCAGGCTCTCTTAAAGGGATCTCCTGCATGGAAGTTAGGGCAAATCCCTCGGCGCTCTGATTCTGACCCCAGGATTCTATTAAAGGGATCATTGGTATGCAAGTCACGGCAAATCCACTCAGCGCTCTGGTTCTAATCCTAGGCTCTCTTAAAGGGATCCCCGGTATGGAAGTTAGGGCAATTCCACTCAGTGCTCTGGTTCTGATCCCAGGCCCCTCTTAAAGGGATCCTCTGTATGGAAGTGAGGGAAAATCCACTCTGCGCTTTGGTACTGACCCCAGGCCTCTCTTAAAGGGATCTCCGGTATGGAAGTTAGGGTAAATCCCTCAGCGCTCTGATTCTCACCCCAGGCTTCTACTAAAGGGATCATTGGTATGGAAGTCAGGGCAAATCCACTCAGTGCTCTGGTTCTGACGCCAGGCCTCTCTTAAAGGGATCCCCAGTATGGAAGTTAGGACCGTTCCACTCAGCGCTCTGGTTCTGACTCCAGGCTGACGGGATGATGTGGGATATTAAGGGTAGTAGTCCAGTAGCTCTGGCAGACGGGATGTTGTGGGATGTTATAGTGAATGTGGCTATGTGGAGTGGGCGGGGCTATACACTCAGATTTATATATATAGATATAATCATTATAATTTGTTATAACTAACCATAGTTAGTTACTATGCCCGAGCAGCGCCAGGCTCTTCAGCTAGTAAACTATAAAGATGAGATTCCCTGTGCACTTTAATTACCTTTATAACACTTGTAAATCCGTGTAACAGCAGCTGCTCTTCACTGTTCCCCCTCCTGTCTCAGACATTAGGTCTCACATCAGTGTCCAGCTGCCCCTTTGAGGAACAGCCAGCCTGAGAAGAGGGGGCACCATGCTCACTGTTCTCTGCAGAGAAACAGCTATTATCAGGAGGATTGCTGATGGTAACAACATGGAGCTGCACACTGCTGTAATTTCACAAACAGAGGGGGGAGCAGTGAGGAGCAGCTCCTGTCACACCAGCCTCCTGATATTGTCTCCCTGTCTGTAGTCCGAGGTGAGGGGGCATGGCAGAGCATGAGGGCACGTGGCCTGCTCCTTGCTTGTAGCCCTGCCGTGAAGGAGACATTATCAGAGTACTAGCTGCTACTAGAGGCAGGCCACGCCTCTACCATGCCCCCTCTCCTCGGACTGCATTCAAGGAGACAATATCAGAGGGCTGGTGTGACAGGAGCTGCTCCTTACTGCTCACCCCTCAGTCTGCACTGAGCATCTCATCTGTATAATTTATGAGGGCAGGGACAGAACAAATTTTGTTTAAATCTCCACAGAGTACCCCTTTAATAAAATTTGTACTGCCTCAGCCTCAATGTATTGTTCTCTGACTCTTCCAATATTATTTTTCCAAAGTAAGGAATAAACAGTATTTCCTTGATTGCATTCACAATTAATTCCAGATTCCTGGTTAAAGAGCAGGAGCACAACTCAAGTCCAGCTCCAGGTATCATGTGGCTGCCTGAACACAATCTCGGATTCACTGAATTTTCTCGTAATTTTATCAGTCTAAAATTTTGTTCACATATAGTTCAGAAGTGAGTTTTCCATTAAGTCTATTAATTGGTCTGTGCCTTTGAAGTGACCCTCTGGGGAATGGGACCTGGATCTTAGGGTCAGGGTTGAATTATAGTTCATACAGTGGGAGTTACAATAGTCTACATTCATAATACAAATCTACACTGTAAATTCTATAAAATAATATAAATTTTTATCAGAAAGTTTTTGGCGCCCACAGGATATTTGTATATAATTTTGTGAGTAACGTATGCATAGAATTATTAGAGTATTTTTGTTCTTTTTATCATAAAAAGCACAATCGGTAGAACTTTCAGTTCTGTAAATCTAAATATTATGTTTGGAAGATTTCTTTTTATGCCAAATGACTTGTATAATTGTATGTCACTTACATCATCATCTAAGGCCTTTTTGAGGCCCACTTAGACACGTCAGGTTTAAGTATTCAGTCAATGTTGTCCCAAGTTGCCGTTAGTCTTGGAGTTTGTCACCATCCAGCTCATTTAGCTGCAATCACCTTTGCAAACTGATGTGATTTCTACAACTTGCATCTACTGCTCCCCGGATCTGCTAGTCACCCCACCGTTTGCTACCTGCTGATTAACCCTTCATCTGCTATACGCACTACAAACTGTTATTTAGACATTGTTCACATTACTCTGCAATCATCTCTGCTAACTCCTATTCTTTCTTCAGCCTGCATCAATAACCTGGTTGACATTTTATTAACTCTTCATCTGGTCTCCTGTGATTGTCGCTGCTGGCTCTGTGACTTCCAGTGTGACCCACTCTGCTTGCTTGCTGTCCAACATTGCTTATTGTCAAGGTCCTCACTGCTGTGCCATTGCCCTTAGGCTTAGTCCATGAGTTCATCTTGCGGCTAATTGGATCTATCGCAACAGGTGAGCCCTAAAATCATGGAGAACTTACCAATTTTTATTCCGCATTTTGGGGTCACGTGTCTAATTTCCATATAGGGCAACCCCAATTGTGAAAGGGCAGTTGTCTCTAAAATTTAATTTACCATGTTAAACCCATCAGTCACTTACAATCAAGTTATACCTAGTGAAAGTCCTTTACCTTGCGGTGTGCTTTTGCTCACATTAGATCGTCCTGTGTATGCACCGTTGTGTGCCTCTTTATGGTGCACGTGTGTATAACATTATCGTTGCTGTAATAACAGACTTTCTTGGACACGATTGGGGATCTTCTATTCCCGCAAGTGGAGGATGACAATGAAAGCTGCCCCTGTGTTTCCTTTTCCTAGATGTTCCATGTCAAGCAGCATTTATTTATACAGAACGATCGGAGTGTAATAATCACCCAGCAAGTCATGCTGTTTATTTTCACACCATTTGCCAGCTCGGGGCACGCTAAATTTCTTCTTAGATAATACTCCTTGTAGATCTATTATTCTCACAACGAGAAGAACATTGCAGTCACTTCATTGTTCAGCTCGTTTTACAGGAATGAAATACTCGGTTAAAAATAAAATAGTGCGAAAAGCAAATGGAGAGGTGAAAAAAGGGTCCTATGTTCACGTCTTCTGCAGGAACGATCTACGAAGATGCTGTGAATTGTGCATGCTGAGAGATGGCTGTCTCTAAATGCTAAATAATAAAGTGTAATATAAGCACGGATTCGTATTGAAAAAATTACGGTACCTTTATTTTCCCAAATTTGAAAAAAAAAAACCAAAACAACAACTTAGAAATGTATGAAGAAATTATCAACTGGGTACTAACATTCTCCAAGCTGACTGGATAGTGTCACGAAGTGAAGAGGCACGCTCCTCTGTCACATTACACATACATTTTCAGGAGGAATAACAGAGGAACAGAGCATTGGAACCAAATTATTATTTTATGGGAATGCAAGTATCTGCTCAAATATACATGTCAGAGGAGGTGAATAAAAAAGAACATTGTTGGCATATTAGTATGATATAATACCTTTGTCTAATTGGCCAGTGTCTAAGAGCTGCAATCCCTACTTATAGTTAAACTAGATGGTGGCCCGATTCTAACGCACCGGGTATTCTAGAATATGTATGTAGTTTATTTATGAAGTTTTAATAATAATGCACCCCCCAATTCTGATATGCATGGTCCTCTCACCCCCCAATTCTGATATGCATGGTACCCCTCCCCCCTTATCCTGGTATGCATGATCCCCTCACGCCCCAATCCTGATATGCATGGTCCTCTCACCCCCCAATCCTGATATGCATGGTCCCCTCACCCCCCAATCCTGATAAGCATAGTCCCCTCACCCTCCAATCCTAGATTGCATGGTCCTCTCACCCCCCAATCCTGGTATGCATGGTCCTCTCACTCCTCTTTCCTGGTAAGAATGGTCATCTCACCTTCCTTTCCTGGTATGCATGGTCCCCCTCACTCCCCTTTCGTGGTATGCATGGTCCCATCACCCCCCTTTCCTGGTATGCATGGTTCCCTCACCTCCCTTTCCTGGTATGCATGGTCAACCTCACCCCCCTATCCTGGTATGCATGGTCACCCTCACCCCCCTATCCTGGTATGCATGGTCACCCTCACCCTTTTTTGCTGGTATGCATGGTCCCCTCACCCCCCTTTGCTGGTATGTATGGTCACCCTCACCCCCCTTTCCTGGTATGCATGGTCCTGTCACCCCCCCTTTCCTGGTATGCATGGTCTCTGTTAAAATAAAAAATAGTTATATACTCACCTTCTGACGGCCCGTGATCTCCACTCCACGTGCCCAGCCTCGCGGTCAAAGTAATGCATTGCGCGAAACACCGCTGATGACGTCACGCTCTCGCGAGAGTGACGTCATCTCCGGTCTAAGGCGAAAGGCATTACTGGGACCGTGAGGCTGGGCACGTGGAGTGGAGATCGCGAGCGGTCGGAAGGTGAGTATAACCTTTTTTTTATTTTAATTCTATTTTTTACAGATGCGCTGCCCCCGACTGCGCCTGCCGCTGATTGGTCGCGGCCGCCAGCGGCAGGCACAGCTTTCCGTTACAAACAGCTGCGCCTGTTGCTGATTGGTCGCGGTGGGATTTTGGTTACAGACAGACATGATTAGACGATCATATATATAGAATGAAGTCTTAAAGAGGTTATCCGGGAATTTTGTATTGTTTTCTTATGGGGATAAAAACTTACCAGCAGGTAGTTGCTAAATATCTCTGCCGATCAGAGCAATCACAGACTGCTCATGTTCGTGATTCTCCTACTTCATTTGAAGCCACATTAACAGGGCAGCTATTCCTCCTCCGGGCTGCTCTGCCGATAGGTCATCATTTCCGACATCATGCTGATTGATAGCTGTCTCCCCGCAGTTAGACAGCGAGGAGTCGACTGTCAATCAGCATGACATCGGCAGAGACATCCCGTCGCCAGTGCAGAGCAGAAGAGAAGAAGCTGCTCTGTCGATGTGGCATCAAAGGAAGCCACAGGACCGGTCAATGGCCATTCTGAGTCACTAAAGATCGGCACCAGGCTGAACAAGCACATAATTAGTACCTACCTGCTGGTAAGTTCTTAGCCACACACGAAAAAAATACAAAAGTCCAAGACAACCCCATTTAACCGTGCCAGCAAATGTCATGCCACCTCGTCTTCTAGAGCTTCATCCCGCTTTTTCTGTATATAGTTTAAAACTCCTAATTGTAAGAAGGTTAGTTCAATTAATTAAAAAGTATACTGGTAGAGTCACGTTACTGCTAAAGTGTGCGCTGAACATATAGTGATCACTGCATGGGATCCTTACCTAGAAGAACATTTAGTACAAAATGGGAGTCCAGAACAGAACCCCCTTCCCTTTCTCCCTCTTTAAATATATATATAGTGGGGAAAATAAGTATTTCGTCCACTGCTGATTTTGCAAGTTTTCCCACCTACAAAGAATTGAGAGGTCTGTAATTTTTATCGCAGGTACACTTCACCTGACAGTCAGAATCTTAAAAAAAATCCAGAAAATCACATCATACAATTTCTACAGAATTAATTAGCATTTTATTGCATGAAATAAGTATTTGATACAATAGAATAACAGAACTTAATATTTGGTACAGAAACCTTTGTTTGCAGTTACAGAGGTCACACGTTTCCTGTAGTTCTGGACCAGGTTTGCACACATTGCAGCAGGGATTTTGGCCCACGGCTCCATACAGATCTTCTCCAGATCTTTCAGGGTTCGTGGCTGTCGCTGGACAACATTGAGTTTCAGCTCTCTTCAAAGATTTTCTATTGGGTTCAGGTCTGGAGACTGGCTAGGCCACTCAAGGACCTTGAAACGCTTCTTACAGAGCCACTCCTTAGTTGCCCTGACTGTGTGTGTTTCAGGTCATTGTCATGCTGGAAGAACCAGCCATGAGCCATCTTCAATGCTCTAACTGAGGGAAAGAGGTTATTGGCCAAAATTTCGCAATACATGATCCCAGTCATCCTCCCTTCAATATGGTGCAGTCATCCTGTGGAAAATCACCCTCAAAGTATGATGTTTTCCCCACCATGCTACATGGTTTGGATGGTGTTCTTAGGGTTGTACTCATCCTTCTTCGTCTTCCAAACATTGCGAATGTAGTTGATACCAAAAAGTTCTAGTTTGATTTCATCTGACCACATGACCTCATCCCATGCTTCCTCTGGATCATGCAGATGGTCTTTGGCAAACTTCAAATGGGCCTGAACATGTGCTTGCATGTACAGAGGGACCTTGTGTTCCCTGCAGGATTTTAATCCATCATGACATAGTGTGTTACTAATAGTAATATTTGAGACTGTGGTCCAAGCTCTCTTTATGTCATTGACCAGGTCCTGTCATATAGTTCTGGGCTGATTCCTGACCTTTCTCAGAATCATCCTTACCTCACGAGGCGAGAACTTGCATGGAGCCCCAGACAAAGGAAGATTTGACAGTCATCTTGTGTTTCTTCCATTTTCTAATATTTGTGCTAACAGTTGTTTTCTCACCAAGCTGCTTGACTACTGTCCTGTAGCCCAACCCAGCCTTGTGCAGATCTAAAATTTTGTCCCTGGTGTCCTTAGACAGCTCTTTGGTCTTGGCCATGGTGTTGAGGTTGGAGTCTGATTGATTGAGTGTGTGGACAGTTGTCTTTTATACAGGTAATGAGTTCAAACAGATGCAATTAATACAGGTAATGAGTGCAGAGTAGGAGACTTTTTAAAGAAAAACTAACAGGTCTGTTAGAGCCAGAATTCTTGCTGGTTGGTAGAAGATCAAATACTTATTTCATGCAATAAAATGCATGAAAACTTGCAAAATTGGCAGTGTATCAAATACTTATTTTCCCCAATGTATGTGTGGCCTTCAAAAATGTATTCCTCTGTCTCTTTCTCGCTGTAATGTAGTATATACTGTATTTACTAACTATTTTTTGTGTTTAAATTGGAAACGGACTCATTGGCAAGAAATGGCAGCTAGATCATTTAGAGATGTACGGATGGATCATGTTTTACATTCATGTATTCCATTCCTAAGAGAAACAAAGACTATTTTCACATATGCCCTTATGTTCAATCTTGGAAAATAGATGCATTATTCTGAATCTGTTTACATCTCACTTCAAACCCTGTGAAAAATGTCATTGCTGAGTTAAACATACAAGGTTATCTTGCCTTAATTGACTATTAGAGATGAGCGAATTTGATCGGGTCAGGGCTTATTCGGCAAGCTATAGTACTTACCGAATAAGCTGCAAAGGGAAACCGGCTTCCTGGATAGCTCTGGCTGATCAGCTGTTCGGCTCCGCGGCTGCATGTGTTGCGGCTACGTGACAGTCACAACACATGCATGGATTGATAGCCTTTACCTTTATCAATTTTTTTAGGTATATTTGCACAAAGCCAGGAATTTTGTAGGATTATAGTCGGGTGTATGAGTAACCAATGATACCAAACAAATGAGAATGATCATCATTTTCATATGAAGGATTATAATGCAGTCATTAATTGAAATACTTGTGTATAGGAGGCTTAAAACTGAGTGAGGAACAGTTAAACTCTGCAGACAGTTTCACGTCGCAGGTCACACGCCATGGCAAGACTGAGCACAGCAGCAAGATACAAGGTAGCTATATTGCATCAGCAAGGTCTCTCCCAGGTTCAGGTTGTTCCATACATTTTAGGAGAACTAACCGTAGATCTTCTGTGGATGGAGGCTTGTGCAAATCCTTTTGTCTCTTCATGTATGCAGGCAGACTCAATAATAATAAGATTAGGGCTCTTTGGGGGCCATATCACTAGTTACAGCACTCCTTGTTCTTATTTTATGTCACAGGTAACACACCATGACAAGACTGAGCACAGCAACAAGACACAAGGTAGTTATACTGCATCAGCAAGGGCTCTCCTTGGCAAAGATTTCAAAGCAGACTGAGTTTCATGCTTTGTTGTTTAAGCTATTTTGAAGAAACACGACGTAATAGATTACATTGAGGTTTGTACACGCATTGGTTGGCCAAGGAAACTTAGTGCAGCAGATGAAAGACACATCATGCTTACTTCTCTTCAAAATCAGAATATGTTCAGAAGTGTCATCAGCTGAGAATTGGCAACAAACAGTGGGACCCAGCTGCACCCATCTGCTGATCAGAAAAGTATGGGCAGAAGTGGTCTTCAAAAAAGAATTGAGGCCAGAAGGCAGTTTGTTTGTTGAAGTCTTGGAGCGTGGTACAATAATGAGAGTCTGCAGGCAACAGTGAAACATGGTGGAGGTTTGAGGTTACATTTTAGCTAATGAGGGGATTAGATCTGAATTAATAGTGTCTTCAATGTTTGAAAAATACATGCAGATACTTATCCATCATGCAGCAACACAAGGGAAGCAACTGCAAATTTATTCTGCAGCAGGGCAATGACCCCTGAAATTTTGCCAATGCCATTAAGAAATATCGTCAACATAACAAAGAACATGAAGTCCTATAAGTGATGATCTCACCCCTACAGAGCTCTGATCACTACATTATCAAGTCTGAAGAAACAGAAGGATTAGCACAAGTGACATCCACAGATTTGTGGTTAGTTTTCCAAGATCAATAAAAAATAGAAAGATATATACACCTGCGCTGGCTGACTATATCCTGAAATGACCTCCTAAATAGGTCATGAACGAGTAAAGTACTTACTTCCTGTAAACTGTGGGGCTGCAGGTGGATCCAGCGTGCGCCACGTGTGGAGATAGCTATACCACGATGGTGAACAGAGACGCAGCACCAAGGAGGCGTCCCTCCTATAGGTGGGGGTGCAGGAGCGTCTCTGAAGCTGACAGCCGCTGGGCGCGCTGAATGATGGCGGCGCACTCCGGCCGAGAGGCGCCGCCGGCGTGCAGCGGCTGAGAGGGAGGAGGACCAGGTGACATCACCAGGGAAAAAAAGGATGGGAGCGCATGCAGACCAAACTAGAAGCCAACGCGTTTCTAAGGTCTACGGACCTTCTTCATCAGGGCTGTCAGACCCTGCTGCGCCCATCCCTATATGTGGCATAGACCACATCTCCCCCCACCAGTCAGCATAAGGGGCATGCTAGATGGCAGTGAATAATCCACCCGCTGCCAATTAAAAAATGAAGCAAAAAATGTAGCGGAATAGATATCATGTAATTTTGAAAAATGCTTTAAAACCATGCGATTTTGGTTAAGATTTCTCTTTTGTTCATTCAATTTGCATTTTCTTAATTGATGAAAATAAATTGTTAACACTTTTACTTTTCAATGCAGTCTTGCTTTGCAGTAGTTTTTACACTCCAGCCTATACCTTTTGCAGAGTACTATATGTATATTAAAGTACAATTTTAGCTCTTCAATATTCGATAATTTTCTCTTTGGTATGGTGCAATATAACCCACTGTGCTTACAGATTAAATACTTGAAATGTGTCTTACACTGGTTTAATTGCTGTGATTCTTGCAGAACCTAAGGGAAATATTCAGATATACCCCTGAGTACCGTATTTACATCTTAGAAAGGATTAGATTGTAATAGTTGATAATATTCTACAGAGAATCGATATATTGGGGGAAGAGTCACTAATCCAAATAAGAGCTGACTTAAAAGAGCCATATTTTTGTCATAAATGTCTTGCTCCACATAATTAGGTCTTCAGTCATCAAAATAGCTCTGGCAAAGTGTTGTCACTCGTGGTGTTTTTACACTAGTCTGAGTCATTTTAGACAACTTTTTGAAAAGGGAGTAGAGTTTGGAAATGTGAACTGAAACTAAACAGGTATGCGCCTATGAAGACAAGATGGCAGAGTTGTCCCCCAACTCATGTGTTGTGTCATGTATAATCATATCCATGGGAACTGGACGCTAGGACGACTTCTCTGGAGGCCGACATGAACCAGGAAAAATATGCTACAAGCTATCATCCAATGAAGTGGCCACGGAAATGGCCTTCTTAAGGATTATTGGAAAAATACACCCTGAAATAGCTATATGGAAACAGAAAATGTGTGAATTCCAGTAGTGTGAAGTGACAAATTTTGCATATTAGGAGATAAGACGCATGTCTGCTCATCAAGATCCCATGCTTAACGGGACACGTGATCACATCCAAGGGGACAAGATGGACGTTTTACATCATGATGTTCATCAGAATTTGTGATGGATGCTCTCAATGGTGCCTCCAAGACAGGTGCAAACTGAGCATAAACTGTAGTATTATGTATTGTCATGGTCATGTGTATGGTGGACTCATACGGCACACTTTATGTCAGATAATAGAGGAAAGGTGAATCGAAACGCTGAATTCCAACATAGTGCTAGGAGAAGAATTGGTCTTGCTCTGTCAAATGAAATAAACTAGACTGCTGGGCCGGGCATTCATGTCTATGTAAATGTTGTGGGCATAGCCGTCTACTGAACGAGTATGTGTGTGGTCAGAAGCAGTCTACCTTGCACTGGTCAGAAGCGGTCTACCTTGTATTCCCCAATCTTAAATAAACCTCATGAAGACAGTTTAGTTAAAAGAATTGTATGACTTTTAACATAATCCAATTTCAAATACAGTTAGAGAATTAATAGAGGAGGTGCACCTATTCAGGATCATCATGTTGTACGGACAGAATAGAGTGGCCACAATGAAGTAAGTCGCACACATGTATGGCCACCCTGTGGAAGTTGCCTTTCGATTGTTGTGCACTGTTGACAAAACTTACCATGGCACTAATGCTGTGTTCCATGGAAAAGTGTTATGATTTATTATGTGGGCAGAAGAGGTCCTTTCTCCATCGTGAAGTTCCAGGCGCAGAATTCCCACACTTACACGCGTTGGCTATTATCATTTAATGGTTATCTGAGGAATATTCTTCCATGCTAAATGCATTTGGGAAAATCATCAAGATCCACTTATGGCAGCTCCCTTTGCAATTGTCGGCCAATGATGGTCCATATGTGTTCAATGGTAGACAAGTCTAGAAATGCTGCAGGGCATGGTAGCACAGTTAGGCCACACAGGCAGCTTACAGTAGCATGAGCATCATGTGGACTTGTGCTATTGCGTTGAAAAATGGCTCATGGGGCACTTTGAAATGGCCATATCGCTGGTTCCACGATTGATCGATTCTGCACTGCAGGTGAAATTGGACGTCATGTACTAAGTCATCATAATGTGTCTGCATGACATTGAGCTATGAACCACGTGTACAGCTACAGGTGCTCCATTGACATCATGCCACTGCTCTCAAAGGCTGTTATGGTGGAGAGCAAGAAGGCAATTGAGACAGGAATTGAGATCTATCCTCTTCATGGATGAATTCCGCGTTAGTCTTGGATGCAAAGATATCCAAAAATTGGTCTGGAGACCACATGGGCAGCATCATGAATAAGCCTTCACAAAAGGACGTCACATCGCTCATGCTCTCAGATAGTGTCTGGTGGCATAATGTACATTAGCTGGACCCCTCTAGTCTTCATTCCAGATTCACTAACAATTCGATGTTATATTGATTTGGTCATGGAGCCGGAGGTACGGCCATTTCTCCAGTGTCACAGGAGACGATTTTAACATGACAACTCCAGGCCACATGTTATTTATGCTACTGTGAGCAGCCTACGAGGCTTAAATGTGCTAGCATGGCCTACAGTGTCTCCAGACTAGTCTCCCATCGAGTACATCTGGAACGTCATTGGTCGGTAATAGCAAAGGAGCAGGCAGCAGCAGATGTTGATGATTTGCATGGCCAAGTGAATTCAGCGTTACAGAACGTTCCTCAGGTAACCATTAATAACCTAATTGATATCATGTCAAGGCCTGTAAGTGCGGGGATTTCTGCACGTGACAAGTTCATTTTTTACCTTTTTTCATCATTTACATATCACTAAAATGTCTGTCCATACTGTAATTTCCACAATTCCGTGACTTTTCCTTTTTGGTGCTGCAATTTCAATGTTGAGGTTGTGTAGGATCCCAACTCATACTACAACTTTTTATTTGCACTCACGAGAATCTACAGGCCAAGACAGCAGCAAAGACTTGGAAATGTGAACTTAGTTATGGATCCTTTGCTTAATAAGTGTTAGTTAATTAAGCTTCTCTCAGCAAGTCTGCAGCTTATTATGTGATATAGGGACAACTAAAATGTGGTCTTAAGGTCATGCCATTAATAAGAGCTCTCCGAATATCAACGCTGTAAGATCTATAACAATTTCTGCAATTATAATTAACCTTCTTGTTTGCATTTCTGCTGACATAACAAACATTGTTCTGATACTGAATACATTATCATACAGCCAGATACATGACTAAAACCGAGAAACCAAACTCTGCCGACCTATACGCTATCTGACAGTATGGGTGTGCATTGCCTAGTGTCTAATATAGCCCTGGCAGCCAAAAGAAATACCAGTATTGGTTCTCTGTATCAACAATCTACGTGAGATTTTCTGTAATGTTACTACCACATATCTATTATATCAGAATGACATCCAGAAACTTTTCGAAGGGTCTGTCCTATTAGGATGCAGCGCCGGCAGGCACTCTGATCCAGGTTGGTTTCCGTGTCCTTTTACAAAACAGAAAAAGGAGTCTCCTGGCCTTCTGACTAGGTGGGTGCTGTTACCTTTACGATGCGCCACTGCTGACCGCATGCTGACACTCGACATGTCGCCAGGACCCGGCGAAGGGGAGATGAATGAGAGAGACCAGAGTGAAACAATAAACTTTGCTTTAGTAAATGAACTGCTTAAATATTTATATATCCGATAGGCATGACACTTAGAGAACACATCTTCTGCACAATCCAGTGGCAACAACTTCATGGTTACACATGGAGGTACAATTCTTCTATTACATCTAATATATAAAGCTCAAGTGTGTGTATGTATGTGTGTGTGTATGTATGTGTGTGTGTGTATGTATGTATGTGTGTATGTCCGGGATTGGCATCCGCACCGTCGCAGCTACAGTCACAAAATTTGGCACAGTCACACGTCTGGACCCCGAGAGCGTCCTAGGCTATGTTGTGAGGCGAAATTTTAACCCCGCGCGTTACAATTCACCAAACAATTTTGCCCCTATCTACATAATGGGGAAAAGTGTGTGTGTATCAAGCCCCGCCCCTCATTATGATGTAATAATGGTTGCCATGGCGACGCTGATGTAATCATAGGTTGCAAGCCCCGCCGCTCATTATGATGTCATAATGGTTGACTATGGGAAGGAGGATGTGTGATGGGTATATGGGCACTGGACTATGGGATGGAGGATATATATGACGGGTATATGGGCACGGGACTATGGGAGGAGGATATGTATGATGGGTATATGGCCACGGGACTATGGGAAGGAGGATATGTATGACGGGTATATGGGCACGGGACTATGGGATGAAGGATGGGTATATGGGCACTCGACTATGGGATGGAGGATGTATGATGGGTATATGGGCACGGGACTATGGGATGGAGGATATGTATGATGGGTATATGGGCATGGGAATATGAGATGGAGGATGTGTGATGGGTATATGGCCACGGGACTCTGGGATGGAGGATGTGTGATGAGTATATGGGCACTGGACTATGGGATGGAGGATATGTATGACAGGTATATGGGCACGGGACTCTGGGATGGAGGATATATATGACAGGCATATGGGCACGGGACTCTGGGATGGAGGATGTGTGATGGGTATATGGGCACTGGACTATGGGATGGAGGATATATATGACAGGCATATGGGCACGGGACTCTGGGATGGAGGATGTGTGATGGGTATATGGGCACTGGACTATGGGATGGCGGATATGTATGATGGGTATATGGGCACGGGACTGTTGCATGGAGGATATGTATGATGGGTATATGGACATGGGACTATGAGATGAAGGATGTGTGATGGGTATATGGGCACTTGACTATGGGATGGCGAATATGTATGATGGGTATATGGGCATGGGACTATGGGATGGAGGATGTGTGATGGGTATATCGGCACTCGACTATGGGATGGAGGATATGTATGATGGGTATATGGGCACGGGCCTATGAAATCGTGGATATGTATGATGGGTATATGGGCACGGGACTATGTGATGGAGGATAATTATAATTTGTTAGTTACTATGCCCGGGCAGCGCCGGGCTCTTCAGCTAGTATTACACTAAACAAGCACATTGTTATGGGGGCCGCCATCTTACCTTGTGAGGACTGCATTGCATTGAGATGTGTTGTAACAGTCCCTCACAGTTATTCTCAACTTTTCAGTAGTATGGACCACACACTCATTTGTGTGCTGCTGCGTTTTCGCACCTGTTCACACTTGCTGCACTCCCCTTAGGAGAACACCTGTCTTGGCCTGGTTTGCCATCTCTATGATTTCTGGTCTGGCTATAGTTAACTTCTTATCTACTATAGATAACACTTGGGGCCACCACTCCTTGAAATAAAGAAACCTTCTGCCACTTGATACTTGTTATGTCAGAACTTGCTACCCCGAGTATGGTCTCCTCTCTCATCTTCACACACAACTCCTGTGATCAATGCTGGTCTGCGGACCATAGGTCCTTCACTTTTCTGCTCTTTCCAATAACTGCATAACAAACAGGAGCTAATTCCTTTGGCCTATGCAGCTCCTGTCATCATGGTCTGACCCAATAAACTCTGTCTACTGGCTAACTAAGTGCTGCATGGCATAAAATAAATAAAACAACATATAAAACACAACATGTATTGTATTGCTATATGATCTTTAGGAAGAGTGTCGACAACTTCACTCCTATACAAGGACAATCGTTCTTATGAGCGACATAGAAGGTCAAGCGCGAGCATAGTATAAAAGAATACCATGCATTTTCTGTAGAGCCCATGAAGCGTGAAGAACCCGTGCACTGATTCCCTCTCTATAACCCAACAAAATGTGTTGAATTAACCAAAGGCTAATGGAGTTGAGGACAATCAAGTCCTCCCGACCTCATTGATCAACGTTGCAGTCTTAAAAATAAGCATCAAAAGGGGACCTCATTCTACTCTTCACTATCTGGCCAAAATCATCTATTGAACTATTTTCTTCCTCAGCTTCCGGTGTAATGCGCAGGGCTTTACTCAGGTAGTCCAGGTAGAGTGTGTCTTGCATGGGAACACTTCCGGGTCATAGAAGGCAGGGAAAAATAACGGCGCATGCGCAGTACTGATTATATGCTTTGCCCACAGCTGGGCAAAGAATACTGCGCAAGCGCGAGCAGCCTTTTCAATGCGCAGGCGCAAATACACAACACATCTGTGATATTCACAGATGAAATTACGTCCAACAAGCCAAGGGGGGGGGGGGAGAATAAGCCATGCCCATCGGACTGGACCGCGGCGATTTACATAGAGTGATAAAAAAGGTTTTTACTAGAGATGAGCGACTTTGCCTTTTTTAGGGTCGAGTTGGGTTTCATGAAACCCGACTTTCGCAAAAGTCGGGTCAAACTAAATCGGCCGACTATAGGGAAAAGTTGGAGGCCGACTGAAACACGAGACCCAATGCAAGTCAATGGGGAAGCAAAGTCGGCAGGGAGTGGAGGACAATAAACACACCTACAGTGCCCATTTCAATGCCAAAAACATCAATTCTTATTACTGAAGCTTGTCAACCTTAATTTACTTCATAATAATAGTTACGCATTGAAAACTGGGGGTTATTTGGCTAAAGTTGTGGGGGGGGGTAGGGCTGGCTCTAGGTTTTCGTGTGCCCTGGGCCAAAGAGTGTCAGTGCGCCCTTTACCACATACCACAACTCATGATGCTCAGATATGGCACAGAAATATAGGTATAGTACAATGAAAAATACTTCACATCTTACATGACATGACTGTAAATTGTACAATAGCTAAAAAAAGGACAGTATTTTACTCCATACAGTATTATGGCCACCACTTTGTGCGCCATACAGAATAATGAGCCCCATATATTTCTCCATACAGAATAATTGGTCACATATAATGTTCCATACAGTATATGATGTGCTCCACATAATGCTACAGTATATGATGGTCCCCATGGACGATGCTCCAGTGTGTTATGGGCCCAAATAATGCTCCATATATAATGGGCTTCATTTCTAATGGTCCAGTGTATAATGGGCCCCGTAAATTCTGCTCCAGTGTCTGATGTCCCCCATTTGGAATGCTCCAGTATATGATGGGCCTCATGGATGATGCTCCAGTGTATGATGGACCCTAATAATGCTCCATATATTATGGGCTCCATTTCTAATGCTCCAGTGTATAATGGGTCCCATAAATGCTGCTCCAGTGTCTGATGTCCCCAATCTGGAATGCTCCAGTATATGATGGGCCTCATGGATGATGCTCCAGTGTATGATGGGCCCTAATAATGCTCCATATATAATGGGCTCCATTTCTAATTCTCCAGTGTATAATGGGCCCTGTAAATGCTGCTCCAGTGTCTGATGTCCCCCATTTGGAATGCTCCAGTATATGATGGGCCCCATTTTTAATTAACCCAGGCATGGTATGTGAAAAGAGCTCCATGGAGTAATCTGATGTGTGTGCTGCCGCATCCTTCACTTTTGGTGTGGGTGAAGGACACAAGGAAAGGGGTTGCTCCAGACCCGAAGCCTGCACTGACGACTTAGTGCTTGCATTTTTTTAAACTTCAGAAGAGGAGGCGATAGAACTGGAGGCTGTTTCAGCAATGTAAGCCTAAAAACAGTTCCTGATGCTCCGGCTTTAAATGCAGTCAACCTACTCCCAAAAAAGGGAGCCTTACAGGCCTTCCAGAGCTACACCATGATGCAGGCTCAATACCTCCTGCCTTAGCTGCTATTGTGTTTTTGGCACTAGCAGCAGATGCACTACCACCACCGTCAGTGCCAGGTGGCCCCCATGCCCACGTCCACATCCTCTTCCACCATACTTCCTCATGTTTTGGAAAATGGACCCAAAATACCAGCAGATATATGGTACTGAATCAGAAGTGTACAGCTCTACACAGTCTAGGGATAACAGTTATTCTCCGTATATATTTCATGAGTCATACACAGACACTCACAGGCTCAGTATGGATTACCCAATAAAATAAAAAGGTGAAAAAGGGTACAGTATCACCAGATACAAGGTATATATAGTATTGTGTAAACATTCTGAATTTCTGCATACATTTCAGGAGGCAGACACAAACGCTCTCAGGCCCAGTATATATTTCATGAGTCATACACAGACGCTCACAGGCTCAGTATGGATTACACAAGAATATGAAAAGCTGGAAATGGGTAATGTGTTATGAATGGGTCACCGAGGAGAAAAAGGCAAAACAAGCTAAGCCACAGAAAACCAGAGTGGTTGGTAACTATGCAGATTGCAGACCCCTGATCTTACCACACAACTAGCAGTAGCCGTGGACCGTGCCCACGATGATCCTAAACGCCTCGTCACGGCCGGAGGACTACATAAGCCTAAAGCAAGAAAAGGGAAAACTAACTGCCCCAGAGCAGACCCCAAAGGAATAGATAGCCCCCACACATGTATTGACGGTGAAACAAGATGAAGGCACAAAAACAGGCAGGAAAATAGGCTGAGCAAATGATGGGGCCCAAACTAACTAGACAGAAAAGGAAAGGGAAGACACTGTCTGCAACCTGCAAAAAACCCTACAAAAATAATGTCCAACACTTCTGATAGCAAAATTAACCCTGAAGTCACTAGACTTCTCCCACTATATCAGCACTCTGAAATATTCTGAGACAGAGCAAAAAGAGACAGAACTAGTAAGGGACAAAAAGCCAATTGGCAAAATACTGATAAATAAGAGTGGAAATTCAGCTCAGCCCCCAGCCGGGGCTGGCAGACCACACAAAAAACTGAATAGACCAACAAAATCAAGTGTGAACATTAGCAGAAAAACTTAGCTTTAGATGACTGGAACAGAGCTGAAAACCAAGAGCTGACAAGCCAGAAGGAATCACCAGCAACTAAATAGGGCGTCGGCTGTCTTAAATCCAATCTGAGAATCCTGACATCCAATCGTCATCCTCATTCTCAGGTGGCAGATCTCCACCGATCAAACCAGCCGCACCGCCTCCTGACACCACCAGAGGGAGTTCAGAAGGGGAACCAGAGAATGAACTCACAACAGTACCCCCCCTTGAGGAGGGGTCACTGAACCCTCATCCACGCCACCAGGCCGATCAGGATGGGCCCGGTGAAAAGCACGAACCAATCTATTGGCATGAATATCGGAGGCAGAGACCCAAGAAATATCCTCCTGGCCATAACCCTTCCATTTGACAAATACTGGAGTCTCCGTCTAACCACACGAGAATCCAATATTTTCTCTACCTCATATTCCACATTGCCTTCGACCAACACAGGGTCAGTAGGTGCTGCCATAGGAACCACTGGCTCAACAAACCTTCTGTGAAATACATTATGGATCTTGAACGTAACTAGAATAGCCAATCGAAACGAAACAGGATTAAGAATTTCCAAAATCTTATAAGGACCAATAAATCTTGGCTTAAATTTAGGAGATGCAACCTTCATAGGAATATTCTTAGACGACAACCAAACCATATCACCCACTTTAAACCGGGGACCAATAGTCCTATGCCGATTGGAAAATCGCTGGGCCTTTTCCTGAGAGAGTGACAACTTATCCACCACTTGGTCCCATAACTGCTGCATTCTCTTAACCACCGTGTCCACACCTGGGCAGGACGAAGATTCCACTTGCCCTGAAGAGAATCGAGGATGAAACCCAAAATTACAGAAAAAGGGTGACATCAAAGTGGCAGAACTAGCTCTATTGTTCAGCGCGAATTCGGCCAAGGGCAAAAATGAGACCCAATCATCCTGATCAGCAGATATAAAACATCTCAAATAAGACTCCAAGGTCTGGTTTGTTCTCTCAGTCTGTCCATTGATCTGGGGATGAAACGCGGAGGAGAAGGATAACTGAATTCCCAGATTGGAACAAAAGGCTTTCCAGAATCTGGAAACAAACTGGACTCCCCTGTCGGACACAATGTTCTCAGGAATCCCGTGTAACCGAACCACTTGTTGTAAAAACAAGGGCACCAACTCAGCAGAAGATGGCAACTTTGGGAGTGGTACAAGATGGACCATCTTCGAAAATCTATCACAAATCACCCAGATAACAGTCATTCTCTGAGAGACAGGAAGATCAGAAATAAAATCCATTGAGATATGGGTCCATGGCCTCTTGGGCACCGGCAAGGGCATCAGCAACCCACTAGAACGAGAACAGGGTTTAGACTAGATCAAGTCCCACAGGACTGTACAAAATTCCTGACGTCACGAGATAAGGCAGGCCACCAAAAGGACCGACTCACCAAATCTCTGGTACCAAAAATACCTGGATGACCAGCCAATGCGGAGCAATGAATTTCAGACATCACTCTCTTTCTCCACTGTTCAGGAACATACAATTTTCCCATAGGGCAACGCTCAGGTTTATCCTCCTGAAATTCCTCCAGGGCGCATCTCAAATTGGGCGAAATGGCAGAAAGAACTACCCCCTCACCTAGGATGGTAGTAGGCTCGGTCACACTAAGAGAATCGGCAAAGAAACTCCTAGAAAGGGTGTCTGCCTTAATATTCTTAGCACCCGGAAGAAAAGAGACCACAAAATTAAAACGCGTGAAAAACAAGGCCCATCTAGCCTGTCTAGGATTCAAGCGTTTGGCCGACTCCAGATAAATCAAATTCTTGTGATCGGTGAGGACCACAACTTGATGTCTAGCTCCCTCCAACCAATGTCTCCACTCCTCAAATGCCCACTTCATGGCCAACAATTCCCGATTCCCCACGTCATAGTTGCGTTCAGATGGGGAGAACTTTAGAGAAAAGAAGGCACAGGGATTCATCTTAGAAGTCACAGGGTCTTTTTGGGACAAAACAGCTCCTGCACCAATCTCAGAAGCATCTACCTCCACCTGAAATGGAAGTGAGACATCAGGTTGCCGTAAAACTGGAGCTAAAGTAAATCTCTGCTTAAGCTCCTGAAATGCTGAGATAGCCTCAGGAGACCAATTCAGCACATCAGCGCCCTTCTTGGTCAGATCAGTCAGTGGTTTGACAATACCAGAAAAATTACCTATAAATTTACGATAGAAATTAGCAAAACCCAAAAACTTCTGTAGGGTCTTCAAAGAAGTAGGCTGAACCCAATCATAAATGGCCTGTACCTTGGCCGGGTCCATTTCAATAGTCGATGGAGATAAGATAAATCCCAAAAATGAAATCCTCTGTACACCAAAGAGGCATTTCGATCCCTTAACAAACAGGGAATTCTCCCTCAAAATCCGGAACACAGTCCGGACGTGTTCCACATGAGAATCCCAATCACTAGAAAAGATCAAAATATCATCCAGATAGATGATCAAAAACTTATCCACAAAGTCACAGAAAATATCATTCATAAAGGACTGGAAGACAGAAGGGGCATTAGTGAGCCCAAAAGGCATCACCAGGTACTCAAAATGTCCCTCCGGAGTATTAAACGCCATCTTCCATTCATCCCCGTGCTTGATGCGAATAAGATTATATGCCCCCCTGAGGTCAAGCTTAGTAAACCAGCAGGCACTCTTAACTGTGGAGAATAAGTCAGACATCAGAGGTAACGGGTTCTGATATTTAACCGTCATCTTATTAAGGGGGCGATAATCAATACACGGTCTTAATGAACCATCTTTCTTGGCCACAGAAAAAAAAACAGCACCTAAAGGTGACGAGGATGGTCTAATATGACCCTTCTCCAATGACTCCTTAATATAGGATCGCATAGCATCATGTTCGGGTACTGATAAGTTGAAAAGCCGACACTTGGGAAATTTACACCCAGGCATCAACTCAATTGCACAGTCATAACTCCTATGAGGAGGCAAAGACGCAGACTTGCTCTCACTAAATATATCAGAAAAATCAGCTAGATAATCAGGAATATCATGAGACTGAGGAGAGGTGGAGAAAACAGGAGCGTCCCTAAAAACACACTGACAACCCCAACTCACCACAGACCCAGATTTCCAATCCAAAACTGGATTATGAGTTTGCAACCAAGGAAAACCCAGAACAGTAGTATCATGCAAATTATGCAGCATCAAAAATTTACAATTTTCTTGGTGGTCAGGGGCAACCCGCATCGTCACCTGGGTCCAAAACTGAGGTTTATTCTCCACCAAAGGAGTGGCATCAATACCCCTCAAAGGAATAGGCGTCCGCAGAGGCGTCATGGAAAAACCACAACGTTTAGCAAAGTCCAAATCCATCAGATTCAACGCTGCTTCTGAATCCACAAAAGCCTTCGTGGAAAATGTGGATAAGGAGCAGATCAGAGTAATTGCCAAAAGAAACTTAGGTTGTGTACTGCCCACAGCAAATGTGTGTGCAAAATGTTTCTCTCGTTTTGGGCAGACAGAAATAGTATGAGAGACGTGTCCACAGAAAAAACACAGCTTAATACGCCTTCTAAACTCCTGACGTTGCGCCCTAGACAAAACTCTTTCACATTGCATAGGTTCAGACATTTGTTCAAAAGGTGGCAACTCCTCTCGTGTAGTTTTGCGTTCACGTAAACGCCGATCAATTTGAATGGCTAATGACATAGAATCATCAAGACCAGAGGGAACAGGAAATCCCACCATAGTATCTTTTACGGTTTCTGACAAACCCTTCCGAAAGAAAGCTGCCAAGGCACCATCATTCCAGGTAGTAAGGACCGCCCACTTTCGGAATTTTTGACAGTATAACTCTGCAGAATCCTGACCCTGGTTCAATGCCAATAGCGCTTTCTCAGCTTGATCAATAGCATTAGGTTCATCATACAACAACCCCAAGGCTTGAAAAAATGCATCCACATTAGTCAGAATAGGATCTTCAGGTGTCAAAGAAAATGCGCAATCCTGGGGATCGCCACGCAGCAAAGAGATGACAATTTTAACGTGCTGCGCAGAGCTCCCCGATGAATTAGGCTTCAAGGCAAGAAATAATTTAGAATTATTCTTAAAATTCAAAAATTTAGACCGATCCCCAAAAAACACATCAGGAGTAGGGATCCTTGGTTCAGCAGCATGTGAATGAGCGAGATAGGCGGAAATTCCCTGCACCTCAGCAGTGAGCTGCTCCACACGATCAGACAATTGCTTAATCTCCATTAAAAAAAAAATATCCTCCTACGGCCCCAGAGAAAAAGAGGAAAAAATATACATATAAAAGAAAAAAAAATTCTGACACTTTTTTTTTTCCTTTTTACAATTCTTTCCTGCTTTTGAGTACCCTAGAATCTGCGGTATGACTGGTGATTCTGTTATGAATGGGTCACCGAGGAGAAAAAGGCAAAACAAGCTAAGCCACAGAAAACCAGAGTGGTTGGTAACTATGCAGATTGCAGACCCCTGATCTTACCACACAACTAGCAGTAGCCGTGGAGCGTGCCTACGATGAGCCTAGACGCCTCATCACGGCCGGAGGACTACATAAGCCTAAAGCAAGAAAAGGGAAAACTAACTGCCCCAGAGCAGACCCCAAAGGAATAGATAGCCCCCACACATGTATTGACGGTGAAACAAGATGAAGGCACAAACACAGGCAGGAAAATAGGCTGAGCAAATGATAGGGCCCAAAATAACTAGACAGGAAAGGAAAGGGAAGACACTGTCTGCAGCCTGCAAAACACCCTACAAAGATAATGTCCAACACTTCTGATAGCAAAATTAACCCTGAAGTCACTAGACTTCTCCCACTATATCAGCACTCTGAAATATTCTGAGACAGAGCAAAAAGAGACTGAACTAGTAAGGGACAAAAAGCCAATTGGCAAAATACTGATAAATAAGAGTGGAAATTCAGCTCAGCCCCCAGCCGGGGCTGGCAGACCACACAAAAAACTGAATAGACCAACAAAATCAAGTGTGAACATTAGCAGAAAAACTTAGCTTTAAATGACTGGAAAAGAGCTGAAAACCAAGAGCTGACAAGCCAGAAGGAATCACCAGCAACTGAATAGGGCGTCGGCTGTCTTAAATCCAATCTGAGAATCCTGAGATCCAATCATCATCCTCATTCTCAGATGGCAGATCTCCACCGATCAACCCAGCCGCACCACCTCCCGACACCACCAGAGGGAGTCCAGAAGGGGAACCAGAGAATGAACTCACAACAGTAATGTAACACAAGCATACAGCTGTTTACAGTGTTGGGGTAATCTTAAAGCTCCAAATATATTTCCAGAGTAACAGACAGACGTTCACAGGCTCATTATGGATTACACCAGAATCTAAATAGCAAACAAGGTTACTGTATCAGAAGCGTACAGCTGTATACAGTGTTGGCCAAATTTGAAATCTCGGTATATATTTCCGGAGTCACCCTCAGACGCTCACTCAGTCTGAGTTTGACCATAATAAAAAATGTTGTAAAAAAGGTACTGGATAACAAGATAGCAAGTATATATATTATAGGGTACAATTGAAATCTCCGTATACATAGTCCCGTAGTCACTCTCAGACGCTTACCCAGTATGGATTTGACCGTAATACTAAATGTCGAACAAAGGTACTGTATAAAAAGATACAAGCTGTATCGAGTATAGGGTAAAAATTGGTATCTCCAATTCACCGTATATATAGAAGGCGTAAACCACACACGCTCACTCACTATGGATGACATCGTAAAAAATTTTGAACAAAGGTACTGTATCAGCACATACCAGGTGTATCCAGTCTAGGAGTAATTGTAAATTTCCGTCTATACTTCCGGAGTCAGACACAGACACTCACAGGCTCACTATGTATTACACCAGAATTTAAAAAGTAGAAAAAGGGAAAGGTATTCGAAGCATGCAACAGTATACAGTGTTGTGGTAGCTTTACATTTTCATATATATTTCAATCTCAGTAAGCCAGTCCAGACTCTCCGCTACTGGAAACTACATGGATACAAGTACAGACGGAAAGTCGAGTGTTAGCAGAAATTTGGAAATTACTCATCGCGGGAAAACCTCCTTGTAGATGTTGCAGAGGCGATGCAGACCCTCAATTACTGTGTCTGTGGAGACAGCGAAAACGGTTCTTTGTGAAGAAAGGATTGCTTTATCGCAGTAGCGTGGATCACATCACCGTTACTCTTCTCCATCAAATTGTGATCACAGGGAGAGATGTAGACATGGTCCTCACTGCCTATCATTATGTGTCTGGTCATTTTGGAGTGCAAAAGACAGAAGCCACAGGCCGTAGGCGATTCTATTGGATTGCCATGAGAGGAGACATTGAAAAATGGTGGCAGGAATGTCACACGTCTGTGACTATCACAACTGTGAAAGGTGATCATAAAGCACCACTGCATCCGCTTGTAAGTTGACTTCCATTACAAATGGTAGCCATTGATCATCTGAAGGTAGAGGCCAGCAGGACAGGCCATAGCTACATCTTAACCATCATCGATCAATACACCAAATTTCTAGTGGCCGTCCCTGTGAAGGATTTAACTGGCCAGACTACACAGCGGTGGAGCTGGGAGAGGTAAGTATTGCAACTTGCAAGTGCTGTGGCCATGACCAAGCGGGGGGGCACACTCATGGGCGACGGTACTGGCACAGGGCCCCTCATAGTATGCTGGTATGTCTGACGGCGAGTGGGCCCCCCACCGTCAGAGACACTGTTTTGTACTATGAGGGGCCCTGTGCCAGTGCCATCGGCATCAGTGGGCCCATCCACCTGTTCAGAGCAACGGCACTTGCCCGGGTGCACCAGTTGTTGACCCCAGCCCTTGGGGGGGGGGGGCAGCCCAGTTAGGGAGGTTTAAAAAATGGCATATGTTGATGTGTAGGCTGGATATTCAGCTGTTGCGAATGGTGGAATTGGGTAAGTCCGAGGAAGAGGAGGACAAAAGCGAGGCAGTTTTCTGGCAACCTATGTGTCATCAGGGGAAGGTGGGACAAAATCCTTTGAAACCCATGCATGGTTCATTTTAATGAAGGTTAGATCATCAACATTTTGGGTCGACAGACGTGTCCTTTTTTCTGTCAGGATTGATCGAGCAGCACTGAAGACTCTTTCAGATAACACACTAGCAGCAGGGCAAGCGAGCTCCTGTAAGGCATAGTGTGCCAATTCAGGCCAGGTGTCCAGTTTAGAGGCCCAATAGTCAAAGGGGAATGACCTGTGAGGGAGAACATCGATATGGGAGGAGAAGTAGTTTGTAACCTTAGTTGACAACTGCTGCCTCCTGAGTCCTGTCACTTGTAATCGATGCAGTATTAGCAATCGTGTGCGCGGTACTTGAGAAATCATTCCACAACATGGTCATTAAACCCCTGTCTCCAACGCCACTTCGGCTGTGGGCACCATGAACACCTCTTCCATTGTGCCCACTACGGCTCGTGGGAGAACCAGGACCGCTGCTGTGTGCTGGGAAAGCCTCAAACAAACGGTTTACCAGAGTTGCTTGTTTGTTAGCCAATATTATCTCTAGGTTCTCCTGTGGCATGATGTTGTGTAATTTGCCTTTGTAGCGTGGATCGAGGATGCTGGCCAGCCAGTAGTCGTCATCCTTCATCATTCTGGCAATGCAGGGTCCCTTTTTAGGATCCGCAAGGCATAATCGCACATGTGGGCCAATGTTCCAGGTGTCAATAATGCACTGTCACTGCAGGGTGGAGGAGCACTTTCTGGCAAATCCACATCCCTACAATCACGCACAAACACTGTACCTGACCTTGGAACGCCAACATTTTCTCTTGCCCCCTGAGAAGCATCCTCCTGCCCAAAATAATCATCCCCCTCATCCTCCTCCTCTTCTTCCTCCTCCACCTCGTCCAGGACAGTTCCCTGACCAGACAATGGCTGACTGTCAGCAAGGCTTCCCTCCTCCTCCTCCTGTTCCTCCTCTGCTGCAGACGCCAGATCCTTAATGTGCGTCAAACTTTGCATGAGCAGACGCAAAAGTGGGATGCTCATGCTTCTGATGGCATCGTTTGCATGTCTTCCCTCAAACTGCCTGCCCGTGTATCCTCCCACAAATGCATTACAGCCTACCTCTGTTCGCACAGCCTCTCAACCATGTGCAGGGTGGAGTTCCACCTTCTTGCAACGTCTATGATTAGGCGGTGCTTGGGGAGGTGGAGCAATCACTGCAGCTTCTGCATACGAGTGGAGTGGACGTTTGAGCGACGGATGTGCGAGCACAGTCTTCGCACCTTATGGAGCAGGGAAGTTAACTCTGGATAATTAGTAAGGAAGCACTGCACCACCAGGTTCAAAGTGTGAGCCAGGCAAGGTATGTGTGTGAGTTTTGCACGGGCTATGGCTGCCACAAAATTATGGCCGTTATCACTGACTACCTTGCCTGGCTCAAGATGTAGAGTGCCCAGCCATGACTCAGTTTGTCGCTGCAAGTAGTCGGCCAGTACCTCCGCGGTGTGTCTGTTGTCACCCAAAGACATCATCTTTAACACAGCCAGCTGACGTTTACCACTAGCTGTTCGATAGTGGGACACCTCGTGTGCAACACTGCCAGCTCATGCGACTGCGCTCTGTGGACGAGCTTTCGCTTATTGAGGAGGAGGAGGGTCGAAAGCCTAAGGCCAACTGTTTCCTATACCGTGGGCTAGGCAGCACTTTTCCACCGCCACTGTCCCCTGTGGAGCCTGTATCCACCACATTAACCCAGTGCGCAGTGATGGACACGTAACGGCCCTGGCCATGCCTACTGGACCATGCATCTGTTGTGAGGTGCACCTTTCCACTCACTGATTGCTTGAGTGCATGGACAATGCGGTCTTTCACATGCAGGTGGAGGGCTGGGATGGCTTTTCGAGAAAAGAAGTGCCAACTGGGTAGGTCATAGCGTGGGACTGCGTAGGCCATGTGCTCGCGGAAAGCTTCGCTTTCAACCAAACAGTAGGGCATCATCTCTAATGAGATTAGTTTGGAAATGTAGGCGTTCAAAGCCAGTGTACGCGGATGAGAGGATGAATACTTTCTTGTCCTACTCAGAGTGTCTGGTAGGGTGAGCTGGACTGCAGAGCTGCATATGGGGGAAGTAGCGGTGGACCGGGCGGAGTGAGAGGGGGTTGGTGATGGTATTGGTGGTGATGGCCTAGATTCATTGTTGTGTTGCTAAACCATTGTGATTCCCTGAGTGCTTTGGCCTTGCGACGACACCTCAACATTTAGTGCTGGTGGTGTGCTTAACGGTGGCGGTGGCCTTACAGTGGGGGAAGCAATGGAGCATTGCTGGCTACCTTCAGTCGGAGCAGGTGCACATGTGCTACCTGAGGTTTTGTAGTCCGTTCATGCTTGCAAGTGCATGTTGATTAAATGTCTAAGCATGCAACTAGTATTCAAATTTCTGAGTTGTTTACCTCGGGTAAAGGTCCTTCCGCACTTCTTACAGGTAACCTTTGCCTCATCAGTAGGATTTTGAAGAAGTGCCAAGTGCCAAACTGCATACTTCCTACTATGGTATACATTTTCTGGCCTTGCACGCTGTGCTAAGTTGACCGTCTGGCCAAGCTGTCCTGCAACTCTTTTAGTTTTTGGTCCACGTTTTTGGACAGCTACGGGCCTGCCAGATAGCCGCTGCTGCGATGTCAATGCCTGCTGCGGATCCTTCTCCTTATCTGAACTATTGCCAGCGCCACCCTCCTCCCCCAATGGATGCCAATCCGGGTCAAGAACTGGGTTATCCATCACCTCCTCTTCAAAGTCATCTGCACCTTCCTCTTTACCTTCCTCTGTGTCACCGTGTAAGGTGGTATAGTATGCGGGAAGGGGCACCTGAGTTTCATCAGGGTCGGATTCTGCCTCAGTACACTGCGAGGATAATGTAGTGCTCTGGGTCAATGTACCAGCAGAATCATCTAGCAGTGGCTGTGCATCAGTGCACTCCATGTCAGATTCATCTTGGACTGGGGAATTCAGGATTTGACTGGATAACCCAGGCATGGTATGTGAAAAGAGCTCCATAGAGTAATCTGAAGTGTGGGCTGCCGCATCCTTAACTTTTGGTGGGGGTGAAGGACACAAGGAAAGGTGTTTTTCCTGACCAGGACCCTGCACTGACTACTCCGTGCTTGCAGGTTTCAGAAGAGGAGGCAATAGAGCTGGTGGCTGTTTCGACAATGTACGCCAAAACCTGTTCCTGATGCTCTGGCTTTAAAAGCCGTTTTCCTACTCCAAGAAAAGGGAACCTTACAGGCCTTCTTGGGCCAGACGATGACGCAGGCTCAACACCTCCTGCCTTAGCTGCTATTGTGCTTTTGCCAGAACCAGCAGATGCACCACCACCATCAGTACCAGCTGCGCCCCCCTGCCCATGTCCGTGGACTCTTCCACCATACTTCCTCATGTTTGGGAAAATGTACCAAAAATTACCGGCAGAGAGATGGTACTGTATGAGGAGCGTCCAGCTGTGTGAGGTATATTAAAAAGATTAAATCTACGTATATATTTTGTTAGTCACTGACGCTCTCCCAGTATGTATTTGACCGTAATCCAACAAGCAGATATACAGAACTGTATCAGAAGTGTACAGCTGTATATGTTTTTGTGTAACTAACAATCTTCGTATATATATTTACGGCGTGTCACACACAGACGCTGACTCTGTATAGATGTGACTGTAATGCGAACGGCAGATAAACAATACTGTTTGAGAATCGGACAGCTCTATATGGTGTCTGTATGGAAAATTGTCAGTCTCCGTCTATTTTTATACGGAGTGACACACGCTGTCACTGTATAGTTTTGACCGTAAGCAAACAGCAGATATACGAAACTGTTTGAAAAGCGGGCAGTTCTATAAGGTGTAGGTCTAGAAAAATGGAAAAAATATCCTCGGTTTGTTTTTCCAGAGTCACACACAGATAGCTTGTATTTGTCCGTGATACCAGCCAGTACACGGTAGTGTGTGAGGAGCGTACACCGCTATACTGTGTCTGTATGGAAAGTTGTCAATCTCCGTCTATTTTTATACTGAGTGACACACACTGTCTCTGTATAGTTTTGACCGTAAGCAAACAGCAGATATACGAAACTGTTTGAAAAGTGGACAGCACTCTAAGGTGTAGGTCTGGAAAAATGGAAAATCTCCTCGGTTTGTTTTTCCAGAGTCACACACAGATAGCTTGTATTTGTCCGTGATACCAGTCGGTACACGGTAGTGTGTGAGGAGCGTACACCGCTATACGGTGAAAAAATGAACGCTTGGTAACTCACCAGAACAAAATAATAAAAGTTGAAGTGCTTTGAAAAAAGCAGTTTGAACAGCAGTGTGCACACAGCAATGCAGCTATCAGGTAGCCTTAAAAGGCAGCCTAATCACCACCAGCGCTGCTGCACACAACAAAAATCCCCCCCTTCACTGCACACTAACTGTACAGTGGAAAGCGCTATCAGCAGAAGCTATTGTTTTTCTTCTTCCCTGCCTAACGCTCTCCCTATTCAGAATCAGCAGCAGCACCTCTCCCTATTCTAAGATCGGCAGAAGTAAGATGGCGGTCGGCGGTCACGGCCTTTTATAGCCCCTGTGACGCCACACAAAGCCAATCACTTCAATGCCCTTCTCGCGTTGCCCACAGTGTGCGTCCTCCATCACTGGCTAAGAAAAGGCGCTGGAAGCATTATTTGAAACGCGACTTTGGCGCTCGGCGACCTCATGGCCGACCTCACGCTATGGTCAGGTTTCGATCGGTGAAATCCAACTTTAGCTAAAGTCGGCGATTTTTTCACTCAACTCTAGTTTTTATGCATCAAAGGTGCGGGGTCAGGGGGGATCAAAAGTACTACTAGAATCCTTATGTAACGCACAATTGAATGATATCTTTACATGATATGTCAAAAAATGGGTGACAGATTCCCTTTAACACTTTTCTTTTTGTATTTTCTTTTATTTACAGCTTGTTGCCCTGGAGACCGACCACAGTTGCGCTAGACAGCAGAACATGCGCAGTGCTTACAAGCTCTTTTTTGTTGAGCTTCTAAGCACTGTTTGAAGTTGACCAGGATCGCTGTAGTGTGCGGTTACCTCCTAATTCCAGCCTTCCTCAGCACCGTGGTTAGAAGCCAGACAGCAGAGGTGGTCGGTGTCCTATGTAACGAGCTTTAAGCAGAAGAAATTTTTTAATATCTCAAGAACGGCTGCATATTTTAATAAATAGTAAATTATGGAAGAGCTTGTGTTTACAAGAACTATCCTATACAATATTTTTGCTCTGGTCTGGTCCTATTTGGGATATCCCCTTCTATGAGCTACGCAAGACCAAACGGGGAATTGGAAAGGGGTTGTCTACACCTCTTTCAGAATGCCGACAGTCAGTCCTCCTTTGATATAAACCTTCTGGAAAGATGCTGTACACAGGTACATGACAGACACTCGTACGAGGCAGTGTGCTACACCATTATATGGAAATCTGATTATTCCTAGTTAATTAGAATATATAATAATAATATGTCATCTCCTTGTACAAATAGGCATAGGGGTTTTCTATGCCAGAAGAAAAAAAAACAACAAACTGATTTGTTTGCAGTAGGACAAGCTTGAACAAAGCCATTTTCTCCTAGTAATTTTAAGTTGTTTATTTAAAAGTGATTCCCCCCCCCCTCATTACAAGTATATGAAATCATAAGGAAGCGGCGTACGTTTCCATGACAGCGACAAATATGTCACTACTGCAATCTTCCTTGACAGATCAAGAATGCATTTGTGTAACCCCCCAACTGCCGCACATCTGCAAGAGTGATCAATTATTCCAAAAGTGATGGCAATGAAGGAGAATTGTGTGTTGTGTCCATCAGGCCTGAGTTCTATCAGGTCAATGTAAAAACATGGTAGTTATTCAACCAAGTAATATTCATTATGGGATTAGAAATATAAGGATCTGCATTTATTTCCCATCTACAGCGCCTCCCTTGTGCACAGGGTGTGTCAGTTACTGCACAACCCCATAGCAAATAGCATGGGAAGTAATATCAGACACAGCCCATAGCCAAGGGTGTCCCTGGGCCTAAAACAAAATCCGGCCTTGTAGTTAAAATATCGTACAACCCCCTTTAATGGGAATGAGATCACTTTATACAATGATCACCGGTCTGGCATTCATTTTATAACATAAATTCATACTGCCGTTTTACATTATTGACCGGGGCCTTGTTTATCAAATCTGTGCTAAAAAAATATAAAGTCTTGGACGCCCATAGCAACCAATCATAGGTCAGCTTTCATTTTGGAAAGTGCTGTGGTACAATGAAACCTGTGACGTGATTGGTTTCTGTGGGAAGCAATGACAGTTTCCCTTTAACATGTTGTGGCCCATTTGAACCATGAAGAAGGGCATGAAATAAAGAGATAGAAAACGAGTCTATTCTGCCCCCAAATACTTTATTAATAAAGATAATACATCACGTAGTACGAAACAACGGTAAGGTGCTATGCATTAACAGGGAAAATATCATATAGGAAGTTGAGATCAAGTACATGTGTAAATAAAGGTATGTCCCTTACGGGAGGTAACGTAATTTATACTGAGGAAAAAATCCCCTATTTGGAGTATACGTCGTACATGTAAAGAGTGGGAGACATTTTACAGGCACTACTGACTTGTAGCATGTCCCTGTTGCCACAATGTACGTTTCGTCAGGGGGGCGAAGAAAGGGCAAAACGTGCGTTGAGGTGACAGAGACGCTGTATTGTATGTAAAATATCTTCACTTTTTACAAGTACGGCAAATAGGGGATTTTTTCTCAGAATAAATTAGGTTACCTACCATATGGGACATACCTTTGAATTATACATATACGGTACTTGGTCTAGATTTCCTACAGTGGCTTGCAAAAGTATTCACCCCATTGGCTTTTTACCTGTTTTCTTACATTACAACCTGGGTTTAAATATTTTTTTAATCTGATTTGTGTGTGATGCATCAGCTCTAAATAGTCTAAGTTGGTGAAGTGATAAAAATATAGATAAGAATTAACTCTATGGGATCAAATAACAAATGGGATGCCTGCTAGTGCATGGCACCTAACTATTGTGCCATACTATATGATGTACTAGTTTTATTAATAAACTATTTGTGAGCACAATATAGTCATTTTCCTGGCGTAAGTCAACGCGTTTCGAAGTTATTGCAAACTTCATCATCAGGACATAACCATATCAGATAATGGTACAGCGTTTTTTATGATATGGTAGGTATCAGTTATGGTTTTGTCCTGAAGAAGAAGTTCGGAATAACTTTAAAAGCGTTGAGTAAGACCAATAAAAAACCGCTATACCATTATCCTCTATTTTGGATCTACATTGCTGATCAGCAACGTGCACAACCCACAACCTTGCTCTTTTTCCTTCTAATACTGGTCGGAAGACCCGTGGATCTGCAGCAGTTGACCCTTTATACCTTTACATGGTTGTGTGATCGCAACCTTACCAGGTTAGCATAACTTTATTTATTTTCTTTACTCGTATAAGACCCTATTTGTGCTTCTTTTTGCTCCTCGCCTACTAGGAGGCGGTAATTTTTACTATATACTGTAATACCAAAGATCGCAGGTTCAAGGGGGCAAAATAAGAAAGGTGATGTAATTTTTTTTATATAAATGTAAAATTTTGCATTGCAAAATTTTGATATAAAATTATTTAACTTGTACATTAAATGCCAAAAAGCAAAACAATCAAAATCCCATGTCTTATGTTTTTTGGTTTCAGCACCTCCCCCACAAAAAATGTAATAAAAAACAATCCAAAGATTCTATTTTCTCCAGAATTATACCAATGAAATCGACAGCTTGCCACAATAAACAAGCACTCACACAGCTCCATAAAAAAGTTTCAGGTGACGACACAACGTAAATTTAATTTCATAAAGTTCTGAATTCTTTAAGCAACAAAATACAAATTTTATATCGCCGTAATTGTATTGACTTGGAGAATCATGCTACTAGATCATTTTTACGGCACACAGAACACTGTAAAAACAAAACAAAAAAGACAATGGCGGAATCACAATTTTTTACCATTTCGCCACATTTGAATTTTATTTTCCTGTTTTTTTTATACATTATATGGTAAAATGAATGGTGTTATCAAAACTACAACTTGTCCTGAAAAAAAAAACAAAGCAAGTTTTTTTACTGCAATGTTGATGGAAAAATAAAAAAATACAGTTTTGACTCTTTGAAGAAGTGGAGGAAAAAGCGCAAAAGCAAAAACTGGCTGGTGGAGGGAAGGGAATAAAATTAAAATAACAAACTGCTTTTTTATGCATTGCATACAAATGAAAGAATACAACAACATTCTGTAAGTGTTTTTATGCATTCTGCCATTTAAAAAAAAATAAAAAAACATATATGACAAATTCTAACTTATACGTAGACAGGACCCCGGCAGCTTTTCTCCGCCCTGCTCTCCTAGACTGACAGGTCTCTCTCTGCCCTGGACCTCTATATACATGTCGAGAGAGCTGTCAGTTTATGGAAGAGGAGTGGTTTAAAGCCCCTTGGGACCTGCATATGTCACAATCTATTTTTGGATTTGTGGCAGCTCTGGTTCCACTAAGTTAAAACTTTTTTCCTTTCAGGCCAGGGGGTTAAATGTCAGTTTTTCCCTGCTGACAAGCTGGTGTAATTGCATTGCTGCTGGGTCAGCTGATGTGGGCCGTGACCACTCCCACCATCCTTTAAAAGGTCACCTGATGCATCAGCTGACTGTCGGTGTTAGAGCAATCTGCAATGACCAAGCTGGAGTAAGGAGCTCTCTGGGTGCAGTGGTGCTTCTGCTGAGTTTGCTTATCAGGTGCCTTTATCCTGTTGTGCGGTGCTTTGCCGCAGAGAGAGCTAAGTGTTGTATTTTTGTTACCTTGTCCCTTTGGTGTCTGTCACTCCCCCTGTGTTTATTACCTGCACAGGTGAGGCTAGTGCACTAGCCAGGGCAGTTATAGGTGACAACTAGGAATGAGGTATCCTGACGGCTGTGGGGGGAAAGACCTGCATAAGGCGTTGGGGGAGTGCAGGGACATGCTCAGGTTTGAGCTCAGGTGGTGACCATCCCTCAATCCCTAATGGTAGGGCCTTCCTCCCCCCCCATTCCATCCCCGTTGTGTGTTGTGCCGTCCGTTGACCAACCACCCATTGGGTCGTGTCACACCGTGATAGTCACTCCGTGACAGCATAGCCCCCGGACGTTTTTTAAAGTATTTTTTTCTTCTGAAACACCGTAGTGTTTTGGAGTAAAAATAATATGATTGCAATATCGTGTTGCCCGTAACACCAATTTTTATGTGTGTGTCTCACTGTGTCATCTAGAGTCATAAAAATCATTTCCAGTAGATGTGTCTACATTTCTCCTTGGTCTTCACTGCAAATTTTTTAAATTAACTTTACAATTGATTATGGGAAAACTACAATAGATCAGAGTAATTTTGTCATCATATATGATTTGCATAGCAAGCAGAAATAATTTTTTTGTACATATTAGTCTATGAGAACTAATTTTCTGGTGTATTTCCTGTTCAAAATTTTTGAACCAAAGGAATGGTCCATTGACATTACAAAAGTATGTGCACTGTCTCTGCACTGCAGTCCCAATGGTTGGGCATAATAGACCCCTAAGCACTCGCTCGTCTCCCCTAGAAGCAAAACTCTGTAATATGACCTACCTTGGTTAAAGCCAATATTTTTTTTGTATGGAGATGTAAAACATTGTCACGCGAATGAACAATATGGCAGTCTATAGTACATAGTATGTAGCACATAGAAGTATATACATATATACAGTATATAGTATATATAGTCTATGGCAGTATATAGCATTGGATCTACATATACAGCAGTGTTCAAAATAATAGCCGTCCAATATGACTAACCAGCATGGGCGTACCCAGGAACAAAACTAGGGGGGCAAATTTTAGGCCGTGCCCTGATCACACCCATTTCACAACTAGTCACACCCATATCCATGCCCCAACAGCACCCATTTAGCACTGCTGAAAGAAAGAACAGAGAGAGAGAAAGAAAGGAGAGACAGAGAGAAAGAAAGAACAGAGAAAGAAAGAACAGAGAGAGAGAGAAAGGAAGAATAGAGAGGGAAAGAACAGAGAGATAGAAAGGAAGAACAGAGAAAGAAAGATAGAACAGAGAGAGAAAGGAAGAACAGAGAAAGAGAAAGAAAGAGGGGAAAGAAAGAAAGAACAGAGAGCAAAACAAAGAACAGAGAGAGAAAGGAAGAGGGGAAAGAAATAAAGAACAGAGAGTAAAAGAAAGAAAGAACAGAGAGAGAAAGAGGGGAAAGAAAGAAAGAACAGAGAGAGAAAGAAAGAAAGAGGAAAGAAAGAACAGAGAGAAAGAAAGAACAGATAGAGAAAAAAGAGAGGACAGAAAAAAGAACAGAGAGAGAGAAAGAAAGAGGGGAAAGAAAGTACAGAGAGAGATAAAATGAAATAGGGGAAAGAAAGAACAGGGAGAGAGAGAAAAAGAAAGACAGAGCAGAGAGAGAGAAAGAAAGAACAGATAGAGAAAGAAGAAAGAACAGAGAGAGAGAAAGAAAGAGGGAAAAGAATGAATGAATGAAAGAAAGGGGAAAGAAAGAACAGAGAGAGAAAAAAAGAGGGGAATGAAAGAAAGAACAGGGAGAGAGAGAAAAAGAAAAGTAGACCAGAGATAGAGAGAGAGAAAGAACAGAGAGAGAAAGAAAGGGGAAAGAAAGGGAGAAAGAACAGAGAGAGAAAGAAAGAACAGAGGGAGAAAGAAAGGGGAAAGAAAGGAAGAAAGAACAGAGAGGGAAAGAAAGGAAGAAAGAACAGAGAGAGAAAAAAAAGAGAAAAAAGAACAGAGAGAGAACGATAGAGGGGAAAGAAAGTACAGAGAGAGATAGAAAGAAAGAGGGGAAAGAAAGAACAGGGAGAGAGAGAAAAAGAAAGAAAGAGCAGAGAGAAAGAAAGAACAGAGAGAGAGAAAGAGCGGAAAGAATGAAAGAAAGAAAGAAAGAAAGAAAGGGGAAAGAAAGAACAGAGAGAGAAAGAAAGAGGGGAAAGAAAGAAAGAACAGGGAGAGAGAGAAAAAAAAAAGAAAGACCAGAGATAGAGAAAGAAAGAACAGAGAGAGAAAGAAAGAGGGGGAAGAATGAAAGAAAGAAAGGGGAAAGAAAGAACAGAGAGGGAAAGAAAGCGGGGAAAGAAAGAAAGAACAGGGAGAGAGAGAAAAAGAAAGGAAGACCAGAGATAGAGAGAGAAAGAACAGAGAGAGAAAGAAAGAACAGAGAGAGAATGAAAGGGAAAAGAAAGGAAGAGAGAACAGAGAGAGAAAGAACAGAGAGAAAAAGAAAGAACAGAGAGAGAAAGAAAGGGGAAAGAAAGGAAGAAAGAACAGAGAGAGAAAGAAAGGGGAAAGAAAGGAAGAAAAAGCAGAAAGAACAGAGAGAGAAAGAAGAAAGAACAGAGAGAGAGAAAGAAAGAGGGCAAAGAATCAAAGAAAGAGGGGAAGAAAGAACAGAGAGAGAAAAAGAAAGAACAGATAGAGAGAAAGAACAGAGAGAGAAAGAAAGAAAAGAGAGAGAAAGAACAGAGAAAGAAAGAACAGAGAGAGAGAAAGAGGGGAAGAACAGAGAGAGAGAAAGAATGAACAAAGAGAGAAATAATAATAATAATCTTTATTTATATAGCGCCAACATATTCTGCATCGCTTTACAGTTTAACAGTTTCAAAAACACAAGTCATAAGTAACAATGTTAATAATATAATAATTAAAGCAAAATAAGACGACCCTGCTAGTGAGAGCTTACAATCTAGAATGAGGTGGGGGAGATGCAGAGTACAGGTGTGTATTTACAATGATGTGTTTACAATGATGGTCCAGCCATCTTGAGGGAGTGAGGGATAGATGGAGATAGTGAAAGGGCTACACACGCACACTTGCACATAAAGTGACTGATTAGTGAACGTGATAGGCCACTCTGAACAAATGCGTTTTGAGGGAGTGGCTAAAACTGTGCAAATTGTGGATAGTCCTAATTTCTTGGGGTAGAGCATTCCAGAGGATTGGCGCAGCACGGGAGAAATCTTGTAGTCGGGAGTGGGAGGTGCAGATTAGTGCAGAGGTTAGTCGAAAGTCGTTTGCAGAACGCTGCGGTCGGTTAGGCAGATAGACAGAAATGAGGGAGGATATGTAGGGGGTGCCGCACTGTGGAGAGCTTTGTGGGTAAGAAGAAGTACTTTGAATTGGATCCTATTGGATCCTATAATGAATGGGCAGCCAGTGTAACGATTGGCGAAGAGCGGACGCGTCCGAGTACCGATTAGCCAGATGGATAACCCTGGCCGCTGCATTAAGTATGGACTGGAGAGGGGAAAGTCGAGTAACGGGGAGGCCAATTAATAGAGCGTTGCAGTAGTCCGGGCGGGAGTGGATCAATGCGACAGTGAGGGTTTTTGTTATTTCCATGGTGAGAAAAGGGCGGATTCTGGAGATGTTCTTTAGGTGTAAGTGGCGAGAGCGGTCAAGAGATTGTATATGGGCTGTGAAGGAGAGATTGAATAGAGAGAGAAAGAAAGGGGAAAGAAAGGAAGAAAGAACAGAGAGAAAGAAAGAACCGAGAGAAAAAGAAACAACAGAGAGAGAAAGAAAGGGGAAAGAAAGGAAGAAAGAACATAGAGAGAAAGAAAGAACAGAGAGAAAGAAAGAACAGAGAGAGAAAGAAGAAAGAACAGAGAGAGAAAGAAAGAGGGGAAAGAATGAAAGAAAGAGGGGAAAGAAAGAACAGAGAGAGAAAAAGAAAGAACAGAGACAGAGAAAGAAAGAAAGAACAGAGAGAGAAAGAAGAAAGAACAGAGTGAGAGAAAGAAAGAGGGGAAAGAATGAAAGAAAGAAAAAGGGGAAAGAACAGAGAGAGAGAAAGAAAGAACAGAGAGAAAGAAAGAACAGAGAGAGAAAGAACAGAGAGAAAAAAAGAACAGAGAGAAAGAAAGAACAGAGAGAGAAAGAAAGAGAACAGAGAGAAAAAAAGAACAGAGAGAGAAAGAAGAAAGAACAGAGAGAGAGAGAGAAACAAAGAGGGGAAAGAAAGAAAGAACAGAGAGAGAAAGAAAGAGAACAGAGAGAGAAAAAGAACAGAGAGAGAAAGAAGAAAGAACAGAGAGAGAGAAAGAAAGAGGAGAAAGGAAGAAAGAGCAGAGAGAGAAAGAAAGAACAGAGAGAAAGAAAGAACAGAGAGAGAAAGAAGAAAGAACAGAGAGAGAGAAAGAAAGAGGGGAAAGAAAGAACAGAGAGAGAGAAAGATAGAGCAGAGAGAGAAAGAAAGAAAGAAAGAAAGAAAGAACAGAGAGAGAAAGAAGAAAGAACAGAGAGAGAGAAAGAAAGAAAGGGGAAAGAATGAAAGAAAGAAAAAGGGGAAAGAACAGAGAGAGAGAAAGAACAGAGAGAGAAAGAAAGAACAGAGAGAGAAAGAACAGAGAGAGAAAGAACAGAGAGAGAAAGAAAGAACAGAGAGAAAAAAACAACAGAGAGAGAGAGAAAGAAAGAGGGGAAAGAAAGGAAGAAAGAACAGAGAGAGAAAGAAAGAAACAACAGAGAGAGAAAGAAAGAACAGAGAGCGAGAGAAAGAAAAGAGAGAGATAAAGAAAAAAAGAAAGATTAGAGAGGAAAAAAAGAACAGAGAGAGAGAAAGAAACAGAGAGAAAGAAAGATTCTATAAAGATACTATAGCAGCCCGGCTCCCATTGTAGTGCCCACCTGAGCCTTCCGATGCAGGACATATCATGATTTGCCCTCATCTCTGCATCCCTGATTCCAAGGCGATCCCGCTGTCTGCCCTGTCGAAAACGGACACGGTGATGGATCTGAAGCATTCCCTGAAGTGCCTCCATGGTTCCGTTACAATCCCCTCCTGAAACTACCTAATTTCCGGTCAGCTTCCAGCACGTCACTTCTGGTTGAATGTCCCATGCGAGTTTTAAAGTGCTCCTCGGGGCTACGCCGTGTACTCCTGCATCTGTGGGAAAAGCAAGCTCCTGGCCACGACCCCTGTTCCCCACCATACACCTTGTACACGCACGGCTCCGCACACCTCATACACACACGGTTCCACCTTGTATGCCTCGCACACACATGGCTCCACTCAGTACACACATGACACCACTCCATAAACCTCGTACAAATGCGGCTCTGCTCCATACACCTCGTTCACACGCGGCCACGCTCCGTATACCTCGTACACACATGACTCCACTCTGTAAACCTTGTACACATGCGGCTCTGCTCCATACATCTTGTTCACACACTGCTCCGCTCCGTACACCTTGTACACGCACATCTCCATAAACTCATACACATGCAGCTCTGCTTCATACACCTCGTTCACACGCGGCTCCGCTCCGTATACCTTGTACTTATGCGGCTCCACTCCGTACACCTTGTACACATGCGGCTCCGCTCTGTACGCCTCTTACACACACAGCTCTGCTCCATACACATGGCTACATACACTTCGTACACACACGGCTCCGCTCCGTACACCTTGAACACACACTCTCCGCTCCGTCCACCTTGTACACGCACGGCTCCGCACACCTCATACACACACGGTTCCGCCTTGTATGCCTCGCACACACATGGCTCCACTCAGTACACACATGACACCACTCTGCAAACCTCGTACAAATGCGGCTCTGCTCCATACACCTCGTTCACACGCGGCCACGCTCCGTACACCTCGTACACACATGGCTCCACTCTGTAAACCTTGTACACATGCGGCTCTGCTCCATACATCTTGTTCACACACTGCTCCGCTCCGTACACCTTGTACACGCAAATCTCCATAAACTCATACACATGCAGCTCTGCTCCATACACCTCGTTCACACGCGGCTCCGCTCCGTATACCTTGTACTTATGCGGCTCCACTCCGTACACCTCGTACACACGCGGCTCCGCTCTGTACGCCTCTTACACACACAGCTCCGCTCCATACACACAGCTACGTACACTTCGTACACACACGGCTCCGCTCCGTACACCTTGTACACACACATCTCCGCTCCGTCCACCTTGTACACACACAGCTCTGCTACATCCACCCTGTAAACCCCTCCTGACCCCACACATAAACTTTCCCTCATCCAGCACCATGACAACCAGCACAGCAGAGTTCTGCATACACCGAGACCCCGATCATGTGACCCCTGACTCATCCCCTCCTGTGACCTCATCACAGGTGTTGTGCGCACAGAACAGCCCAGTGACGTCATTGCTGGGATTTATTAGCAGTGAGGGGCTGCGGTGGGGCTCTCTGGGAGGGTGAGGATGGGGTGCATGCAGGGGCATGGCGGCAAGAAAAGCAAACTCGCTCTCCACTACCGCGGCCAGGTGTTCTTTCATTGTGTGTCCCTGCTTCTAGGGGGGAGGGGAAGCTGCCCCATGGTGGGTACGCTAACCAGATTAATCACTGTTTTTGGTATAAATTATATTACCACGTGTCATACAATTTACCAGTTGGTGCAGTAGATTCTAAGAAAACCACCAGACTCCACATTCATGATCTGAATGTTTTTGAGTCTGTGAATTAGAATGCTTAATTGAAAGTGGGTGATCACAATAATAGCAGTGTTGAGTTCAGTTAGTGAGGTCAATCATTCTGTGATGAAACAGGTGGGAACCAGGTGACTCTTATTGAAGGGTGAAGCCAGGACATGTTGTGCATGCATTTTTCCTTGAAAGCCTGAGAAATATGGGTCTTTCGAGACATTGTTCAGAAGAACAGCATACTTTGAATAAAAAGAGAGGGTAAAACTTATAAAGAAGTGCAGACAATGATCGGCTGTTCAGCTAAAATGATCTCCAGTGCTTTAAACTGGAAAGCCAAACTAGAGAGACGTGGAAGAAAATGGAAGACTACCATTTGAATGGATGGGAGAATAGCCAGAATGGCAAAGGGCCAGCAATGATCAGCTCTAGGATGATCAAAGACAGTCTCGAGTTACCTGTAAGTACTGAGACAGTTATACCCCTGCGTGAAGCTAATCTCTTAGCAAGAAGTCCCCGCAAAGTCCTACTGTTAAAAAAAACACATGTACTGAAGTGGATACAATTTGCCAAAAAAACACATGAACTGGCCTAAAGAGAAATGGAGAAACATTTTGTGGACTTGTAAAGGGGTGAGATATAATGACCTCCGTGCTTCCCTCCTAATTGTCTTTCATTTGTTTATAATGTCTATGATAAATGCCTGCGGTACTGCTACATTGAAATATGTATTATCGCTCATATTTTATGGTACTGCCACATGGATATATATGTTACCATTCTGTAGAGAACTGTATTATATTGTTTTGTTTTTCTTTAGTATAATATTGTATAATATAATGTGACTGATGTTTATGTACATTTTAGGGTAAGTGTAGTGCATCCTTTTGGGAACATTAGAGGAGAGCACTTTAGTATATAGTTCCTATAGATAGGGTAGCTGTAGTTCTGCTATGGGGCACTAGATGGGGGCATGCTAGTCTGCACTGTTAGGTATAGATGATGTTTATAGAGGGTTCACTGTAGGAGGGGCAGCCGAGTAGTAAGAGGGAAGTTTTTAGGAAGTTAAGTCAGACGGGGCCATGGTGCCCTAGTGTCCACATGGGCTATAGATCTGGACAGCTCAGCAGCCACACAACGTTCAAGCGCTTCCGCCCACGTTACCCACGGCCACTGTGTGTCATAGCAGTGGGCCAGTGCAGGAAGGGAAAGATTTGGCGACTTATCTCCTGGGCAGATGCCTTTAGGGCAGGAGATGGTTTAATTGAGGAATTTCAGGAAGTTGGAACTTCAACGAGATCAGTACAGACTGGCCGGATGCTTTAGCAGAGGCAACCAAACCTGGTGACTGATGATTTTCAGTCTGGGGCGAAACAGGCAGAAGGAATTGTCATCATGGCGAGGTCAGGCCAGGAAGGAACTGGGGAGCAGGATAGGACAGTTCGGTCCGGGTGTGTACTGCCCAGAAGTGACAGCCAGAAAGGGAAAGATAAGGAACCAAGTGAATATCATGATGTGCCAACCGTGGATGTAACGTGTGAAGTATTGAGTAAAGAAAGTGTTCAAGTTATCCTGGACTGTGTCTCTGTTACTGGGGGTCATCTGGATGAGGGACTGTCGTCGCCTGGGATGTGCTCAGGGGAGTCTGGATGTGGCGACACAGGTATGCTGAAGAGAAGGATACAGTTTCCTGTAGGAGAAGGAGTGGACATCGTTGTTACAATATCGCAGGTCATGACTACAGTCCTGGCCTTCTCTTACAGACTGAAGAAAGTAAAATTGTTCTTTTTGGTCCAAGGGTCGCAGACAGTTCATCAGACGACCCCCCAAACTCTGCATTCAAGCCACAGAACACTCTGAAGACAGTGAAGCATGGTGGTGAAAGCATCATGATATGGGCATGTTTCTCTTACTAAGGTGCCTGGTATCTGCAAAAACCCTAGTGCATGCCCTCATCATCTCCTGCCACGACTACTGCAACATCCTGCTCTGTGACCTCCCTTCTAACACTCTCACACCTCTCCAAGCTATCCTAAACTCTGCTGCCCAACTAATTCACCTGTCCCCCGCTATTCCCCGGCCTCTCCTCTCTGTCAATCCCTTCCCTGGCTCCCCATTGCCCAGAGACTCCAGTTCGAAACCCTAACCACGGCTTACAAAACCATCCACAACCTGTCTCCTCCTTACATCTGTGATCATGTGATCACGCTGCTGGCATCACCGTCGTCGCTGCAGAGGCGCAAACGGTGGTAAGTGCTCCATTGGAGCTGAAGACATCGAAGATACGCCTCTGGCTTTTGCCCCTAATGAAAAATGTTTAAAATGTTTTTATTCTGCTAGGGTCTGTTCTATTATTTGCTAAAACCCACACTTAAGGGACTATCATATGAAAGCGACGGGAGCCTGCAGCTCACCATTGCAAATTCTTCTCAAACCTTTGGTAATTAGCTGCTATAGCTGGCAAGCAGCGTTTGGCAGGACCCAAGACTGATCAGGTAGCAATTGCAATGGATTGGATTTATAAGTATTGCATGGACAGGATGGTGATCTTACAGAGGGGTATAGAGGACTGGATCTACCAATATTCCTTTCAAGCAGATTCCCTTCTCTTTGCCCAGCCGATTCAATTCGGTCCAAATCAAAACTGCCCCGAATTCCTTAAGAGAAGGGAAGGCTTACAGAATAAAAAAATTACCAGTCAGTCAACATCCCTGTTGGGAGGGATGGAGCAGATGCATGCAGGGACGCCGGCGTTACATAATTCAGTGCTCAAATAATATCTCCATACAATGGCAGAGTAATACTACCATACAGCATGATAGTAATACTAACATACAGTGCCCACATTACACTGTCGTGTTTCTTTACATTTTTCTCAGCTCCACATGTTCTTAGGATGTCCTGACTTAACAGAAAAAGAAGGTCAGTGTGTCTCAAACTAACCATATTTAACTTCACCTTCCTTTCTTTACAAAAATTACTTAAAAAAAAATACAAAAAATAAAGTTTACACTCACCTTTTGTCACCTGTTCTGATGCCAACTTCGCAGCTCTCTACTCATCGACACCGGTATTCCTTTTTTTTTCCCATTGCTCCATTCCAGAGTCAGTCTGAGGTCTGTGATTGCTCATGTGGTCACATCATGACATGCATCGATTTCTCCCATGTGTCTGATTGAGGCCAATTACAGCACCGTAATGCAATTGTCATGGTTGTGGACAGGGTTCCTTCCCTGTCCTCTCATGGTTAATTTTGTATGGCCTCCTTTTGGTTTGGGGAGGGCTATATTTACCCACCTTTGTCTGGGGTTCCTTGTCAGTGATACATCTGTCTTGGCTGTGTGACTGACCCCCTGGTGTGCTTGTGGGTCGCCGTCCCAGGGCTGTGGGGTACTCGGTACCGGGTCGATGTCAGGGGAATGTGTCACAGCGGCGGTGACCCTGTCCGTGGCCCTGGGCACCCAAGTAAAGGGGGAATGTAATGTAGTTTATGTGGAATGGAATAGTTCATGACGTCACCTGTGGTGTTCGGCAAGGGAGATGTTAGGCCGACGCTGCAGGCGGATCCTCTGGGGCTGGTGATGTGTTGCAGCACAGATGGTGTAGCTCCCCACAGGTGAAGCTGTAGCCCCAGGGCCTTGGAGTTGTAATGGTTGAGGAGAGGCGCAGGCAGTGTAAAGGATGGTACCCAGATGTAGCAGTGCTGAGCGGGTTGGCGCAGGAATGAATGGAGGACACCGGGGCTTGTAGTTCCAAAGCTTTACTCACAGTCTGCGGTACACAATGGTGCCTGCCTCCGGGCCGTGTCCTCCGGGTCAAAGACTCAGCCAACCTCTAGGCAAAATTGGAAAGCTCCTCTCCAACACTCCGCCAACATGTACCTATCCTGAACGACTCCTCTATTGTGCCCTAAAGTGTGAAGATCTCCAGAACCATGGTACACTGGAGTTCCTCTTTGCAGATGTTCCCAAGAACTCTACTTGTACGGCAGACAGCTGTAGCCTGCTTCGGGGACTCCCTTCTCCTGAGTCCCGGCTCTCTATCCGATTGCTGTTGTGCCGCAAGTCTTAGATGGGAGTAATGCATTTACAGCCAACTACTCCACCGGTGTCTGCTGCAGAACCATAAGTGTCCATACAACCTCGGGGACCGGGCCCCGGCCTTGCGCTGAGAACCTGTAGGCAGGGTTCCTCTTCCAACCCACGTCCTCTCTGTTCTCCTACTCCTTCGTTCCGTACTTGCCTTTCTCTCTTATGGAAGCTTAGGTTTCAGTTCTACGTCTTTCTCCTTCTTTCCCTTTCCCGTGCCAGCTGGCTCAGATCACTGAGGCAGCTGCAGCACTCCTTCCTCCATCCCTTCTTCCAGGGATCCTCACTCCTGTCTGAGTGACTTCTTACCCGCCTGACCTTCTGCCAGACTGAACCTCACATCCTACACTTTCCCACTCTTTTATGTATCTAAACTCCACCCACCTCCCAGCACATCCAGTGTTCCAAGCAGGGAACCACCAAAGGTGCTCTGCTACTCTCTAAGCACTGAGCCGCAATGTGGTTGTGCAGAACTACCCTGTTGTGCGGGGTGCGAGTGTTGGAGTGTGGAAAGGAGTTCCCACCTTACCTGGATGTTGGGGCACTACACCTTAGGAGAAGTTGCAGTACCTCTGTGGCGACTGAGCCTCAGGGGCACCACACTTGCATACTGTTTAGTCCAATTGCTTTGTTGTGTATGACCCGGTCTGTTTTCTCGTTCTGTGCATCGCCTTGTGACCCTGTGCTTATTGTCTGCTTCTGGCTCTGACCTTCGGCTTAGTACTCTAACTTCCCACCTGTCTGCCCCGTTTGTACTGCATCGCTATCTCTGGCTTTCCGACCTTTTTGCTACGTCCTGACCCTTAGCATCTCACCCTTTGGCACTTTATCGACCTCCCGGGTTGACCTTGGTACGTTCAAACTACTTTCCGGCTTTGCCAGTCACAGCTGCTGCTCGGCGTCTGGCTCTGCCTCTGGCCACTCCCCCGGTGGTCACATGTCTCAGGTCCTGTCCTCCGGCAGGTAAGCTCACCGCAGCGCTCCTCACACACCCTCTGTCCTTCTGTAACACGTGCACAGACTCCTTCTGTAAATCTGCAGCAGTTTTCTTGAGAGCAATGACAGAAGGAGACTGGTGCAGAAGACCTTGTATCTGTTATTAAGGTGGTGTATGAACAAGTGAGAAAAGTTTAGTATCAAAGGGTTTTTTTCCCCCTTAAATTATTTTAACCCTTTCTCGGCACTCTGACGGATCTAAACTTTTCAGGAAATTTGTAACAAAATTGACTTGGGTGGTCATTACAAACAATTCACTTGTCTCTAGAGAAGCTCTCCACCCTGGCTCATAGGAGGAGGTGGCTGAGTGTTGGCGCCATCTCTATGAAGTCAATATGCCCTAAAGAGGCATTTGGATAGGGGTTATCCTCAGCTTCTATTAACCCTTTTTCTCTGGGTGATAGTGATCTTTAAAATCCCACTTTTCTGGATTATATACAAAATTCTACACATAGAATGCTGCTAGCACTTGAAGCCACGTATATATCATTTCATATGTTTTCCAATGACACATGATCCCACCACAACCTCCATTTATCGTGGCTGGAGATTGACGTGGATGTCTGTTCAGCACCAGCATCTCCATGTGCTATATAATTATATTTGCTTTGCATTTGTCTGCATTAATAGTGGTGCATTTGTTCAAAGCTCATCCATAGAAGCGTAGATTTAGCAATCAGCTTTCAGGGCATATTCTTTTTTTTTTTTTTGTGCCATGCTAACAGCTAGCTGGTTAAGTGGTAATTAGTATTCAAGGGGCATCCGTAGCCCAATGACATTGTCATGCTAGATTATGTCGTTACAAGGACAGTACAGGGATAGGAACGCTGCAAGGCTTTTGTTTATTTGGGCAATTTTCTTCTTTCTATATCAATTTCATTTTCATAGCATTTGGTGTTTGATCGCAGCTGGTAAGTCACGAGGCGCAGACGTCAGTTCTGGTCCTGATGGTACAGAATTCTAGATGAGCTTTTATTCTATTACTAGTGCTACAAATACTGTTTTTGCCTATTGCGTTAATATTTTATGTTTTTTTAATGATTGACAATTTGGACAATTGCCCAGGGCCTCTATTTCCTAGTGGGCCCCCAACGACTACCATTCCCCAAGAGTGCAGTGGAAGAACATTCAGCTCCACAGTCTGTTCCAATAGGAACATTCACTTCCGCTGAACCCTCTGACCCATGCCTCCTCATGATCTGATCGCTGTGATCTATGTAGAAATGGAAGGTGAAGTTAAATGTGGTTAGTTTGAGACAGACTGACCTTCTTTAGGTTCTTGTTTAGGCAGGACATCCCAAGAACATGTGGAGTTGAGAAAAACTTAAATCAGTATGACAGTGTAATGTGGGCACTGTATGTTAGTATTACTATCATGCTGTATGGTGGTATTACTCAGTCATTGTATGGAGATATTATTTGTATTATTATTTCTTAGTTTTTCACTCCAGCAGGTCACTAAACGCGTAAACCAAAGTGTCAGCACTGTTCAACATGGCGTGTCACAGACATGAATTAACACTATGACAGGCCTGAGCAAAGTGCCACCCGGGTGCAAGACTGATGTCCTAAAGAAAAAAGTATTCATATAAAAATCACTGCTGCCAGAGAAAACATTGCGTTAATGCAATTAACACAGAGCTTGGCAAAGTGCGGACCACAGCCGGCCCTCTGGTTGTTACAGTGCGGCCCTCAGACTGAGACAGCCAAAGGGCTAACAACACAGGCCAACGGGCCGCAGCATGCGGCCGCCTGCCCCCAGGCACAAAGTCCCAATTTCACATCTATCTGCATCATCAGTATACATATAGCGGGGAATACAATGGTGGAGGAAGGAGACGCCTGCTCCTTCTTTCACCTTTCAGCTTGTGCCCTTGAGAAAGCAGACGTGATTTCATCACTACACTACATTTGCTGTGTGGAGCATGAGTGGAGCAGAGCGCCAAGGGAACGATAGCGAGGTGAGTATGTGTCTTTTTTGTTAATATGTGTGAATGTGTGTGGGCGCATGCTATATATAGGGGGTATGTGGGGGCTCAAGCTGTATATAGGGAGGCTATGTGGGGGCTCATGCTGTATATAGGGAGGCTATGTGGGGGCTCATGCTGTATATAGGGAGGCTATGTGGGGGCTCATGCTGTATATAGGGAGGCTATGTGGGGGCTCATGCTGTATATAGGGAGGCTATGTGGGGGCTCATGCTATTTATAGGGAGGCTATGTGGGGGCTCATGCTGTACATAGGAAGATTATGAGGGGCTCATGCTGTTTATAAAGGGGCTATGTGGGGGGTTCATGCTGTTTATAGGGGGCTATGTGGGGGCTCATGCTGTATATAGGGAGGCTATGTGGGGGTTCATGCTGTTTATAGCGGGCTATGCGGGGGCTCATGCTGTGTATAGGGAGGCTATGTGTGGGGCTCATGCTGTATATAGGGAGGCTGTGTGGGGCTCATGCTGTATATAGGGAGGCTATGTGGGGGATCATGCTGTCTATAGGGAGGATATGTGGGGGGCTCATGCTGTACATGGGGAGGCTGTGTGGGATCATGCTGTATATAGGGAGGCTGTGTGTGGGATCATGCTGTGTATAGGGAGGCTATGTGGGGGCTCATGCTGTATATAGGGAGGCTATGTGGGGGCTCATGCTGTTTATGGCGAGGCTATGTGGGGGCTCATGCTATATATAGGGAGGCTATGAGGGGGCTCATGCTGTTTATAGGGAGGCTATGTGGGGCATCCTGATGTATATAGGGAGGCTATGTGGAGGCTCATGCTGTATATAGAGGGGTGTCAGCATATTTAATTCTATTCAATATTAAGTGATACAATTAATATAAAATAATTGTTATTATAATTATTATTATTATTGCATCCTACTATGTACGGGACATCATAGTGGATGTGTCGTCACTGTGGGCATCATGTGTGAGGCTGTGAAAGGGGTATTGTACTGTGTGGAATCACTAACGGGCTTCTTAAGGAGCAGTATTTCTGAGTGGACGCATATAAAGGACTTGGCGAGGTTAGGGAAGTGGCTTAGAGTAAAATAAACATTGCAGAGGCACACTACGCAGGCTGCAGTATCTGTCCCTCTTTCCTAACGTTGAACACTTTTTTTGAGTTCATCCTGTGGAGGCCTGCATACATCCATGTTGGATTTATCTTACAGGGCTGCTTCCCAATACTCATCTCTTATACCTTATTATTGATGTGCAATACTATACTGTTGCATATATTTGACACTGTTTTTGCCATACCGTTGTGGAGTATAATGTAGCCCACTACTCTTTTCAATACCATTGATGCAATGACATACTAATATGTACCACCTAAAATTCTGCTGAAAGGGCAGTCTTTTGGCATACACCTCACTTATAAACGTCAATAGACAAATTAGTCTTGTGTTCTCACCGAAGCCTCTTGGAAAGACAGAGACCTCCAGGCCACTCTTAAGAGTCGTCAAGCCTTTGGACATTGTACAAATCTACCACTGGGCAGATAGTGATACGATCATTTTGACGCTGAGCATGGATGTCTATTCAGGGAGCATGAATGGAAACGAAAGCGAGGTCTGTAAAGGTACTGTCACACTTAGCGTTGTACCAGCGATCCCGACCAACGATATGACGCGGTCAGGATCGCTGGTACATCGCTAAGTGGTCGCTAGTGAGCTGCCACACAGGCAGATCTCACCAGCGACATCGCTGGGGACGGGGGTCGCTACTTACCTGTCACACTAGGCGATCCTGACGTCCTCCCGCCCGCGTCCACGCGTCACTTGTCGGCGTCACAGGAAGCCCAGCAGGAAGCTGACGATGAGAAACGGTCCAGGACGTTCTCACGCGATCAGCGATAACCAGAGGGGGAGCGGTCGGCGGTAAGTATCAGACATAGCGATCTAGTGAAACCTCCACCAGGGAGAGCTGGTGAGGGAAGAGAGGTTACACACTAAGAGCAGCAACCCTGAGCAACAGCACAGGTGCCACAAGTAACGAGAGAGAATAGTCAGACGAACCGAGTCAGAAACTAGCAGGAGCAGATGTACCAGAAGGTGCAGCAATACACGTAGTCAAAATACCAAGCCGAGAATCAGAAAGCCAGAACATGAGCACGGGGTCCAAAACGTGAGACGAAATACATGGTCAGGGTACAAGCCGGGGAGTCAGATGCCAGAGAGGGAACGTAACAGCAGAGACGAATACCAAGAGACGAGGTCAGAAATCAGTCCGGGTCATGCACGTGAATATCAGTCAGAGGCAGGAGAATCACCAAGGTACAAGGGTCAGAGGCTCTAAACTGGAAACTTGAGCTATCACTAACACTGGTCAGCAGGCTGTGAGAGACTGAAATAGCCCAGCTAGCTCCAGAACAAGGCTGAGGAGATTAACTCCCGCATGACCAGTCCGGAGTGAAGACAGCAGAAAATAAACTCCGGACTGGACCATGACAGCGATATCGCTGCTGCGTCACAAAAACCAGTGACGTTATAGCGATATTGCTAGCGATTTCGCTTAGTGTGACAGGCCCTTAAGATAGGGGGGAAAAATGTACCAGGACACTTGGCAATCCTGATTTTCCTGCAGCATAATTTAGAGAAGTTGGCAAGTATTAAAAAGATCTCTTCCTTCACCTGGGGAAGAAGCTTAATTGCAGCCTTAGTCCTGTATCTAAGTACTCTAATCATGGCTGAGTGACTCGCTGACACGGGGGGTACATGCCCCAATAGATCCGCTCTTACTACTGTATATGCGAAACCTCAATCCAAAACTGAGTGCGTTTGTCTTTCACAGTTAATCAGTTATGTAAGCGGGATTGCCAGGAATTCCTTAAAATAAATACCCATTTTCTAGTTTAACCTGCTGCGTAGTACTGGTGGTGTCACCTTCCTATGTACAATTGTCAATTCAGAGGTACCACAATCTCCGAGCCGTACATATCCTGCGTCCGTGAGCTTCAAAGCAATGAATGCAGCCTTAACGTAATTACGCTTTAGATGCTCTCTGGGCTCCTTTTGAAGTGAAGTGAGGATAGTGCTGGGAAGACGCTGATCTCTTGCTGTTAAACAATAGGTGCGGTGCATTTGCCTGTGGGTGTCACAAATGTTTAATTGTGAAGAGATATCTGACATGCAACGATCTGCCTTCACTGCCTGTATGCTTGTCAGATGGGATCACTGTGTCACCTAGGACCGTGTATTGATCACGCAGCGCTACTTTAGAGGAGTCAATTCAACATTAATGAGATCTAGAGTGCACTTTATTAATTCCTTCCTGGGGTATATTCCGGCAGGTTTCATAATTCGCCTCATTTGAATGCAGTGGAAGAAATCAGACATCTTCATTTATATGAATTGCATAAAATTAACAGGTGCAAGAGTTAAAAATCAAACTCTTAAAGTGAACCTGTCAGCAGGATTGTGAACAGTAACCTACAGACAGTGTCAGGTTGCGCCATTATACTGATTACAATGATACATTGGTGATAAAATCCGTCTTGTGGTTCTTGTGTAATCTTTATTTTCAGTTTGGAGTTAATGATATGTCTGTTCTTCAGGGCGGCCTGTGGGGGGGGGGGTGACCTCAGTGACCTGCCCCTTAGTTTACATAATGAATATTCTATATATTTAAGATAAAATAAAAAAATCACCTTCTACGGGCAGACGCTGGCAGTGGCGCCTATGCTGCAGCATGATCGCATCTATAATGTTTATTTAATTATTGTTTTTGATGGCATACCTAAATTTAAAATAAAAAGTCAGTCTGAAAATGATATTGGCCTCGCCTGCGCAGTAGCATCTATTAGCGATCCAATAGATGCTACCGCGCAGAGGCACCATCTTGGAAGAGGTAATTTTTTCTTCTCTAGCAAGATGGCGCCGCGGGCCCCTGCTCAGTAATCAGATCTCCGATAGCTGCTACTGCGCAGGTGCAGCTGGCACCATTTTCACACTGATTTTTTTGGCCTTTTAAATTTATGTACAGTATGTCATAAAAACAGTAATTAAATACACATTATAAATGCGATCATGCTGCAGTGCAGGCGCCGCCGCTGCCTGTCTGCAGAAGGCAGGAATATTCATTATGTAAACTAGGGGGCAGGTTACTGAGGGATCAGTGACCTGTCAGAAGCCATACACATGAATACTTAATCAGAGCACCACATAAAGCCTCCCCCCTCACAGGCCGCTCTGGAGCACGGCGGACATATCATTAACACAAAACTGTAAATAAAGGATACACAAGAACCAAAAGACGGATTTCATCACCAAGGTATCATTGTAATAAGTATAACAACAACGACCAGACACTTTCTATAGGTTACTTGGCACAATCCTGCTGACAGCTTTCCTTCAAGATTGGGTTGGGTGACACGTTGAGATATATTAAAACCACTGATTACATAAGATGGGTATTGATTGGGGTTGGGGTGAACTTTTGAAAATTAGGGTTTTTCCCAAGGCCTGTAGGCAAAAAAGTATCCACAGCCCATGAGTTAGAGGCATTAATGTTTAAAGGATTATCTAACTGCATATCAATTCAGGAGAGTTCGGCTACGCAGCCTGACAATTTTTTGGTTGATGGGTGGGCACCCGATTCTGCATTATTGAACTGCTTGCATAACATGCATTCTCTCTATGCAGCAATATAGAGCAGCCATGCCAGCTTCTGAAGCATTGGAAGCACTGTGATAGTGACAACCAACTACGGTGATCATGGTTGCCATAACCTTGTAGTTCCTTTGCCGGTGTGAGCATAGTTGCCACAATCTTGTAGTTCCTTTGCTGGAGAACTACTGCACATACATAAGAATTTGCACTCTTGACAACTGGCCAGACAGCTCACAAGAAGCAGTAACCCTATAGAAAAAATTGCACTTCAGAACTAAAGTTTTTAAAAAGGTATAATTTTATTACACAAACTTACAAACATAAACATACAAGAAGTTAAAGGGAATAATAAGATGGTGAACAATACCAAAAGAAGCACCGCAGACCAGAGGCTAAAAGATAAGGTAATCAATATAATACACTACACCGAGACATTAAATAACCTAGTAAGTGCTGAATTGTACCATAGTGGACAGAATCACTAAGTAAAAATACATCAAAGAAATAACAAGGAGACACTAGGGTAGGTAATTTAAAAATTGCGATGATTACCTCAGGCCTGCAGGTGCCACAACCCCTATGCGCGTTTCGGCTGCATGTGCCTTCTTCTACCTACTAAGAGCTTTTAGCTTGAAACGTGTTGACCCGTATCCTTCTTAGTTCCTTCCCCCTCCCCTAGTTTGACCCCCCTTTTTCATTTCTATGGTTTTGTTCTTACTATTTTAATCTGCATCATTAAAAGTCATGTTTTAATTCTACACATCAAGGCAGAGCTGGATGCTCCTTTTTTTCTTTTGATTGTTGCCCAGCTGCTGGTCTGGAGTGCATGCACCGCATGCTTTCGATGGAGGCTTAACATTTCCACACTTGGTGAGCTGAATACTCCTCTCCTCCCCTTCCCTGTTTTTTATCCCACCTACTGTCACAGTGATGTTGGGACTTAGGGCTCTAACCAGGTCCCTAGAACTAGGGGTTCACTGATCTATCCATGTACCCTGGATTACTCATGGAGGTAGAGACGCCGGGTTCTCATGCTTTGCTATGCTCCTATACCTACCCTGATCTGTTCGCTCCCCCACTCAGGGTAGTGGGAAGTTGAAGTGTATAGGAACACACTAACCAGACAAACAAAGGAAGATGGACAGGGATAAATGAAAATACCAACCATACAAAATACTCACACCAAACAACAGAGTGGGACGCAGGGGAGTTAAAAAAGGAGAAATCAAATAAAAGAGGATGAGGATGTGTACACTAATCCATTACAATGCTAGGCTTCATGTGGCTGAAGTGTGTCAGCAGTTCCTGCATAATGAAGGCATTAATGTTATGGACTGGCCGGCCTATTCCCCAGACCTGAAACCAATCGAGCATATCTGGGAAATCATGTCTCTTTCCATCCCCCACATTTCACCACAGACTATCCAGGAGTTCATTGATGTTTTAATCCAGGTCTGTCAATAGATGCCTCAGAAGAACATCCGCCTCCTCATCAGGACCATGCCCAGGCATTGTAGGGAGGTCATACAGGCTCGTGGAGGCCACACACTACTGAGAATCGTTTCCTTGTCTTGAGGCATTTCCACTTAAGTTGATTCAACCTGTAATTTGATTTTCCACTTTGATTTTGAGTATCATTCCAAACCCAGACCTCCATGGGATATTAATTTTGATTTACGTTGATTATTTTTATGTTTTATTGTTCTCAATGCATTCCACTATGTCATGAACAAAGATTTGCAATTGGAATATTTCATACAAAGATATCTAGGATGTTAAATTTTAGGGTTCCCTTTATTTTTCGAGCAAAATATACAGTGAAGGAAATAATTATTTGATCCCTTACTGATTTTGTAAGTTTTCCCACTGACAAAGACATGAACAATCTATAATTTTAAGGGTTGGCTAATTTTAGCATTGAGAGATAGAATATTAAAAATAAAATCCAGAAAATCACATTGTATAAATTATATAAATTAATTTGCATTTTGCAGTGAGAAATAATTATTTGAACCCCTACCAACCATTAAGAGTTCTGGCTCCTACAGACCAGTTAGATGCTCATAATCAACTCGCTACCTGCATAGCTGTCTTACATAGTCAACTTTATAAACGACTCCTGTCCACAGACTTAATTAATTAATCAATCAGTCAGACTCTAACCTCTACAACATGGGCAAGACCAAAGAGCTTTCTAAGGATGTCAGGGACAAGATCATAGACCTGCACAAAGCTGGAATGGGCTACAAAACCATATGTAAGGCTCTAGTTGAGAAGGAGACAACTGTTGGTGCAATAGTAAGAAAACGGAAGAAATACAAAATGAATGTCAATCGACATCGATCTGGGGCACCATGCAATCTCACCTTGTGGGGTATTATCATGAGGAAGGTGAGAGATCAGCCTGAAACTGCAAGGCTGATCTCAAGGGAGCTGGGACCACAGTCACCAAGAAAACCATTGGTAACACATTACGCCATAAAGGTTTAAATCCTGCAGTGCCAACAAGGTCCCCCTGCTCAAGAAGGCACATGTGCACGCCTGTCTGAAGTTTGACAATGAACACCTGGATGATTCTGTGAGTGATTGGGAGAAGGTGCTGTGGTCAGATGAGACTAAAATTGAGGTCTTTGGCATTAATTCAACTCGCCGTATTTGGAAGAGAAATGCTGCCTATGACCCAAAGAACATCATCCCCACTGTCAAGCATGGAGGTGGAAACATTATGTTTTGGGGATGTTTTTCTGCTAAGGGCACAGGACTACTTCACTGCATCAATGGGAGAATGGATGGAGCCATGTAATGTAAAATCCTCAGTGACAACCTATTTCCCTCCACCAGGACATTAAAAATGGGTTTTGGCTGAGTCTTCCAGCAAGACAATGACCCAAAACATACAGCCAAGGCAACAAAGTGGCTGAAAAAGAAGCACATTAAGGTCATGGAGTGGCCTAGCCAGTCTCCAGACCTTAATCCCATAGAAAACTTACGGAGGGAGTTGAATCTCCGAGTTGCCAAGTGACAGACGCAAAATCTTAATGATTTAGAGATGATCTGCAAAGAGGAGTGGACCAAAATTCCTCCTGACATGTGCGCAAACCTCATCATCAGCTACAAAAACCATCTGACTGCTGTGCTTGCCAACAAGGGTTATGCCACCAAATATTAAGTCTTGTTTGCCAGAGGGATCAAATACTTATTTCTCACTGAAAAATGCAAATAAATTTATATAATTTATACAATGTGATTTTCTGGATTTTATTTTTGATATTCTATCTCTCAATGTTAAAATTAACCTACCCTTAAAATTATAGACTGTTCATTTTTTGACAGTGGGCAAACTTACAAAATCAGCAAGGTATCAAATAATTATTTCCTTCACTGTATACCATATATATACACATTTTTTTTTTAAAAAACCTAACATAAACAGTAACATACATAAAATGTTAAATACAATGAGGATACATGTGTAAAAAAGAACAGGTGAATGAGGACGGAGGAAGCAAAAAAACAGTGGAGCTGATGAAGAAGGTCACAGAAAAGGATAAAGATGCAGAGAAGGGTACAGAAGGTACCGGGGAAGGAGAAGGTGTCAGGTAAAGTATCATTCAAGAAAAAGAAAAGGAAATTGAAAGGGTAACCATAAGTTTAAGTAACGTATTAGAATAAGATGCCCTGCCTGTATACATGAGGATTAATACTAATTCTGGACATTATATGACTTGCATCCTGCATATTCACCAGTTCTACCCTTTGCAGGCTCTACGTCTTAAGTTGCAATGCATTTTTGAGCTGGTGTGAAGATACTAGCTGCTGTGATCTCTAAACTATACAGCACAGCACAGAGAGAGGGATTCCTGCTCTTCATTGTTTAGTTAGCACAAAGATAGCAGCAGCAGCAGCATGGAGGAAATGTTACAGCAGTACTGAGCTGTGTTAGTGAATCAATCTCTGTGATGAGGTCAAAGACTTGTAGGATAGCTCAGTACAATCTTTCTGTGTCTCCCTCTAGTGCCTCCCTCTGCTCCTCTTGCCTTTTCCCACTTTCGTCTCTATAATATGGGGTATAACCTTACATCCTACTGTTTTTGCACTCTTTCTTGTCCAAGCAAGACTGATTTGAGTTTTTTTTTTATCAGAGCGGATGGTGAGTTCATCAGGTGGGGTAGAAGAAATGGCTCATAAGTGGGGAAGCAAGCAGATTTATTTGATAACATATGTGACAAAGTTTCTTATATTCGCCTGTATTATTGATTTATGCAAATTATAAACAGTAGTACTATACGTCACTCCTTTTAGAGTAGCAGGGCCTGTCGTTGCAATACCTCATTGCTACTTCTCCTGGAACTTCCCCATCCACGAAAATTTTTTGCTTTCTAATGAAGGCCCGGAATCTAGGACCGAAACGTCAAATATATATTGCAATTTGATTGTTTAAATAAAAATTCTCACCGATATCCTGCTGTACCCCTGAGTGCCGAATTTTTCTCTATTTATTGATTTTGTGCAAAGATTATTGAAAGTACAGAGACCATTGAAACAGGATGAGACATAACGAAACAGAAGAAGCTGTTACATAAGGAACAACATATTGGAGTAAGTGTTCTGCCCTTTTAATAGTGCAAAGAATGTTTTATTATGTGCTGAGTTAATTATAACACCATCTAGTGGTGGCTGAATTTGTAGCAGTGTCTTCAATAGCATTATGAAGCCTGAAGAAGGGCCATTTTGCTTCTGTGGATCTCATAGGATGCACATGTTTTTTTGTCCTTCTGTGTAACCTTTGTTTTTCCTGCAACTTCTCTACTTGAGTCACTACCCGGCTTAAAGCATATCTGGTAAGCTTAATCTTTCTTGCAATGCAGTGATTCAGAGAGGTGTTATGTACTGTCTAGCAGCCAAGAGATGTCATTAACCCTTTAGTTGCCAGTTCTCAGTAAATGTAATCATAAACTAATGTATTCCTATGTAATGTTTGCATCTCAATGTACACTTCTGTGATTGTGTTAGCTATGATCATCTGCCCAATACTTATGCATGTTATTTGTACTCCTTGTAGTTTTACCGCGCATGTTCTATACGCTTCACAAATAAACAAGTTAGACTACAGAGAACAGTCTGCTTATTTGGAAGACAGAGCTGTGGTTTATACTGTATGCTGGATTGCACATCATGTCAGCGTGCCTGAAGGCAGAATAGTAAAACAGCTTGGCAGACACTTGCAATAGTGAATTCAGGCTGTAAGGGACCGCTATCACCCAGACTGCTCCGCATACGGGTACTACAGCAGCCGCCATACAGCCGCAGGAGACAAGTCCAGGGCCTAGTAAAACAGATCGCCATATGCCTGCGACAGTGAATTCAAGCTGTAAGGGACCGCTATCACCCAGACTGCTCTGCATACGGGTTCTACAGCAGCCACCATACAGCCACAGGAGACAAGCCCAGGGCTCAGTAAAGGACCGCCGGTCGCACGCGGTGATTGCATAGACTGTACGGGACTGCTAACACCCACACTGCTCCGCATACGGGTATCACAGCAGCCACCATACAGCCGCAGAACACTACTGCAGCCCGCCAAGAAGTGCTACATCTTTCCCGCCACACGGAAGCTGCCTTACATAGACTGTTTCCCACCAATATACTAAGCAACACTCAGCTAAACGCACAATGTCTCGGAAAAGTACATCTTCACTCAAAACAACGTCACGAGCAAGCTCCAGCAGGTCGTCCTTAGCAGAGCTAGCTGCTGTCACTCGCGCCGAGGCCGAAGCAGCCAAAGCGAGATCCTCCTTCACCGAACGAGAGATGCATGTAAAGCTGAGACTAGCAGATCAAGACGCAGAAACTGCACGTTTGCAAGCAGAGCTAGAAAGACTTGCGGCAGACAAAGAGACAGCAGCTGCAATAGCTAAAGCAGAGTATTTGGAAGCTATGAAAGATCCTGATTCTGAGAGACACAGCAGTATTCTCGGACCAGATCTAGAGCACCAAGATCCAGCGCAACGAGTCACAGAGTACGTCCATCAACATTCCGGTGTAGATGACAGCCCTGGCGCATCATATCGTTCAGCCCATGCCGATTACTAGCGATCCAACCCCGAGCTTCACTACCATAGGCGAGGAGACGTCCAGCACAGAGATGTCGACAACAGCTACCGTTCCAAGAAAAGAAGGTACAGCTCCCATCCCGCCTTAAAGAGACACCTTCTTCACCAACAAGGTACCGCACAGACTATCCAGAGTCACAAGCGTCTTACAGGTATGGTGATGCACCACACATTAGACATGACTATCACACACCGGCTCATGCCAGCACTGACGGAGCCATCAAGGACCATGCAAAGTTCCTTGCCCACCAAGATCTGGTTACAAAGGCACTTGTAACGTTCACTGACAAACCCGAGAACTATCGGCCATGGCGAGCCTCGTTCCGGAACGCCATTCTTGGTCTGGACCTTTCTTGTGGTGAGGAGTTAGATCTCCTGGTGAAGTGGCTCGGAAGTGAGTCAGTCGAGCATGCCAAAAGACTGAGAGACATTAATGTAAAACATCCTCGCAGAGCCCTACATAAGGTGTGGGAAAGACTTGATGAATGCTATGGGGCAGTAGAAGTCATAGAGAATGCTTTATATAAAAGAATTGAGGATTTTCCTAAGATAGGACCTAAAAGTTATCTAAAGCTTAGAGAACTGAGAGATTTGTTGAATGAGTTGCAGGTTGCTCAGCAGGAAGGAGACTTGCCCGGATTGGCATTCTTAGATACCTCTAGGGGTGTCAATCTGATAGTACAGAAACTTCCTTACAACCTACAAGAAAAGTGGATTACATGTGGTTCAGAGTATAAACACAATCATAATGTATCATTTCCTCCTTTCACTGTATTTGTTGATTTTGTCACCAAACAATCTAGGATTAGAAATGACCCTAGTTTTGAATTTACTCTGTCGTGTTCCACTGCCACTGGTGTCAAATCTGATAAGACACCCGTGGCAGCCCACAAAACTAACATTGATTCCACAGGCCCTCCTCACAAGGTGAATAAATCCCCTCCAGACGAGAACAAACCTCAGGATGTCAGTAAATATTGTCCTCTACACAAGAAACCACATCCTCTACTAAAATGCAGAGCCTTCAGGGAGAAGTCTTTAGAGGATCGCAAAGGTTTCCTCAAGGAGAACAACATCTGCTTCAAATGTTGTGCTACAACCCCTCACTTCGCCAGGAACTGTGAAGCTAGCGTGAAATGTGCAAAATGCAGCAGCACGGATCACAATACAGCCTTCCACCCTGGATCACCTCCACGAGTGTTGTCGCAAGCAGAGGAGCACGATGGAAAGCAGAAGGACACTGACGAAGACACCCCTGATGTCAACTCTAATTGTATTGAGATCTGTAGAGGACTCACAGGAGGAAGGTCCTGTTAAAAAATATGCCTTGTCCGAGTCTATCCTGCAGGCCGCAAGGGCAAACCCTTCAATATTTATGCAATCCTGGATGATCAAAGTAACAGGTCTCTAGCCAGGTCCATCTTCTTTGACAACTTCAGCATCGTAGGCCCTGGTTCTCCCTACACCCTGAGGACGTGTTCAGGTACCGTTGAGAAGGCGGGGAGAAAAGTAACCGGATACAAAGTGGAGTCCATAGATGGCTAGACCTGCCTATCATTACCAACCATCCTGGAGTGCAACCAGATTCCTGACAACAGGTCAGAAATACTTTCATGGGAGGTGGCGACATATCACCCCCATCTAAAGCGTATAGCCCACCTGATACCTGAACTAGATCCAGGAACCCCAATAGTTCTACTTCTGGGAAGAGATATACTACAAGTCCACAAGGCTAGAGAATGTATAGACGGCTCCGGGAATGCTCCATACGCACAGAGGCACGACCTTGGATGGGTCATTATAAGAGACGTCTGCCTAGGAGGAGCAGACAAGCCGGCCTTAGTCGACAGCATGCTTACCAATACCCTTGAAAATGGACGTCCGTCTCTCTTCCAGCCATGTAAGAGTAGCTTCCTGGTAAAAGAGTTGCCACACAATGCTCCTCTACCTTGTCCATTAGCTGATCCTTCCTGTGAAGACCACTCATGTGACGGTGACCAAGATCACATAGGGTGCACAGTTTTCCACAGAACAAGAGAGGACAACAAGGTAGCAATGTCCATAGAAGACAGACTGTTTTTGGACATCATGGATCGAGAGATGGTAAGAGATGAGTCAAAGAGTTCGATGGCCCCTCTACCATTTAAACCCCAGAGGCAATGCTTACCCACCAGTCAGAAGTCTTGTAAAGGTTGGCACCATTGCAAACAAGCATTTATCGCTCCGAACCTGGAAAATGCCAAAAACACGATAATTCGTACCATACAACGGGAGTGTTACGCCAAAGAAATAGACAACCTCAACAAAGGTCAACCCATTTCTAGAGACAGTGTCTTGAAAAAGCTTGATCCAATAATTGACCAAAATGAGCTGATAAGGATTGGAGGTCGTCTTCAGGAAGCCAAGGTGGAATTTGTGGAAAAACACCCTGTAATAATTCCTGGTCATCACCATGTGACTACTCTGCTCGTACAGCACCATCATGTTTTGGTGAAACATCAGTGCCAATTGTTTACCGAAGGGAAACTACGAACTGCTGGACTATGGATAGTCGGAGCAAAGAGATGTGTGAGTAAACTCATCTTCAACTGTGTGACTTGTCGCAAACTCTGCGGCGCGACTCAAAGCCCAAAGATGGCCAATCTCCCATCAGACAGACTTAGTATCCTCCCTTTACCAACGTTGGACTGGATGTATTCGGGCCGTGGTCTGTGGTTGCATGGCATACTAGAAGAGTCCAAGCCAGTGCAAAACGCTGGGCAGTTATGTTTACCTGCATGTCCATCCACATGGAAGTGACTGAATCCATGGACACATCAAGTTTCATAAATGTACTCCGATGCTTCATTGCCATCAGAGGCACCGTGAAACATATTCGCTCTGACAGAGGCACAAATTTCATAGGACCAGTGAAAGAACTCCAAATTCCTTCCAACCTAGACATTACCAGTGTGGAAAGATACCTGAGTGAACAGGGATGTACCTGGACCTTCAATTTACCACACTCTTCTCACATGGGAGGTGCTTGGGAGAGGATGATAGGAATAGCACGTAGAATCTTAGACTCTATCTTCTTGCAAGAAGGTAGCACAAGAATCACACACGAAGGTTTGACAATATTCTTGGCAGAAGTTTCGGCCATCATAAATGCCAGACCATTGACTGCACTCTCCAGTGATGCTGACGATCCAACCAGTCTTACTCCCGCCATGTTACTCACTCAGAAAACCGACACTACTAGCGCTCCACTGGGAGAATTCAGCAGCAAGGACCTCTACAGACGTCAATGGAGACAAGTTCAAAGTCTCCAATAATTTCTGGGACAGATGGAGAAAGCAATACCTCTCCACCTTACAGCCTAGGAAGAAGTGGCAGATCGATAAGTCGAACATCAAACCCGGTGATATTGTGCTCATGAAGGACGGTCAGTCACATTGAAATGAGTGGCCTCTGGGCCTCATCACCAAGGTGTTCCCAAGCAAAGATGAGAAGGTGCGCAAGGTTGAGGTCAAAGTGTAGAAGGCTGGGGAGAGTAAACTATTCCTCAGACCAGTTGCGGAGCTAATTCTATTGCTTTTGCCTAAAGAGCCTGTAAGTGGCATTAGTTAATGCCAAGTGGGGAGTGTTCTGTCCTCTTAATAGGGCAAAGAATGTTTTATTATGTGCTGGGTTAATTATAACACCATCAGCATTATGAAGCCTGTGACTTTAACAGTAGCAATGCACTATGGGATTAAAGCAGTGCTTTGTGGGAAAGAAGCAATGTATTCTGGGATGAAGAAGGGCCATTTTGCTTCTGTGGATCTCATAGGATGCACATATTATTTTGTCCTCCTGTGTAACCTTTGTTTTTCCTGCAACTTCTCTACTTGAGTCACTACCTGGCTTAAAGCATATCTGGTAAGCTTAATCTTTCTTGCAATGCAGTGATTCAGAGAGGTGTTATTTACTGTCTAGCGGCCAAGAGATGTCATTAACCCAGGGGTCCTCAAACTACGGCCCGCGGGCCGCATGCGGCCCTCCAAAGACTTTTACCCGGCCCCCCGCCAGGCCGACTTTGAGCTCTTGAACTGCACTGCAGTTCAGTGCCGGCGGGCCGTGTAATTGCGGGCGGGACGAGGCGCCGAGGAAAGGCGTTGCGCAGCCCTCCCGCAGCACAGTGCACAGAGACGACGTGAGTGTCATCACGCCGCCTGCGCCGCCTGATGATGTCACCCCGCCTGGGCCTGTGCCGGAAGAAGACGGAGACGAGCGGGCGCCTCTTCAGAGCAGCGCGGGGACATAGCTGAGTACTTTTTTTTTTTTTTTTTTAATGCAGGGTCCTATTGGGGACATTTTCCTGCCTAGTGGGGTCACTTTCCTGCCTAGTGGGGATCTGTGCTACCTATTGGGGATATTTTCCTGCCTAGTGGGGACATTGTTCTGCCTAGTGGGGATCTGTGCTACCTATTGGGGATATTTTCCTGCCTAGTGGGGACATTGTTCTGCCTAGTGGGGACCTGTGCTACCTATTGGGGACATTTTTCTGCCTAGTGGGGACATTTTCCTGCCTAGTGGGGACCTGTGCTACCTATTGGGGACATTTTTCTGCCTAGTGGGGACATTTTCCTGCCTAGTGGGGACCTGTGCTACCTATTGGGGATATTTTCCTGCCTAGTGGGGACATTTTCCTGCCTAGTGGGGACCTGTGCTACCTATTGGGGATATTTTCCTGCCTAGTGGGGACATTTACCTGCCTATTGAGTACATTTACCTTCCTATTGGGGACCTGTGCTGCCTATTGGGGACATTTACCTGCCTATTGGGGACCTGTGCTGCATATTGGGGACCTGTGCTGCCTAATGGGGACCTGTGCTGCCTATTGGGGACATTTACCTGCCTATTGGGGACATTTACCTGCCTTTTGGGGACCTGTCCTGCCTATTGGCGACATTTACCTGCCTTTTGGGGACTTGTGCTGCCTATTGGGGACATTTACCTGCCTATTGGGGACCTGTGCTGCCTATTGGGGACATTTACCTGCCTTTTGGGGACCTGTGCTGCCTATTGGGGACATTTACCTGCCTATTGGGGACGTATGCTGCCTATTGGGTACATTTACCTGCCTTTTAGGGACCAATGCTACCTATTGGGGATTCTTGCACCAACCTTGTACGCCTTCAGAGTCCTCCTGGATGGAGAAAGAAAAATGTTGTGAAGAAGAAACGGAGAGTGGTGGTCATGGGGGATTCCCTGTTGAGAGGAACAGAGGCCGCTATCTGCAGACCGGATATAACTTCAAGAGAAATGTGCTGTCTTCCAGGTGCAAAAATTAAAGATGTGTCTGACAGGATATCAGGACTCTTCAGACCTACAGATGACTACCCATTCCTGCTACTACATGTGGGGACAAATGACACCGCAAGAAACAACCTGGAAACCATCTGCAGAGACTTTGAAGACTTAGGCAAGAAAGTGAAAGAACTGGGAGCGCAGGTGGTCTTCTCTTCCATCCTCCCAGTGGATGGCCATGGAACAAGGAGGTGGAATAAGATTCTGCAGGTGAACAACTGGCTACGTCGATGGTGCCGTCAGCAACGATTTGGATTTCTGGATCACGGAGTGAACTACTTATACGATGGACTACTTGCTAGAGATGGGGTGCACCTTACGAAGACTGGAAAGCATGTATTTGGAAGTCGCCTTGCTACACTTGTAAGGAGAGCTTTAAACTAGAACAACATGGGAAGGGAAGCAAAAGACCAGAAAAAGCCATACACCTGACAGATGCTATTGAGAACTCTGCTAATAGAAGTGGAAAGGAAGAACAAAGACGAAAGAATCTAATTAATAAAAATATTGGAGAAAGAGAAACCAATCACAAACTAAAATGTTTCTATACTAATGCACAAAGCATGGGCAACAAACAAGGAGAATTGGAACTACTAACACAGGAAAAGAAATATGATGTCATTGGAATCACTGAAACTTGGTGGGATGATACACATGATTGGAATACAAGACTAGAAGGATACAACTTATTTGCAAGAAACAGACTTGATAAACGAGGAGGAGGTGTTGCATTGTATGTTAGAAACGCGTATATCTGCACAGAGATTGAAGCTTCAGAGACTGGGAGTTCTGTGGAAACTGTTTGGGTAAGAATACAAGGACAGAACAATGGAAAGGACACCATTGTAGGCATTTACTACAGGCCGCCTGTGCAAGCTGAAGATATGGATGAACTCTTTATGCATCAAATGGCCAAGTTCTCCAAAAAATATGACATAGTTGTCATGGGAGATTTCAACTATCCAGACATTTGTTGGGAATCTCTCTCAGGCAAAACTAACAGGTCAAGGAAATTCTTATCCTCTCTTGCTGACAACTTTATCTTCCAAAAGGTAGGGGAGAAAACAAGGGGAACTGCTACCTTGGATCTAATCCTTATAAACAGGGAGGAAATGGTTGAGGAGGTAAAAGTGGCTGGAACCCTAGGAGGTAGCGACCATGCTATTTTAGAATTTTGGATAACTAGAGGCGGAAGACCTGTGAAGACTCAGACGTCAAGGTTAGATTTCAGAAAGGCAGATTTTAAGGGATTCAGAAAGATAATTGGAGAGATCCAATGGCTGGATATCCTTAAAGACAAAAATGTCCAGGAAGGATGGGAAATCTTGAAAAATGAAATTCTCAAAGCACAGTTGTTAACAATTCCGAAAAGAGGGAAGAATAGGAAGCATTTAAGGAAACCAGGATGGGTGAACACAGAACTTAAGCACATGCTAAAAAGGAAGAAAAAAATGTTTATAAAATGGAAAGAGGGAGGCATATCTAAAGAAGAATATAATGCTGTCTGCAGAATCTGCAGGGCACAAATCAGATTAGCTAAAGCTGAAAATGAATTGAGGCTTGCAAGAGATGTCAAAAGCAATAATAAAGGATTTTGGGGATATGTCAAAAGTAAAAGAAAAGTCAAAGATGCTATAGGATTTTTACAGGATGAAAATGATGAAATGGTAAGACAGGATGTTGAGAAGGCTGAACTTTTAAATTCCTATTTTGCATCTGTTTTCTCTCAGAAAGGAAATGTAACACCAACTGTTATTCACTGTCCTATTAAGGGAATAGAAGAATCCAGGATATCTATAAACAGAAAGATAGTGAGGAAACACTTAGCTAACCTAAATGAATTCAAGTCTCCAGGTCCAGATGAATTACACCCCAGAGTACTGAAGGAGATAGCAGAAGAAATTTCTGAACCACTCTCCATAATCTTTGAAAATTCTTGGAGAACAGGAGAAGTGCCAGAAGACTGGAGAAGAGCAAATGTTGTTCCTATCTTCAAAAAGGGGAAGAAGGTGGACCCAGGCAACGGTAGGCCGGTGAGTCTGACTTCTATACCAGGAAAGATCTTTGAACAAATTATTAAACAACATGTAAGTCAATACCTGGATAAGAATGAAGTGATCAAACAGAGTCAGCATGGGTTTGTAACTAATAAGTCATGTCAGACTAACTTAATTTCCTTCTATGACGGTATCACTGATTGGGTGGATCAAGGAAATGCTGTAGATATAGTATATCTTGACTTCAGCAAAGCATTTGACAAAGTCTCTCATACAATCCTTATTGAAAAAATGACTAAGTATGGAATGGACAAGGCAACTGTTAGGTGGATTCATAGCTGGCTTAGTGATCGGACCCAAAGAGTGGTCGTAAATGGCTGCACATCCAGTTGGAAGAATGTCTCAAGTGGGGTACCACAGGGCTCTGTCCTGGGCCCTGTATTGTTCAACATCTTTATCAACGATTTAGATGAAGGAATTGAGGGTAAACTGATTAAATTTGCTGATGACACAAAGCTAGGAGGGATAGCTAATACTAGAGAAGAGAGAGAGAGGATTCAAAAAGATTTAAATAAACTGGAGAAGTGGGCAGTAACTAACAGAATGTTTTTTAACAGGGAGAAATGCAAAGTACTACATCTGGGCAATAAAAATGAAAAAAGCATATATAGAATGGGAGGAATAGGGCTAAGTGACAGCACATGTGAAAAAGACTTGGGTATACTAATAGATCACAGACTGAATATGAGTCAACAGTGTGATGCAGCAGCAAAAAAGGCAAATGCAGTTCTAGGATGTATTAACAGAAGCATACAGTCTAGATCACGTGAAGTCATTATTTCCCTCTACTCCTCTTTGGTCAGACCTCATCTGGAATATTGTGTCCAGTTTTGGGCACCACATTTTAAAAAAGACATCAACAAACTGGAGCAAGTTCAGAAAAGAGCGACCAGAATGGTGGCCGGTCTGCAAACCCTGTCTTATGAGGAAAGGTTGCAGGATTTGGGAATGTTTAGTTTGCAAAAGAGAAGACTGAGAGGAGACTTAATTGCTGTCTACAAATATCTAAAGGGCTGTCACATTGTAGAAGGATCAACTTTATTCTCATTTGCACAAGGAAAGACTAGAAGCAATGGGATGAAACTGAATGGGAGGAGACACAGATTAGATATTAGAAAAAACTTTTTGACAGTTAGAGTGATCAATGAGTGGAACAGGCTGCCACGAGAAGTGGTGAGTTCTCCTTCAATGGAAGTCTTCAAACAGAGGCTGGACAGACATCTGACTGGGATGATTTAGCGAATCCTGCTTTGAGCAGGGGGTTGGACCAGATGGCCCAGGAGGTCCCTTCCAACTCTACGATTCTATGATTCTATGATTCTATGATTCTACCAGTCTGAGCCTGAGGTAAAAGTGGAGTTCCACCAATATGGGCACTGGTGAGGCTGCATTGATGGGCACTGATCAGGCTGCATTGATGGGCACTGATCAGGCTGCATTGATGGGCACTGATCAGGCTGCATTGATGGGCATTGATCAGGCTGCATTCATGGGCACTGATCAGGCTGCATTGATGGGCACTGATCAGGCTGCATTGATGGGCACTGATCAGGCTGCATTGATGGGCACTGATCAGGCTGCATTGATGGGCACTGATCAGGCTGCATTGATGGGCACTGATCAGGCTGCATTGTTGGGTACTGATCAGGCTGCATTGATGGGCACTGATCAGGCCGCATTGATGGGCACTGATCAGGCTGCATTGATGGGCACTGATCAGGCTGCATTGATGGGCACTGATCAGGCTGCATTGATGGGCACTGATCAGGCTGCATTGATGGGCACTGATCAGGCTGCATTGTTGGGTACTGATCAGGCTGCATTGATGGGCACTGATCAGGCTGCATTGATGGGCACTGATCAGGCTGCATTGATGGGCACTGATCAGGCTGCATTGATGGGCACTGATCAGGCTGCATTGATGGGCACTGATCAGGCTGCATTGTTGGGTACTGATCAGGCCGCATTGATGGGCACTGATCAGGCTGCATTGATGGGCACTGATCAGGCTGCATTCATGGGCACTGATCAGGCTGCATTGATGGGCACTGATCAGGCTGCATTGATGGGCACTGATCAGGCTGCATTGATGGGCACTGATCAGGCTGCATTGATGGGCAGTGCAGTCTGTATGTCTCTGTGTGGGCAGTTTTATTGCTGGTATATTGTTTTTGTAGCGCTGTATATATGTTGGTATTTTACTAATAGCAAGTTTGAATCCCTAGGAAACAATGATATCAAGAAAGAGAAAAAATTGACTCGAAGTGTAGGATATTCGAAGAACCCAAAAAATCGGTAAGTTTGATGATTTAACTTCATTTTTAATATTGTATTTGTTCCTATTTTTGTTTTACTACTTCTAAATAAGATATGTGCAGTGTGCACAGGAATTTATTCATAATTTTTTTAAACTATATTCCGGCCCTCCAACGGTCCGAGGGACCGTAATCTGGCCCCCTGTTTAAAAAGTTTGAGGACCCCTGCATTAACCCTTTAGTTGCCAGTTCTCAGTAAATGTAATCATAAACTAATGTATTCCTATGTAATGTTTGCATCTCATTGTACACTTCTGTGATTGTGTTAGCTGTGATCATCTGCCCAATACTTATGCATGTTATTTGTATTCCTTGTAGTTTTACCGCGCATGTTCTATACTCTTCACAAATAAACAAGTTAGACTACAGAGAACAGTCTGCTTATTTTGGAAGACAGAGCTGTGGTTTATACTGTATGCTGGATTGCACATCGTGTCAGCGTGCCTGAAGGCAGAATAGTAAGTTTCAGGCAAACAAGAAGGTTACAGGTGAAGGAGAGAACAAATAAAGGAATGCAGAGGAAGGATGCAGGACAGAGAAGCAAAGTTAAAAGGGAAAGCAAAGGGGAAGCAAAGTTAAAAGGGAAAAGGTTACAGGTGAAGAATAAGAATGTATGACAGAAGAAGAATGTAAATGTAAGAGAATATTCCAGGATAGTAAAATAATATATTGTTTTATAATATTTTAGGAAAATAACAGCGATAAAGGGATGATTGCAAAGGGAACACGGAAAATAGAAGCTTGCAGGCAAAGTAGGATACAGATAAAGAATTAAGATACAAGAAGGGAATATAGGTGCAGGGGGATACTGGAAAAAAGAACTAAAGAGGTATAAAACGTAGAGACAAAGGAGAAGGTTGCAGGCAAAGGAAACAGACATAATAGAAACAGGCAGGCAAAGGACACATATGCAGGTATGGGGAGAAAGATATAGGAAATGCTACAGATCAAGGAAGATTCAGACAAAAGAGCCATAGGAGAACATAAGAAGGTTACAGACAAAGGAGACGAACCAAGGAAAGAAATGAGAAAAAGATCTAGGTGAAGAAGGATTCATGTAAAGATGAAACAAAAATAAAGCTACATAGAGAGATCGAAGGAGAAAACTACAGCTGAAAAATTATCGCTGCAGGGGAAGGTTAGCAGAAAACACGAAGGAAAGGCGCCAAGCAAAGGAAAAGAGTACAAAAGGAGAAGGCTAGAGATGGTAGGATACAGAAGAAGAAGAGAAGGAAATAGGAGAGGAAGGAGTATAAAGGTGCTACAGGTGAAAGAAAGGTAAATTCACAAATCAGAAAGATACAGGGGAAGGATGTAAAACTACAGGTAAATGGCAAAGTTATAAGTGAATAAGAAAAAAAAATCCAGCAAATGAGATGAAAGCAAAAGAGCAGAAGTGAAGACGAAGGCAAGGGAAGGAACTGACATAGAACAAGGGCAAACATGAAGGATGTAAAGGAAAGTTACAGTTTTAAGGATAGAGGTGTAAGAAAAGGTTACTAGGAAAGATGAAGAAGAGGAACTAAGCAAAGGAAAAGAGTACAGAAAAAGGAGAAGGTTACAGATGAATAAGGATACAGAAGAAGATGAGATTAGGATAAAGAAGTTATGGGTGGAGAGATATACAGTGCCTTGAAAAAGTATTCATATCCGGTGAACTTTACTACATTTTTTTCATGTTACATCCATAAATATAAATGTATTTTATTGGGATTTTATGTGATATACAAGTGTTTGTGAAGTGTAAAGGAAGCAATACATATTGTTTAACTATTTAAAAAATATAAATCTGAAAATTGTGACATCTCTTTGTATTCAGTCCCCTGTAGTTTGATATCCCAAGATAAAATCCTGAGTGACTATTACCTTTATAAGTCACATAATTAGTAAGTTTAGTACACCATTGTGAAATTTACTCTCAGTATAACTATAGCTCTTCTGTAAAGGACTCAGAGGTTTGTTTGAGAACATTAAGGATCAAACAAACAGTCATGAAAACCAAGGAACACACTAGGCAGGTCAGGGATAAAGTTGTGGAGAAGACTACAGCAGGGTTAGGTTATAAAAAATAATAGCCCAAGGTCTGAACATCTCATGGAGCACTGTTCAATCCATCATTCAAAAATTGAAGAAGAATGGCACAACTGCAAACCTACCAAGACATGGCGGTACAGCTAAATTAATATCCCAAGCAAGGAGAGGGCTATTTATAGAAGCAGCTAAATGGCCCATGGTTACTCTGGAGGATGCTGCAGAGATCCACAGCTCAGGTGGGAGAATCTGTCCACAGGACAACTATTAGGCTGAGTTCACATTAGCGTATAGCATCAAATGAGAGAGCACTGAATGCGATATGGTAATGAATAGAGATGAGCACTAAAATACTTGGCTGCTCATTACTCGAACCAAGCAATTCCTAATGCTCAAATGCTCGTTTCGAGTAACGGGTATAATGGAAGTCAATGGGAAATCAGAGCATTTTTCCGGCAGACCCTGCAAAGAGGTTTAGGGGGCAGTGAAAATGTTGAAATGGATGGGAAAAGTCCTAAATGGAAGGTGAACAGCATGGGGAAGACCCCTGGAAGAATTTCTGACTTCCAGATCACTGCTGAGAACAATGGTGTCACACTTTTACTCCACTTTAATTACTGGCAAAAAAAAACATTCCAAATCGACGAGAAATTGCATTTTACAGAAAAAAAAATGTTAAGAAACATTTTTTCCTGTATAATGACTTGTGTATAAGGCCAAATTAAAAAAGAATTAAAAAATATATAATTTAAGTAAACCAAAGTTTGTAGTTTTATTAAAAATAGTAAATTTCAGTGTCATTTATGAAGGAGGCAAGAACTGCCAAAAAATTAGAGACTCAGAGGGACTCAGATACACTCTGTATTAGACATAAAGGAGAGCCTCATACAGATTCTGTTCAAACTGTCATATATTATTATTATTATTTATTTATATAGCACCATTGATTCCATGGTGCTGTAGTACATGAGAAGGGGTAACATGCAAAGTACAGATATCACTTACAGTAAACAACCTAACAATCACAGACTGATATAGAGGCGAGAGAGGACCCTGCCCTTTTGGGCTTACATTCTACATATATTGGTACTTCTATACTCATAAATGTTATGCACCAAGTGTAAATCCTGCCAAAAATTACAAGCAGGGTCATCCATACACCTTTGAAGGCACCAACTGTATTGCCTCATTCAAATATTGTGAGCAAAGTGTAGTTGTGGTACTCCTACACTCAAAGACTTTGTACAAAGTTCAAAACCAGGAAAAAGTTATAAGTAGGGTCATCCAGTCATCTATAGACCCTGTAAGTCAACAACTGGTGGTCTTTAATCAAATACAGAACACTAAAAAAAACTTTATGTGCTGCTATCATCTGGTGGTGTGTAAAAGTCGGATCTATACCAGACTTTGTTTATTGTTATCAGAATGAGCCTGTCAGCACTTTCTGTTGACAGGCAAAAGCTCCTGTCTGTTATAACACCCCTTATGGCACTAAAAATCCACTCAGATAAAACACTAGCAGCAGGGCAGTACAATACCTTCAAGGAGTAGAGGGACAGCTCATGCCAGGTGTCCTGCTTTGAGACCCAATAGCTGAAGGATGCAGAAGAATTAGGGAGTACATTGGTTTGGTTGCTCAGGTTTTGCTTGACCATCTTTTAAAACTTTCCCCTTCTTGTGTAAAATACCTGGCCATGAGGGCACGGATGCTGGGAGGGTGTTATGAAATTGGCCCAGGCCTTTGAGAGTCTACCCCTGCCTCTGCTGTACCTGGTGTGTCTCTCGCTCACCTCTCCTCCTTGGTTGGGCAAGGAAGCTTGATCCATGCCTTTAGTTTGATAGGATTTTTTTCAGCATATTTTCCACAATGGCCTTCTGGTATAGCAACATTTTAGAAGACCTCAGAAAGAAGAGATGCAAAGTTCTCCTTGTAGCATGGATCTAGCAGGGTGAACAACCAGTACTCATCTTTGGCCAAGATTAATGTAATACGAGAGTCACAGGAAATGCAGTGGTACATAAACTCGGCCATATGTGCCAAGCTCCCTGCAGACAACACTTCCCTGTCTTCAATATGATGACTACTCTCCATTTCCTCCTCCATCTCTTCCTTCTCATTCTCTTCTCAGCCCATCCACGTAGGAGAGACGGGGTGAAGCTTGTGTAGGTACTAGCATTTTTTGCGTTCAGCCAGTTCCTGTTCCTCCTCCTTTTCTTCAGCCTCCACCTCCTCATTGTTACCCAATCTGCGCTGAGCAGATGAGATGAGGCTGGACAGTATTTCCCTGTATCATGTCTTCCTCCATCTCCAGCTGGTCCACATGCAAAGCTTCATGTTTAATTTCCATCGCCGCTCACCATCTTTGTGGAGTCCTCAAAGTCATGGAGAACAGATATCCATGCCCACTCTTCAATTGTTATGTGTGGAGGCTGACCAGAATACTGATGGGCATGTTACAGCTGGTATTCCACAACTGACCTCTTCTGCTCACAAATCCTTGCCAGCATGTGCATTGTGGAGTTCCAGCACATGGTCATTGTACACTAGTCAGTGAGCTGGCAATTGCATGCTCTGCTGCAGCACTGCCAAAGCAGCCGCAGCTGTAGCCGACTTGTGAAAATGGGCGCTGACGTACCGTACCTTGAACAGAAGCTCTGGCAAATCTGGGTATGTTTTCAGAAACTGCTGAACTACCAAGTTGAGCATGTGGGCCAAGCATGGTACATGTGTGAGCTTGCCAAGCAACACAGCCGCCATCAGGCTATACGCCAGTGTAAGTGAGATCTTAGTGGTATGCGCCACAAACTTGGCCTTTATGGAAAAATGGCAGGAAGAAAGCCATTTTTGAAAGCACGCCATGGGAAGTTACATTTGCAGTTTGCAAAAAAAGCCATGTAGGAGAGACAGCCAGCATGTAGAAGAAGGCGCTCTGATCAGATGAGACCAAAGTAAAACTTTTTGAGCTAAATGCAAACCGCTATGTGTGAAGGGAAACTAACACCGCATATTACCATGAAAACACCATATCCAAAGTCAAACATGGTGGTCTGGGGATGGTTTTCTTCAGAGGGGACAGAGATACTGTTCAGAGTTGATGGGAAGATGGAGCTAAATGCATGGCAACCCTGGAGGAAGACCTGTTAGAAGCTTCAAAAGACTTGAGACTTAAATAGATTTAAGTTTTTGGATGTAATGTGAAAAAATGTGGAAAAATTCACAGGCCCAGTATACACAATTCAGAAATATACAGGAGAAGGATGAATGTGAACAGGAAAGTTGCAGATAAAAATGAAGGGTAAGACTACAGTCACACTTGTATTTTGATGTCCTTTTTTTCTGATCACTTTTTATGAACAGAAGAATTGATTCAATGTCAAAAACGCATCCAAAGCATATCTGATGCAAACGGAAGGAGAAGGGTCCCTTTGATTATTGCTGGGTCCGTCTGTTTTTTTTTATGTTTTGTTTTTTTGAATGGAACAAAAAGCGTGTCATGCAGAACTTTCTTCCATTCTAAAAACTGATACATAATGGCCCACAAACGGACCCTATAATAATCAGTGATCCCTTTGCTTCTGCTTGCATCAGTTATGCAATGGATGTTTTTGACATTATTTTTGTTTGTCTCTTCCTAAAAACTGAACAGACCAATGGAATGTCAAATGCAAGTGTGAACATAGCCGAAGAAGAAAGCCAGAAAATGAAGAAATAGGCTAAAGAACAAGATAGAGGTGTGGTATAAAGAATGGAAATACATTGGGTGTAAAACAAATAGAAAAGATGTAGATAAAGGAAAAAAGGTTTAATTTGATGGGAATGAAGGGCAAATATAAAAGGAAAGAATAAACAAAAAATGAAAGACTCACTGCAAAGAAAGGATCCTGCTCCAGAGAACCAGGTAACACCACATTGCTCCTACAGCAGGCACTGCAGGAGAAAAATATGGCTGCCCAGTGTAATTTCGACATAATTTCTTTGGTCTTTATTAGCTAGGATCAGCCCATTTATTGGCCATTTTAACAGAGAATTAATGGCAACAACATACAAAAGAATTACTTAACTTTTTCTCTTGGTCTCAAAGATGGAACAGCGTTCATACTCAACCACTGCACCATTCAAAACTCTTGGAGTAAGAAGGAATGGGGACTTGGGACCCCCATTGTAGTTATTGTATGGGTGGTAGTAAGCCCCCAGGAATCACAAATTTATCACCGAAGATCCTCGTCTATTTCCTTTGTAGAATGGCCCTTTAAATAACCAATAGATTGGTGCATGCCTTCTCCGCCATAAAGCACTTCCCATGAAATGATTGCGCGTTCACTAAATCATCTACAGTCATAAATCAGGAACTTGATACCCGGTAATGGAAAAACATGTGGAGAGGAATTCCCACCACTCCGACAGCACATTGTCCCCAGAGTCTTATATCGAGGAATCTAGGCTACATCTATAGCATTATATGTCTGCTGTCAATTGTAAAATATGCTTCTGACTGTTCTAAGAAAAATGCATAGCAGCAATTTGTTAAAACTTACTGTCATGTTGTAAACTCAGATAATTATGGGTTTGCTGTCTGACTTAAAGAGGAAGCTAATCCTGCAAAAAATATTTGGCATAATATTACAGAAGAGGGCGAGGCGCGTTACCTTGTCTCCGGCTGTGTGTTTTCTGCAGTCATTACATCCCTTAAAACCAGGCACTTTTTTTTATGCTGATGGCGGGGTCCTGTTTATATAGAAGCTTTCTATCCACATGTAACATTACAGCAATAGCAGTACTATAAAAGGCACAAAAAAAGGTTGAATACAACAGCACAAAATTTAAAAAGGCAGAAAATAAATACCCTCTGCGCTCCCAAGGCAACATGTTTCAGTCCTTCATGGTCCTTTAGACTTGACAATGGACCCTGCAGGTCTGAAACATGTTGCCTTGGGAGCGCAGCGGATATTTCTTTTCTGCCTTTTTAATTTTTGTGCTGTTGTATTCAGCCATTTTTGTGCCTTTTAAAGGGAATCTGTCACCTATTTTTTTGACTCTCAGCTACCGGCACCGCCATTTGGGGCTTATCTACAGCATTCTGTAATGTTGTAGATAAGCCCCCGATGTAACCTGAAAGAGAAGAAAAATGAGTTATATTATACTCACCCAGGAGCGGTCCGAGTCCGGTCTTGGTTCGATGGGTGTCGCGGTCCGGCGCCTCCCATCTTCTAGTGGTGACGTCCTCTTCTTTGCTTCCCGTCGCAGCTCCAGCGCAGGCGAACTGCTCTGCAGGAGTACTGCAGCATGCAGGCGCCGGGAAAGGTCAGAGAGGTCTGGTGCCTGCGCACTGCAGGACTCTGCTCTGCCCTCAACAGGGCAGAGCAGTGCGCCTGCGCAGGAGCAGCGACTGGAAGCACAGAAGAGGACATCACCATTAGAAGATGGGAGACGCCGGACCGGACCACAACACTCATCGGACCAAGACCAGACTCGGACCGCCCCTGGGTGAGTATAATATAACTAATTTTTCTTATCTTTCAGGTTACATAATAAAAAAATACATTAATCTTAACCCCTTCATGGCCCAGGCTATTTTGACCTTAATGACCTGGCCATTTTTTGCAATTCTGACCAGTGTCCATTTATGAGGTAATAACTCAGGAACGCTTCAACGCATCCTAGCGATTCTGAGAATGTTTTTTCGTGACATAGTGGGCTTCATGTTAGTGGTAAATTTAGGTCGATAATTTTTGCGTTTATTTGTGAAAAAAACGGAAATTTGGTGAAAATTTTGAAAATTTTGCAATTTTCAAATTTTGAATTTTTATTCTGTTAAACCAGAGAAGTATGTGCCACAAAATAGTTACTAAATAACATTTCCCACATGTCTACTTTACATCAGCACAATTTTGGAAACAAAATTTTTTTTTTGTTAGGAAGTTATAAGGGTTAAAAGTTGACCAACGATTTCTCTTTTTTTCAACAAAATTTACAAAACCTTTTTTTTAGGGACCACCTCACATTTGAAGTCACTTTGAGGAGTCTATATGGCAGAAAATACCCAAAAGTGACACCATTCTAAAAACTGCACCCCTCAATTTACTCAAAACTACATTCAAGAAGATTATTAACCCTTCAGGTGCTTCACAGGAACTAAAGCAACGTGGAAGAAAAAAATGGACATTTTAATTTTTCCAACAAAAATTTTCTTTTAGCATCAATTTTTTCATTTTCACATGGGTAACAAGATAAAATGGATCCTAAAATTTGTTGGGCAATTACTCCTGAGTACAACGATACCTCATATGTGGTCATAAACCACTGTTTGGGTGCACGGCAGGGCTCAGAAGGGAAGGAGCGCCATTTGACTTTTTGAATGGAAAATATGCTGGAATATTTAGCGGTTGCCATGTCGCGTTTGGAGAGCCCCTGTGCGCCTGAACATTGGAGCTCCCCCACAAGTGACCCCATTTTGGAAACTAGACCCTCCAAGGAACTTACCTAGATGCATAATGAGCAATTTGAACCCCCAGGTGCTTCACAAATTGATCCGTAAAAAAAAAGTTCTTTTTTTCACAAAAATGTTCTTTTAGCCTCAGTTTTTTCATTTTCACATGGGCAACAGGATAAACTGGATCCTAAAATTTGTTGCGCAATTTCTCCTGAGTGCACAGATACCTCATATGTGGTCATAAACCACTGTTTGGGCGCACGGCAGGGCCCGGAAGGGAAGGAGCGCCATTTGACTTTTTGAATGGAAAAATATCTCCAATCGTTAGCGGACACCATGTCGTGTTTGGAGAGCCCCTGTGTGCCTAAACTTTGGAGCTCCCCCACAAATGACCCCATTTTGGAAACTAGACCCCCTAAGGAGCTTATCTAGATGTGTGGTGAGCACTCTGAACCCCCAAGTGCTTCACAGAAGTTTATAACGCAGAACCGTGAAAATAAAAAAAAAAAAATTTTCCCTCGAAAAATGATATTTAGTCCACTTTTTTTTATTTTCACAAGGCTAATAAGATAAATTGAACCCCAAAAGTTGTTGTCCAGTTTGTCCTGAGTACGCTGGTACCCCATAAGTGGGGGAGGACTACTGTTTGGGCACACGTTGGGGCTCGGAAGGGAAGTAGTGACGTTTTGAAATGTTGACTTGATGGAATGGTCTGCGGGCGTCATGTTACGTTTGCAGAGCCCCTGATCAGTGGCGTACCGTCAATAGTAGCAGACCACGCAGCAGCTTTGGGGCCCGGAGAGGTGTGGGGCCCTGGGTGAGGGGGCCCGCGATGGTCGCTTCGGTTTGGCAGCTGTGCTGACACAGTACTATCTCCTTTAATTAAATGTAAGCGTCGGCCGACGGCCGCTGTATACCCCCCTGTTTGGGCCCCTTGAAGCCCCCCCTTCCTTGTTTCCTGGTCAGCAGTTGGCTGAAGTCTCTGGCTGGATCTGCATAAGAATGCCACGCCTCCTGGCAGCCAGAGAGCAGCGTGCATTGCAGGAAGCAGGAAGCAGAAAACATTCATCATGAGCCTCTCTCACTCAGGGACAGGGACACACACAAGACGGTGACTCGATGAGCCCGGCTGGGGGTGGATTTTTTTTGTTAAATGTGTCCCCTCACTGTGCTGTGTGCGATATACAGCGTCCTGTGTGTGATATACAGCGTCCTGTGTGTTATATACAGTGTCCTGTGCGCGATAAACAGCGTCCTGTGTGTGATATACAGCGTCCTGTGTGTGATATTCAGTGTCCTGTGTGCGATATACAGCATCCTGTGAGCGATATACAGCGTCCTGTGTGCGATATACAGCATCCTGTGTGTGATATACAGCGTCCTGTATGCGATATACAGCATCCTGTGTGTGACATACAGCATCCTGCGTGCGATATACAGCGTCCTGTGTGATATACAGCATCCTGTGTGCGATATACAGCGTCCTGTGTGCGATATACAGTGTCCTGTGTGCGATATACAGCATCCTGTGTGTGATATACAGCGTCCTGTGTGCGATAAACAGCATCCTGTGTGTGATATACAGCGTCCTGTGTACGATATACAGCATCCTGTGTTTGATATTCAGCGTCCTGTGTGTGATATACAGCATCCTGTGTGCGATATACAGCGTCCTGTGTGTGATATACAGCGTCCTGTGTGCGATAAACAGCATCCTGTGTGTGATATACAGCGTCCTGTGTGCGATATACAACGTCCTGTGTGCGATATACAGCATCCTGTGTGTGATATACAGCGACCTGTGTGCGATATACAGCATCCTGTGTGTGATATACAGCGTCCTGTGTACGATATACAGCATCCTGTGTTTGATATTCAGCGTCCTGTGTGTGATATACAGTGTCTTGTGTGCGATATACAGCATCCTGTGTGCGATATACAGCATCCTGTGTGTGATATACAGCGTCCTGTGTGCGATATACAGCATCCTGTGTGTGATATACTGCGTCCTTTGTGCGATATACAGCATCCTGTGTGCGATATACAGCGTCCTGTGTGTGATATAGTATCCTGTGTGCGACATACAACGTCCTGTGTGCGATATACAGCATCCTGTGTGTGATATACAGTGTCCTGTGTGCGATATACAGCATCCTGTGTGATATACAGCGTCCTGTGTGTGATATACAGCATCCTGTGTGCGATATACAGCGTCCTGTGTGCGATATACAGCGTCCTGTGTATGATATACAACGTCCTGTGTGTGATATACAGCATCTTGTGTCCGATATACAGCATCCTGTGTGTGATATACAGCGTCCTGTGTGTGATATACAGTGTCCTGTGTGCGATATACAGCATCCTGTGTGCGATATACAGCGTCCTGTGTGCGATATACAGCATCCTGTGTGTGATATACAGCGTCCTGTATGCGATATACAGCATCCTGTGTGTGATATACAGCGTCCTGTGTGCGATATACAATGTCCCGTGTGCGATATACAGCGTCCTGTGTGCGATATACAGCATCCTGTGTGCGATATACAGCATCCTGTGTGTGATATACAGCGTCCTGTGTGCGATATACAGCATCCTGTGTGCGATATACAGCGTCCTGAGTGCGATATACAGCGTCCTGTGTGCGATATACAGCATCCTGTATGCAATAAACAGCATCCTGTGTGTGATATACAGCGTCCTGTGTGCGATATACAGCATCCTGTGTGCGATATACAGCGTCCTGTGTGCAATATAACGGGGTCCTGTGTGCGATATACAGCGTCATATGTGTGCGATATACAGCGTCCTGTGTGCGATATACAGCGTCCTGTGTGCGATATACAGTGTCCTGTGTGCGATATACAGCATCCTGTGTGTGATATACAGCATCCTGTGTGCGATATACAGCGTCCTGTGTGCGATATACAGCGTCCTATGTGCGATATACAGGGTCCTGTGTGCGATATACAGGGTCCTGTGTTTGATATACAGCATCCTGTGTGCGATATACGGTGTCCTGTGTGCGATATACAGCGTCCTGTGTGCGATATACAGCGTCTTGTGTGCGATATACAGCGTCCTGTGTGCGATATACAGCGTCCTGTGTGTGATATACAGCGTCCTGTGTGCGATATACAGCGTCCTGTGTGCGATATACAGCGTCCTGTGTGCGATATACAGCGTCCTGTGTGCGATATACAATGTCCTGTGTGCGATATACAGCGTCCTGTGTGCGATATAC